>NC_137935.1:37795653-38395653 GCF_963969265.1 Rhamphochromis sp. 'chilingali' | reverse complement strand
TTTCATGAAACTTAGCAAGCAGTTTGCTAACTGTAGCATGGGAGATGGGTGGTCTCGTAGGGTGTCTTGCATTGAAATCTGCTGCAATGACCCGGTTACTGTGTTCACCAGATATCAACACAATTTCAATCCGCTCCTCACGTGTTAACCTCTTCGACATGTCAATGGCTGTGAACAAAGAGAAACTTGTAAATAACTCATGAAAGAATAAAGTTACATTGAAACCAAGCACACCATTGTTGTTCTTGTGACATTACCAATAAGTTTGATGTGTCACATGACCCTCTTCCTATTGAAAAAACAAAAGTTGTATCCAAGATGGCCGACTTCTAAATGGCCACCATGGTCATTCATGGCCACCCATCTTGAGGAGTTTGCCCCCTCACATATACTAGTGTGCCACAAACAGGACTTTAATATCCCAACCATTCCCATTTTATTACAGTGTATCCATATAAATGGCCCACCCTGTAGAATGGGATGCAACGTTTTTGGCTTTCAAACCCACAGAGGAGAGGAATGGAACAAGCTTCCAGTTTGGATTTGAGAGACAGACACTCTCTCTGCTTTAAAGATTAGTCATAAAACTTTACTTTTTGATAAAGCTTATAGTCAGGGCTGGATCAGGGCACCCTGAATTGTCCCTTTGTGATACTACAATAGGCCTAGATTGCTAGGCGTCCTATGATCCACTGAATTTTTCTTCTTCACTCACCTTGTTTGTCTCGATATTTATACATATACAGCTGCTCCTCCCTGAGCCTGGTTCTGCCAGGAGTTTTCTCCTGTTAAAAGGGAGTTTTTCCTTCCCACTGTTGTGAAGATCTTACCTATAATATTGTAGAATCTTTACCTTGCAATATAAAGCACCTTGAGGTGACTGTTGCTGAGATTTGGCACCATTTCTGTCAAATGTGTCTAACTAGCCACTATAAACTGTGTTGAAGGCTTTAACCATTATTTCCTATGTTTTTATTGTCATGGGGTCACCAGCTGGAGATAACCTCTGAGGAGCTGTAATCTGCCCCTTTGGACTGGGCTCTGGGGCTCACAGGCACTGCTGCTCAGCCTGCCACCCTCGACATGGTCACCACCAAGCACTCTAGCCTTGATGCAACCACAGTCCTGCCCACTGGAGGTAATGCTGCCAGGGGAATTAACTAGCCCCACTTTGGATGCAGTCTCTTCCTTGGCTGGTATACTGGAAGCCAATAGCTCTGAAATCTCCCCCTCAAGAAGAAAGCTGGGCTCCTGCCATTGTTGTTCCACACCTCAGCTGGACGCTGTTGTCCACTATGCGTCTGCCAAGGGTGGGCTTCATGGGCCAGCTTCTATCATGAGTCACATTGACCTACTCTCCTGTTCTTTTTCTTTGAGCCAGCAAATTTTAACCTTAAGACCTCTGTTTTTAAAAGGACTGAGTTTTACATTCCTAAGCCTGACAATATTGAGCATGTGTTTTCTGTTGCTGAGCCTGTAATTACGAAGGAAATTCATGTCTCTTATTCTTTAGACTGAGCTGGCAAATATAGAGACTGTGTGATTGCCAAAATTTCTGTTTCTGAGTCTAACAATGTCTCTACCAAGTTAAATGTCTCACTCTCTCACTCTCTCCCACTCACCCTGCTGTCTTTATCCTACAAGCTCAGCTCCTCTATGGGAGCTCAAAGATTCTGTACAGTATCTTCATTGTTTCTTGGACTCCACTCTTCTAGACAGAGGATGTCATTCTGTGAATCGCCCAGTTTGTGGGTCACTGCAGCAAGTGCTCTGATTACCACGGAGGACCACTGTTGCCTTCACTCTCCACATTTTCTCTAGCTCCTCTCTAAGCCTTTGGTATTTCATGAGCTTCACATGTTCCTTCTTGCCAATGTTGCCAATTTTGTCCCTGTTTTTCTGTTTTCTGATGAAGCTTTGGCAAACAGAAGCTGGATCAGTTGAAGGGTCAGATGTATCTCTTAGGACCTGTGTCAGATAATGGTCTTGGCTAAAATACTCACTTTTGAACATCTACCACATGTCATAACACAAGCTTTGCCCCAGATGGTGATGACACTGCCTTTTTTCTTATTATGATATTCTAGTTTCCTTGTCCATTTAATAAGGCAGTCAGAACTGTTCAAACTGATAATTGCTTATCTGCAAGTATACAAACAATGTCTAAGATGTCTGCAATAGAAACAAGAGCTGGCAGAAGACTACATATCTTTACTGCCTCTCCTTGAACACAAGGCTCTACAGTACAAGTTGGCAGGACAACGGAGAGCGTGATGGCTGAGCCTCCAACAGAAACACAGATAGTGAACAACAGAGACAAGTGAAAAGGCTGATAGAGACATCAGAATGTTTAGAGGGGGAGCCAGCACAATGCATATCCACAGAGCCAGCACCCGGCTGGAAGAGGGAAGAAGGCAGTAGGTAAATCATTATTTGTCTTGATGTATAGTGTAGTGTGAGGACAGACATTCAATTTATTCCAGAAGGTAGAGCAGCGCATGTGGTGGTGTATGAGCATGAGTGCCCTTCTGCACACACACACACACACACACACACACACACACACACACACACACACACACACACACACACACACAATATTTTTCATCTCTACATACAATGACCAAAAGAGTTTCATAAAATTAAACATGGCAATTACCACTTACCTGATTATACACCTGTCATAGGTTGGTTACTCCACTTGACCTGATTGGTAACTACAGAATCTGAAGAATGAGAGGGCTCTCAGCTCGAGCCCAACAAGAGGCAGTGGTGACTTGACTCCTAAACATGATGCTTTGATTAGAGACTAATCGTTCGGTTATTGCATTTACAGTTGCTAAATTATGTTTTTCTTTTTACTGCTGTTGATTTGGAAGTGGGACTGCCTTGTGATCCCCTGAGCACCTTTTAAAATTTTTATTTCAATTACACAGTCAGGTATTTCAGCAACATACTTTGTGGCAAATGTGCAGAAAATAAGAAATTAGGAAGGGGGAAATATTTTTATATAAGACTGTACATGATGAGACACGTGTAGTATGTTGTTATTTCTCTTAACATTTTCTTCTCTACAGTTGTTTTTTATTTCTAACTTTCATTTTTTGTAGTTCAACAGCTCATCAGGAGGAAACATTTTATTTTTTCTTTTATGTATGTTTTTTTCTGAACTACAAGTTACTACAAGTAATTGTAACAAGAAGTTACAGTTACAATTATGAAAAAAATTACATACATCTCTTATTTCTTTGAAGTGTTCTTTTTCCAGGGTTGAATGATTCTACAGCATTGTGACAATGACCACAGCTCATTACAGAAAAACACTATAAAAGATAAAACAAATCTTTATTACTTTCATTAATATGTTTTTTCTAGTGTCTTTTACTTTTTGAACCCTAGTTAGTATTGGTGTAAAATATGACATTTGGTGTTATGCCCCAGTCTAGTGACCCCCCCCCCACTTTTGGCATGGTCAGTTCCACAGCAGTAATTAGAGTCCAAACAGTTTTATATAATATTTTCAGGTAATTAAACTTAATGTGAACGTGGCCAAAATAACAAGCAAAGCATCTCTTAATTCTTAAAAACACAAAGGCCTCTTACCTGCCTCCCCAACATTTATTCTTATGCCCAGAATGAAAGATACACCACTGTGTGTGTCAACGTATTCCTAGAACACTCCAACTATTGGAAACCATGCCTGGATTCTCCTCAGCTCCCACTGTGAGCTCCTCCATGTCCAGATGAGAGAGGGCAAATCTCCCTCAGTGTGACAAGCTTGTTCTCCAGTGCTGTCCCCAGGTGGGGTACCCTCTTGAAATAAACTGCACATCACCCTTCCCCCTCCATTCCATCACAGGGAACAGAGAAAGAGATAGAGCAACATTTCAGACTTTTTTCACTGAAGTCTAAGTAGTTGTGGGTTTGTAGAAAGAGGACAGTGACAAAGATGCATGACTATAACCAGGTACCTCCTTCTACCACCTATTTCTGCCACCTGACACCAAGTATTAAGCTAATATCAGGAGAATTCATTACTTATCCACCCTTCACCCTATTTCCTATACCCCCACCCAAACCCTACTCAAATGGCTTGCATCCTTTAATCCGACAGATTAATGGCAGAGCATGAAATGCTGCGTTTACATTGACAAAAGTTTAGTGTTGTACAGAGGGAGTGGCGGGCAGGCTTTGGTGTGTGGATTACACCCTGTGAAACCCCCTTAATGCCAGTATAATTTGATGGCGCTCCCAATTTGCTGTATACGCACTCTCACTGTCCCACTTCTTATCCCCCCCACCCCACCCAAGCAAAGCCGACTTTCTCACCACACTTCTGAGGATCATCTGAAGTTTGGAGAGGCGGAGATACAGACTGGAAGGAGGGATGAGCAGTCACAGATGTTGCCTGGGAGCCGTACCTCCCCAAGCTTAACATCACAAAGCTAATGTTGCTGCAGTCTTCGTTACCTCTGGATTTGCATAATATACTGAATCAGTGCACTACAGGTGTATATACAGAAAGTGAAACTTAGTATGTGATTAGGTTACCCATGCATGCTAAAATATTAATAAAAAATACAAAAATGTTTCTACTGGGCATTATCTGAATTTTGTCAGCTTTGGATTTAAAGTTTGAATTTGATATTTCATGGAGCATCACCATGGTCATCACTGTCAGCTAAGGTTTTAGATTGCAGTTCATTCCATTTAGTCAGAATTCATCCTCACAGGGACAATGTCTGTGGTCAAAACACTGTCACTTCTAACTTGTCACATACTGACATTCAGGTGGATACCGCCAGATAACGATGTTTTTGTTTTAGATACATTGAAAAACAAACAATTAAAAACTCATTTTTTATTCTGCATTTGTTTAATGTAATACTCCAATTTGTAGCATACACAACTTTTGTATTATCAACTATAAAATAATTTTATCCCGTATAAATTTTCATTCTAAATTTTATTTCTTAGAAAGAAAAAATTAATTCTAAAACAGAAACTCCTCTGGTGATGACTTGCTTTTGGATTACTACAGTACGGCAGGTACTGTGAATGTTGTTTAATCACAAAACTTTATATAATCACATATTTCAAAGTGTAACCTTTATGTGCTTTATCTGAATCAAGTACACTTTCCGTTGAATCACCTGCAAATTTTATTCACTTATTGTATCTTTAGAAACTTGCTAGCTTGCGTTGCTATTAGCTTAGCTCTTAGTTGAATTGCTTGGCAACATGGCTTCTTCATCTGTCCATCGTGCACTTTTATACTTAGTGTGTCAAATATTTAGCTATTCCTTGGCCTTCTTTAATAACAATGACACTTCATATACTTTAGTAATAATGATAAATATATCCTATTTGCCTAACCAGCTTTGAAAATCCTATAGCTAGCCAGACCCCTGTAGTTGGTGCACGTGAAGTTAGGTTACCCACCATTGGCTGTTCAACAGCAGATTGTCCAGAGCAATTGGGAAATAAGGCCAGCCTTGTGTCTTTGAGGAGGAAACATAGCCCCAAACAGTAACCAAGATACACCAACAACCTCTGCACATTTCAAATTGATTTTCCCTGGGAGCCGATACACCTACTGAGGGAAAAATTGTCAAGGTCCTGGGTTGGTGACCCAGTGTTTTCTGTTTGGTATCAATAATCTTTAATTTCTTGATGTGTCTTTGTTAGTTCTTAGGGTTTTGGTTCTTGTGTTTAGTGCTTTATTATTCCTACCTGTGTTCTCCCCCTGTGCTCTGTTCGTGTCTGTTTGTGTTGTAAAACAGTTGTGCATTTCCTGTTTTACTTTGAAGGTCTGTGTCTCTTCATGCCTATTAGGTTCAGCTGTGTGTCATTTTTTGTAATTTCTTTGTGTGTATTTATTGTTACGACCCGTCTAGGGCCAGGCCATAACATGAGTGAGGCACTCGCTTCCCCCCCAAGACCCAAGCAGCCACAAGAAACAAATCCGTTAGATACAAGGTGATTTTTTTACAATGTGAAATAAAGGAACCAAAACGGGAGTGTCAACACTTCAGGGTGAGCCAAGGCCAAAACAATAAACAAAACAAATCTACACAAATCCCGCACCCCTGACCTTACCAAAACAAAGTCAAAAATAAAGACAGAGTCTGACCTCCTTAACTAACTCAAAACAGGAGAAAACGGGTGATCAAAAGAAACGGCAGCTCACCCCTTCCCACTCCACTTCCACAACTTTTAAGCGCACTGCAGCCAGCGGCTGCCACAGGAATACTGCTGGGTCATGAGGAGAAACGCGAGGATCTCTCCCGCTGTAGCATTCCAGCCTCCTTTTAATGGGCGGGTCCTCCAGCTGGAACCAGTCACGTCGGGGCAGTGTATCCACGCACCAATCGGAGTAGGGCCCTGGCACAGCTAAATTAACATAAAAAGACACAACACAAGCACAAACAAACACATGGACATGCAAGTTCGTAACACCCCCTTCCATAAGAATTAAACAACCCTCCTATTGTTTAATTCCCAAACTATGAAATTGCTCTCGACAGGGCGTCAGCGATGTCATTTTCCATCCCTTTCTTATGTTTGATTTGCAGGTTGAAATCTTGCAAATAAAGGGACCAACGCATACGTTTCTGATTTGAGTTTTGCATCTGGGACAGAAACACCAATGGATTGTGGTCAGTGAACACTTGAACAGGGATAGAGCTGGATCCAATATACTTCCTGCATAAGGACAGCTCCTGCACCAGCCGCACTAGCGTCAACCTCGAGCTTGAAAGGGGACATGAAATTTGGTGCCGTAAGAACAGGGGAACTGCACAGTAATGCTTTCGCAGACTCGAAAGCAGTCTGACAAACAGGCGACTCTTTTCACGAGCAAACTCCACAAATGTCTGATTGGCAGTTTTTTCACACTTCCTAAATTTTTGACGGTAGGCTTCTGGGACAAGCTCATATGCCTGCAACACAGTCTTCTTCATGATGTCATAGTCCAGGCTATCTTCAATTGATAAACTGGTACACACCTCCTGGGCTTTGCCAACCAGTTGGCATTGCAAAAGCAGTGGCCAAAATTCCTTCGGCCAGCTTAACGCGGCCGCTATACGCTCAAAAGCGTTAAAATAGGAGTCCACTTTGGCCTCACGAAACGGGGGAACCAGTTTAACGTGCTTAGTGATGTCAAAACCTGTTGGGACAGCGGTGGACGTACTAGGATGACTAGAGGCAGATGTGGAGGGCTTTCGCTCCAGCTCCAAAGCTCTGCAAGCTCTGACACGGAGGTGCATTGCTTGTACCTCAAGCTCTTTAGCACGGGTTTCCACCTCCCTTATACGGAGGGTCAAACGGAGATCCTCCGTAGACCGCCCCGCCAGGGGTTCCCCGGCCGTACCAGACCCAGCTGCTTAAGACTCTGCCTCAGCAGCATCAGAGTCCACCTCAGCTGCATCAGACTCCACCTCAGCTGCATCAGACTCCACCTCAGCCAGTAGCACGTCAACAGGCCCTTTGGCATCCGGCTCCGGCTCAGCCTCCGGAGCCACCTTCACACCCCCGCCGCCAGGCTGCTCTACAGCTGCCTTCGGGGCAGGAAGGATGCCTCGCTCCACCAGCCCTGCACACAAGGCGCCCTTAACCTCCACTTTGTGGGCACCATAGGACACTTGAATATCATAACAACTAGCAATAATAAGCAAATCCGCTTTCCTGCACTTCACTATTTTATCCCATGAAGGCGAAGTAACAAAATCATCCAAAGAAAACTCCATAATCCCACACACCTACTATCCCCACACCAAGAAAACTGCCAAACAGACCAAAACACATGGACACGCAAGTTCGTAACATTATTTATGCCAGTATATATTCCTCTGCTTGTTGTCAGTTCGTCTGTGTTATTTAGTGTTTCTCCGTGTCTCTCTGCTTCTCGCCTCGTGTCTCCCTTTCATGTTATGTTTTCAGGTCAGCTTACTAGCTTTCCCAGTTCAGTTTATTTTGTAATTCTCACCACCTCTTTGTGTTACTGTCACCCAATATCAATAAAGCTCACTTGCATCACCGCTGTTGTCTGCAACCTGCCTCGTCTGCAACCTGCCTCGTCTGCAACCTGCCTCGTCTAGTTCTGCAGCCGCAATGCTGCCATTTGGCCACCTCCGGCACCTCACTTTCCAGGCTGCTGGCTGGACAACATTGCTGTCGTGGACAGCCTCCTGAACGGCCCCCTGAACGGTGCCTTCCGTGCGGCTGGCCTCCGGATTTGTGTCGCCACCGCTGCTTTCTGCGCGTCCAATTTTCAGATTTGTGTCTCTGCCGCTGCCTTCCGCATGGCTGCTTTTCGGATTTATGACCTCCAGATTTGTGTCGCCGCCGCTGCCTTCCGCGCGGCCAACCCTCTAAACTGTTTCATCCTGGCCCCGGGCGGGCCCCTGAGCTATGTTTTGGGACTCCGTTTCACAAGCCCCAGTGTGCGGGTGATAGACATTTTGTTTTGATCTCCTGGGGTGCTATCTTGGTTCTTGGCTAACTTGGGTCCTCCCTCTCCAAACACCACACAACTTCTGCCCCAGACGTGACAAAAACACTGGTTATTGGGAACTCTATTCTGAGAAACGTAATGCTATAAACACTCATGACCACAGTGGAAGCAAAATTTATAAACTTAGTCACATTTTGTGGTGTTTAATATCTATAGCTACGGCCAGGAAGCAGACTTGCAGTCTTAGGCGTGATTTTGTCTTCTTCTGAGAGTTGCCGATGTTGCTGCTGTCATTTCCACTTGTGGTGATGTTTTACATGCTAATTGGCTCGTGATTATGTCCCGGTGTTTTATATGTGGTGCTAGCCAATACTATGTTATTTTGTGTATTTATAGACCTCTTTACATTTAATCATTCGTCATAAATAATCTTTCTTCCACAGTGTGTCTTTTGTCCTGTCTCCCTCTCATCACCCCACCCCTTAAGCCTGGTTCTGCTTGAGGTTTTCCCCTGCTAAAAGGATGTTTTTCAAGTATTTCCTCATGGGGTTTGTTTGATTGTTGGGGTTTTCTCTGTATCAATATAGGTTGTTTTTTTTTATCTTACAACAATGCCTTAAGGCAACTGTTAGCACTTGAGGTGCTGTATAAATAACACTGAACTGAATTTTAAATGAACTGAAAGAAAACAGTTACAATTTTGAAATAGTGAGATAATAAAATAAAACCAGAAGTTAAAAATACAGAAATTGCATATTTTTAATACTGAATTCTTAAAATAATATCCAAGTTCTAATGAATCAATATCTTTTTAGACAAAGAGTCTTACTGGGAACTGGAAATTCTAAACACTGGGATTCCATTGTGGCCTATGATGAAACAAGAAAGCCAAAAATATCAAAGTGATATAGATAAAGCGTGTATGGCATCATGGGCTTCGTGGTTAGATCTTCAAGACGTCTTTGACCTCGTGAGCCATGTCATGGCATGGTTGTCTATACTAATCGCCCAAACATGCACATAACAGCAATCTTATCAGCGTACACGTGAGTGTGTATCTGACACAAGTAGAGGCAGGTCCGATTCAATCAAAGTGGTATAGTCCTGTTCTCTGGCTCACCACATCCCACCTCCCTGAAATAATACTCATAATTCACGGGGAGGAGGAGGAGGTAGTGGGAGGGCAGGACGAGTTTGCTCTTTAGCATAATTCAAAGGACATTTCCAAACTATCGCTCAAAATGACAGAGGGAAGCATGGGGGTGTGAGAGGAAAAGGAGAAAGGGTGGGGGGGGGGGGGGGGGGGGTGGCATTCAGAACAATCACACTCATTCACACCTCCCTCACCAATCCCTTCATCCCCACATCCCTGCCATCCCTCCCCCTCTGAGTCCACCAATTAATCGTAGTGAAAACATGTCTGATTGAATCTTTTCAAGCAAATCCTCAGGCTTTGGCTTTTGTTTGTCCACTCCTTGTCAACATCCATTAAAACAGCCTTTTAATGCTCCCACCCCAGCTATCTTCACTGCAAAATACGTAGTGAGAGGACGTGAGGTGCAGGGAAAAAACAAAAAAGGAAAGGGAGGGAAAGAGAAAGAGGTGCGGCAGGTGGACAAAAACCTCCAGTGCAGACTGATCCCAGTGTCTTCAACTTTAATCAACTGTATGCTAGACCGCTCTTCATCCTCCCTCTCTCTCTTTCTGTCACGCTCACTGTCTCTTTCTTCTTCTCTTCTCTCTCTTTCTTGCTCTCTCCCTTCCTCTAGCTGCGCAATAATGGGCTGTTTGTAATGCAGGAGGCGAGCTCCACATCAATCATTTGCCCCAGTTCCCCACCCCCCCTCCACCATCACCACCATTGCCGCTGCCACCACCACCTCGTCCTCAGCTGCAATAAATATGCAAATGACTGGGAGCCAGTCATTGGTAATTTCAAACTCAGCTCTCTAGTGTTAAAAAAAGGACACAAATGTATTAATTGCCAGTGGCTAGAGGAATCCCATTTTCTGTGGACATTGATTACAAAATTGGTGTTAGCAAGTTACGATTGACTGTATGATGTCCGTGTAATCAGGAAAAAATAATGACAAAGATAGAGTTGGTGATGTCACATACACATAACCCTCATGTTCATCATCAGGAGAGATACATTAGATTGCGGTGTAGGTCAGTTCTCTCTCACACACAGTGAGTGATAGAAACACGAGGAGAAAGTATTACCAACTGTTTTTTCATTACTTTCAGATTAAAGCCAGTCGAGTGAACTGGTATCAATACATGTACGAGAGGGGCAAGCCCAAAATACAGTCTTCCCATCTATAAACAGGGAGTGAGCATGCTTGCTACACAGCTGGCTGTTCTAATGTGAGATTATGTCACGTGGAGACCCAGTTTTCCACAATTGATCCCAAACGCCTCCTACTGCAGCTCTTAGAGCAGTCATATGTGTGTGCGTTTTGCTGTTACACGGCATTAAAATCCAAAAAAGAGAACCTGCATGGACAACCTTGCAAATGCACCAGGGAAACACAGGGGCAGTATGAGGGATCTGGACAGCTTCCTATTATCAGTCAGAAACTTTACCAGAGCTTCAGGGCCTCATCACAACGACGTTTCCAGGCAAACTCAGAGTTGGAGGAGTGATCAAGAATCATTTTTAAGAAGAAACAATAAGAGAAACTCAGCTGTTGCAAGGTCACAAGATCAAGTGAAAAACAAAAATTGAATTTGGTGGATGATGTTCTTAAAACTAAGGTCAAATCACTGTTTATTTCTAAACCCAGAATTTATGGTGATTTTTTTTTCTGCACCATGAATGCAATAAACAAAACACCACACCTTTCAAGGTATAATACAATGTCACCTGTACAAGGTGCCCCTTGGAGCTGATGTTTTGATGTGCCAGCTATAGAAATATTAGACAATGAGAGAGTTTTAAAGAGCAACAAAGTCCACAGGAGGAGGCAGGATCACAACGTTTTCAGCCAGTGAAGTATACCCGAATTTTCTGTGTTGGGACTTTAGACATGGTCCTGGTCACATCTTAACATCTTGGTGTGTTTCTCAGACACTAGTGACTTTGACAAGATAGTATTTGACACAGCAGGAATGAAAATGGACTGAGTATCATTAAGTCAACACACACACACACACACACACACACACACACACACACACACACACACACACACACACACACACACACACACACACATACACACACACACACACACACACACACACACACTTTGAGTAGTAAAAATGCATTCAATTAAGTGGTGGCTTCAGCTTGCTGTGGAAGCTGGAAATTATTTTGTTCATACTTTTTGTGCTTTTGCCATTTTCTGATAAAGGTTCGCCCATCAAAGCAGCACTGTGGGGAAAATCCAGTTAATGTAGAGTAAAAATGCTAAGAACATGTTTCAGTTCTTTGATTAAAAGAGCTTTAAATACGATGTCCCACATTCATGGACATAGTAGTGTAGCCTTATAGACATGCATGAGTGTGGTTGTTGGAAAAGAATGTATTCTGCACTCTTATGTTTGTTTATATATGTTAAATGTTATTCTGAATGTTTTCTGTTTTAGTTTGTGCCTGCCTGTTATCCTGTTTGTACTCAATGGTGAAAATGTGTGCCTCACCACAAAACCCAGGTACTGCAAATGAATCTTGCTTTAGCTCTATCAGTACAGAGTAATACCATCTACGAGTCATACATACTGTATCCGCGCATACACCAGAGTATCAATAAAAAATAATAAATTGACACAGGTCTAAGAATGTGTCCAAGGAATCTCATCTCCTCATAAATTACTGTAACATTCTAAACTTCAGCTGGAACACAGCCTAATTAATTCTTATGCTGTTACAAAATGGCGCCGGTGAGGTCGGCTGCCGTGCTGGATGCTCTGCCCTAACTTTTCCACTTTTTGCAGTTTTTCGTCACTTTTTGCTATATCTGCGATAATCTTGCATGGGCATCATGCAAAACACACAAATCCGCTACAGTAGAGACACTTTGGTTTCTATTGGTCTGCAGTACACGAACATTTCACCATGTTTAACTCCGGACCCAACCTGGCCAAAGGAGATCCTGAGAGAGAACAAAGGACGCGACCCTAAACGACGGCCTCGAGGTAAAAGAGCCGGCATCAGGAACAGGCTACGGGCTCGCGCACACCGCGCACCCATGCCCAGTATCCTGCTAGCCAATGTTCAATCCATCGAGAACAAGCTTGATGACCTCAGAGACAGAATCAAGTTCCAGAGAGACATTCGGGACTGCAACCTCCTCTGCTTCACCGAGACTTGGCTGAACCCAGCGATACCAGACCACGCCGTGCAGCCGACAGGGTTCTTTTCGGTTTACCGCATGGACAGGACAATGGAGTCGGGGAAGAAAAGAGGTGGTGGAGTGTGTTTGATGGTGAACAACAGATGGTGCGACAGCACAAACATCTCCCCACTCACGCGCTCTTGCTCGCCCAATCTGGAGCTTTTGATCGTTAAGTGTCGCCCTTTCTATCTCCCTCGGGAATTCACTGCGGTCATTGCCTGCACTGTTTACATTCCGCCTCACACAGACTCGGACACTGCCTTATGTGAGCTACATGAGGCTCTCACACATCAACAAACACTTCACCGAGATGCCGCACTCATTGTTATGGGAGATTTTAACAGATTGAATCTCAAACGGACATTTCACAACCTTCACCAGCACATCAACTGCCCCACCCGGGGCACAAGGACATTAGACCACTGCTACACCCCGTTCAAGAACTGTTACAAGGCTCAACCCCTGCCGGCATTTGGAAAATCGGACCATTCCGCCATCTTCCTCATACCTGCTTACAAACAAAGGCTAAAGCAGCAACCACCAATCAGGAGGGAGGTCGCTCGCTGGACGGACCAATCGGTGGCCGCGCTGCAGGACGCACTGGATGACGCAGACTGGGACATACTTCGGCGCAGCTCTGATGACATCAACATGTTTACGGAAGCGGTTGTGGGATTTATCGGGAAACTAGCGGACGACACAGCAGAAAGAACTATCATCCGAACGTTTCCCAACCAGAAGCCGTGGGTGGATAAAAACATCCGCGACGCTCTGAGATCACGCACCGCTGCCTACAATGAAGGGCTTGTCTCCGGTAATATGGACCTATACAAGGCTGCGTCCTACAACGTGCGCAGCGCGGTCCGAAAGGCAAAGCGGAGCTACGGGGAAAAACTAGAGTCACAGCTGCGACAGTGTGACTCTAGGAGCCTGTGGAAAGGACTGCGGACTATAACGGACTATAAACGACCAGCTTCTTCAATGATGAATGCCGATGCTTCACTGGCTGATGAGCTGAACACGTTTTATGTTCGCTTCGACGCCGCAGCAATTAAAACAACAAACCGCTGCGTGCCCTCGGAGTGCACCAGTGAAGAAAATGCATTCGTCATCACAGAGCATGCCGTGAGGAACACCTTCAGGAGGGTGAACACCAGGAAGGCAGCAGGACCAGATGCAATCCCTGGCCGGGTCCTTAGAGCCTGCGCTGATCAACTAGCACCGGTGTTCACGGAGATCTTCAACCTCTCCCTGGCCCAAGCTGTGGTTCCCACGTGCTTCAAACGGTCCATTATTGTCCCTGTACCAAAGAAACAACAGCCCGCTTGCCACAATGACTACCGTCCAGTAGCACTGACTTCAATTGTGATGAAGTGTTTTGAAAGACCGATGAGAGATCACATCACTTCTTCACTTCCTCCCACCATCGACTCACTTCAGTTTGCTTACCGGACTAATCGTTCCACAGACGATGCCATATCTCACCTGCTCCACACATCCCTGAGTCACCTGGACACTGGCAGAGGGAATTATGTTAGGATGCTGTTCGAGGACTACAGTTCAGCATTCAACACAATAATTCCCTCTAAGCTTTTCACCAAGTTGACGGATCTAGGACTCAGCTCATCACTGTGTCAGTGGATCCTCAACTTCCTCACAGACAGACCCCAATCAGTGAGGGTAGGAAAACAAGTCTCCCCCTCCATCTCACTCAGCACTGGAGTGCCTCAGGGCTGTGTTTTAAGCCCCCTGCTGTACTCACTGTACACTTATGACTGTGTAGCCACATCCGACACCACCTCCATTGTCAAGTTTGCTGACGACACTGCTGTTGTGGGCCTGATCTCCGACAACATCGAGACGGCCTACCTGGAGGAGATTAGGAACCTGGAGACCTGGTGCCAGGAGAATAACCTCCTCCTAAACATCAGCAAGACTAAGGAGCTGATCGTGGACTTCACTACAAAGCAGGCGAGGAATTACAAACCCCTCATCATCAGTGGCACGCCAGTGGAGAGAGTGGACAGTTTCCGATACCTGGGTGTCCACATCACTCAGGACCTGTCATGGTCCTGTCACATCAACACCCTGGTTAAGAAAGCCCGTCAGCGTCTCTTCTTCCTCAGAAGACTTAGAGACTTCCATCTGCCACTGAAGGTGCTCAAGAACTTCTACTCCTGCACCATCGAGCGCGTCCTGACGTCAAACATCTGCACCTGGTTTGGGAACAGCACCAAGCAGGACAGACGAGATCTGCAAAGGGTGGTGCGCTCGGCAGAACGCATCATTCAATCAGAGCTCCCTGACCTGCTGTCCATCTACACCAAGCGGTGCAAGTCCAAAGCTCCCTTAAGGCCAAAACAGAGAGAATGAAGAGGAGCTTCTTCCCCCAGGCTATTCGGGGCCTGAACCAGGTGTAGGACTGGACTCTCCCAAACACGTCACTATAAGACTGGACTCTCACACACGTCACCACACGCACCACCACACATTTCCTATAATCCTATAATTCCTATAATTTATAATCCTTATCTTTATAATCTCTTCTGCTATTTGCACATTCTTTACTGTAAATTCCTAAGTTCATTTGTAAATTTTGTAGTAAACTGTAAATTGTAAATATTGTAAAACTTTTCTTCTGTCATTTAATGGTCGGGCATTGTACAGCTACAAGCATTTCACCCCCATGTCATACTGTGTATGGTTGTGTGTGTGTGACAAATAAAATTTGAATTTGAATTTGAATTTGAATTTGAGTGACAAATGGGCAAAGGACTTGAAAGCTGCCAGGTTTGCAAAACATTTTCATCTTCAATTTATAAGAAATTTAATGTAAAATCATTAAACTGAACTGGCTGCTTGCTAAGTGGAGTGACGACACACACACACACACACACACACACACACACACACACACACACACACACACACACACACACACACACACACACACAGATACGACAAAAACAAACAAAAAAATCTAAAAATATGAAATAATTTTTTTAAATGAATTATTCGCTGGGTGACGTAGCACCAGGACGCTGTAGGCCGCAGGTCGATGATCGATTTTATAATTGTATCACCAAACCTGCGGCCATATGTTCTGGACACTCGGGTGAAGAGAGGGGCTGAGCTGTCAACTGATCACCATCTGGTGGTGAGTCGGATCAGGTGGTGAGGAACGATGCTGGACATATCCGGCGCACCTAAACGTATAGTGAGGGTGCGCTGGGAACAGAGGCCCCGGTCCACGAGATCTTCAACTCACACCTCTGACACAGCTTCAACAGCATTCCGAGGGAGACTGGGGAATTGAGTCTGAATGGACCATGTTCAGCACCTCCATTGCCGAAGCTACTGCACTGAGCTGCGGCCGCAAGGTGGTGTCGTGGTGGTGAGAACATTATTGCGTGGTGAAAGGAATACTTCGAGGACCTAATTAATCCCACTGGGATATCTTCCATGGAGGAAGCAGTGTCTGGGGACAAGGGGGATGACTATCTCTGGGGGGTGAGGTTAATGAGGCAGTTAAACAACTCCTTGGTGGCAGGGCAACCTGGGTTGGATGAGGTTTGCCTTGAGTTCCTGAAGGCTCTGGATGTTGTAGAGCTGTCTTGGTTGATACGCCTCTACAGTGCTGCTTGGAGATCAGTCCAGAGTCATGGTTCCCATCTTTAAGAAGGGGGTCCGGAGGGTGTATTCCAATTATAGGGGGATCACACTCCTCAGCCTCCCTGGGAAAGTCTATGCCAGGGTGCTGGAAAGGAGAGTCTGTCCCTTAGTCAAACCTCAGATACAGGAGGAACAATGCGCTTTCCGTCCTGGCTGTGGAACACTGGACCAGCTCTTTATCCTCTTGAGTATACATGAGGGTGCATGGGAGTTTGCCCAAGCAGTCTACATGTGCTTTGTGGACTTGGAGAAGACTCCGACCGTGTCTCTCTGATTGTCCTGTGGAAGGTGCTTTGGGAGAATCGGCATCTGACCCATTGCTACAGGTCATTCGATCCTAATACAACTGTTGCAGGAGCTTGGTCCGCATAGCAGGCAATAAGTCAGACTCTTTTCCAGTGGTTGATGGACTCCGCCAGGGCTGCCCTTTGTCATTGATTCTGTTTGTAATTTTTATGGACAGAATTTCTTGGTGTAGCCAAGTGGCGGAAGGCTTTCACTTCGGTGGTCTCAGAATCTCCTCTCTGCTTTTCTCAGATGATGTGGTTCTGTTGGCTTCATCGGGTGATGGCCTCCAGCTCACACTGGAACAGTTCACAGCCGAGCATGAAGCGGTGGGAATGAGAATCAACACCTCCAAATCTGAGGCAATGGACCTCAGCTGGAAAAGGGTGGAGTGCCCACTCTGGGTAAGGAACTAGTCCCTGCCCCAAGTGGAGGAGTTTAGGTATCTAAACTTAGGGTCTTGTTCACGAGTGACGGGAAAAGGCAGCGTGAGATCGACAGACGGATTGGTGCTGTGGCTGCAGTGTTGCGAACACTGTACGTCGTGGTGAAGAGAGAGCTGAGAGTAAAAGCGAAGCTCTCAATTTATCGGTTGATCTACATCCCTACCATCACCTATGGTCATGAGCTGTGGGTAGTGACCAAAAGAACAAGATTGTGGATACAGCGGAAATCCTCTGAAAGGTGGTTCAGGCATCTGACAAGGATGCCTCCTGGGTGCCTTCTGGGTGAGGTGTTCGGGGCATGTCCCACTGGGAGGAGACCTGATGAGTAGGTCATGTTAATAATCGCATAAACAAAATATGAATAAATAAAGCATGAAATAACTGTGAAACATTTCTATTTAATCTATTTTTGTATCTTTCCTTTTAGTTTTTTTTACAAAAAACTTTTTTCTCCAAAATAATTGGTAACTAACACAAGTAGTTGGTATCCATGGTACATGTTGCTTCTGATATACTATGTGACATATTATTTTAATTCAAACAACAAACAAAAAATGGCACAGAAAAAAATTATCGGTATATTTAATTTAATCATTTGTAATTTTTCATACCATTCAAAAGGTTTTTTGGAGACATCGCAGCTAGCAGTTTTACTCTTAATAGGAAACTGCAACAGTTTCCTGAGGTTTATGTTGGGTCTCGTCACAACTCTTAATTTCCATTGATTTTCAGTTGGATTGAGATCAGGACTCACTCAAACTAATCCACAATGGTTACTTTTTACCCCCTGTTTAGTCTTTGGTGTTCTTAGCTGTATGATTCCCTTAAACATAATTTATGGTCCTACAAATGTTTCCATCTGCGTACACATTTCTGTTCACCCACCACAGAAGCGCTTTTATACAGTCCAATGCCAATGCAGGACGCAGATGAGGTATGCATCTGCTGAATCCTGACTGGTTGACAAGTGGGCTGGAATAAGGAAGGGAACAACAGCACGAGAACTGAGACAAAACCCTTTAAAGTTAAAAAAGCACAGTATGGAAACCACAGACAGTGGCTGCAATGGGCACTTTCCATTGTGTTTGACACTTGCTTTCACTTTAGCTCTTTGGATCTTATAACTTCACTCTTCTCCATGGCCGAGTAACAGACCAACAGCAACACAACACAGACTGTCTGTATCCCATTTTTGTATACTGCCACCCACTGACAACAGAGCTCTCTGCAAGTAGAAGGGACAACCCAGACTGTAAATAGACTGTGAATGTGCTACCCATAGTGCTCTGTTTTTATGGTGGCTTGCACAAATACAAAAGACCTTTGCTGGGCAGCACATGACACAAATTAGAAATGTCCTCATTTTTTAGCAGGAATGCTGTTTATTTAATTGAAAGCTTAATTTCCTTTCCCACAAACTCTACTGTGCAAAGCTGCTATGACTCAAAAAAGCTCCAATTGTGTTTTAACTGGATTATTCTTTCCCAAAAGGATATTTTTCCCAAACCTTCCCCCACCACAGCATTTTTCAATTTACCAGACTCATGAATTACTAATCAATCAAGACTTCCCAGGATATGTTTGTCCTATGAATATACGTACATTTACAGTGCTGTGACAAAGTATTTGCCCACTTCCTGATTTATTCACTTTTTATATATTTCTCACAGTTGAATGGTACAGCTCATCAAACAAATTTGAGTATTAGACAAAGAATTTGTTTTAATATTTGAGTAATTAATAACAGATGTAGCAGTAGTCAGGACTGAGTACTGGCTATAGAGGAATGGAGCTCAGCTTTTCAGATGAATGTAGTTAGTCATAGTTAGTTTTTTCACAATTTACAATAAACGGACATAGCTATTTTCCTTAATAAATGCAATCTGTCATGGTCCTGCGGCCATGACTGAGTGACTTTGTGTTTGTGTCCCTTATTGTTATTATTCTCTTTATTATTCATGGGCTGTTTTGGGATGGGTTGTGTTTTGGGATTTTAGATACTGGGTTCTGGGTTTGTGCTCCCTCTGTTGGTCCCTGGTGTTAGTGTTCCCCTGTCTCGTCAGGTTAATCAGGTCCAGCTGTTTCCCCCACCTGTGTGTGATTTCCCAGTGTCTCTTTGTGTACTTATAGTGTGTGATTTCCTCTGCTCCTCGTCGCGTCGTCTGTGTTCATCCTCTGTGTTACCCTGCGTACTCTGCATTTCTCCGTGAATCCCCTGCGTGCTCTCCCTGCTGTTCTCCCTTCATGTTCAGGTTTGCCACTCCCTTTGTGTAGTTTCTCCCAGTTTAGTTCATCCTTAGTTCTGTTTTCCATCTCCACTTTATATTCAGTATTGTCAATAAATCACCTTCACATCTGAGTAAGTGCTGCATCTGAGTCCTCCTTTCCACTCTTCACACGGCCGCTGCCCCGGACCGTGACAGTACGACGCGACCACAAGATGGACCCAGCAGCGCTTAATCCGTCCAGGGAGCTACGAGAGACTCTCATCGATGCCACACAGGAGCTCATCGACCTGTGGCTGGAAAACCCGGGTGGCACGTCCCAGCGCGCTATAGAGAGGCGGCTACAGCGTCTGGTGACCGGTCTCCCATGGCTTCTGGGCTCGCTTTGTTCGTGGGAGCAGGAGTTTCTTCTTTTGGACCTTGGACTTCACCCCCCGTCTGCATTTACTTTCGAGCAGCCCGAGGCGGTGAGTGAGCGGGATGCATTGGCTTCCCCAGATTCCGGGACTTTGTTTTCTGGGGCTATTCAGAGCGGGATGGGAGACTGTACGGGTCGCTTACCTACCATCGTGGTAACAGATCCTTCGCAAGTGGGCGTGTACAAACCCTCTGGAAAACCGACAGACTCTGTCTCTGCCGCTCCCTCCGAGCCAGGACTGTATCGCCATTCTCCAGCTCAGTTCTGTGTCCAGCCACAAGCTTTCAGGTCTGCAGCTCAACCGTTAGCCTTCCTACGGACACAATTACCTGTTCTGCCGCCGCTCCAGTTAGCCACTCAGCCACCACCACCGCTAGCATCGCTACAACCCATAGTTCAGTTAATGGCTGAGTCACAACATTCACACTATTTTTCCACCGCTGTTTCTAAGCAGGGAGATGAACTGTTTTACAACGGACCTGTTCCTCAAAAGCTGGCAACAATAGAGACTATTGCTCACTCCGGGGCTTCCCCAGAGGCTGGGTTACTGCCCTCGGCTTACTCTGGACCCCTGGAGGCCAAGATGCCAGCTGTGAACTGCACCGGGCTGTCAGTGCCTGAGCAGGGTCAGTGCTCTGCGCAGCTGCAGCCCTCCTTATGTGTGCCGGAGGCCCACGTGCCTACTGGTTTTGTTTCATATGTGCCAGAGGCCCACGTGCCTACTGGTTTTGTTTCATATGTGCCAGAGGCCCACGTGCCTACTGGTTTTGTTTCATGTGTGCCAGAGGCCCACGTGCCTACTGGTTTTGTTTCATGTGTGCCGGGGGCCCCGGTGCCCACTGGTTCTGCGGCTGTTTTCGCTGGGGGGCCCGAGGAGCCCGTCCAGCCTCCTGTTTCGCCTGCTGGGGGGCCCGAGGAGCCCGTCCAGCCTCCTGCTTCGCTAGCTGGGGGGCCCGAGGAGCCCGTCCAGCCTCCTAATTCGCTAGCTGGGGGGCCCGAGGAGCCCGTCCAGCCTCATGCCACACTGACTGCCACGTCGGCTGGGGGGCCCGAGGATCCCGTCCGGCCACCTGTGGCTGCTTCTCCACCTGTGGCTGCTTCTCCACCTGTGGCTGCAGCGCCGCCTCCTGCAGTACCATCACCTGCAGCGCTACCACCTGCTACTGCCACGCCTCAGCCTGAAGCTTCATCCTCACCTGGCCCAGCTTCAGCTTCAGCTTCAGCCTCAGCCTCAGCCTCAGCCTCAGCCTCGTCTGGTCCAGCTTCATCCTCACCTGGCCCAGCTTCAGCGTCAGCTTCTTCTGGCCCAGCTTCGGCTACAGCTTCATAATCGCCTGGTCCGGCTTCATCCTCGCCTGGCCCGGTTTCATCCACGCCTGGTCCGGCTTCATCCTCGGCTTCAGCCTTGCCTGATTCTGGTCCAGCTTCATCCTCACCTGGCCCAGCTTCAGCTACAGCGTCAGCTTCGCCTGGCCCAGCTTCAGCTACAGCTTCATCATCGCCTGGCCCGGCTTCATCCTCGCCTGATTCTGGTCCAGCTTCATCCTCACCTGGCCCAGCTTCAGCTACAGCTTCGTCCTCACCTGGCCCAGCTTCAGCTACAGCTTCGTCCTCGCCCGGCCCGGCTTCAGCTACAGCTTCTTCATCGCCTGGTCCGGCTTCATCCACGCCTGGCCCGGTTTCATCCACGCCTGGCCCGGTTTCATCCACGCCTGATTCTGGTCCAGCTTCATCCTCACCTGGCCCAGCTTCAGCTACAGCGTCAGCTTCGCCTGGCCCAGCTTCAGCTACAGCTTCGTCCTCGCCCGGCCCGGCTTCAGCTACAGCTTCTTCATCGCCTGGTCCAGCTTCATCCTCGCCTGGCCCGGTTTCATCCACGCCTGGCCCGGTTTCATCCACGCCTGGCCCGGTTTCATCCACGCCTGGCCCGGTTTCATCTTCAGCTTCATCCACGCCTGGCCCGGTTTCATCTCCAGCTTCAGCCTCGCCTGGTCCGGCTTCGGCTTCTGCTTCAGCATCGCCTGGTCCAGCTTCATCCTCGCCTGGCCCGGTTTCATCCACGCCTGATTCTGGTCCAGCTTCATCCTCACCTGGCCCAGCTTCAGCTACAGCGTCAGCTTCGCCTGGCCCAGCTTCAGCTACAGCTTCGTCCTCGCCCGGCCCGGCTTCAGCTACAGCTTCTTCATCGCCTGGTCCAGCTTCATCCTCGCCTGGCCCGGTTTCATCCACGCCTGGCCCGGTTTCATCCACGCCTGGCCCGGTTTCATCTTCAGCTTCATCCACGCCTGGCCCGGTTTCATCTCCAGCTTCAGCCTCGCCTGGTCCGGCTTCGGCTTCTGCTTCAGCATCGCCTGGTCCAGCTTCATCCTCGCCTGGCCCGGTTTCATCCACGCCTGGCCCGGTTTCATCCACGCCTGGCCCGGTTTCATCTTCAGCTTCATCCACGCCTGGCCCGGTTTCATCTCCAGCTTCAGCCTCGTCTGGTCCAGCTTCAGCTTCTGCTTCAGCATCGCCTGGTCCAGCCTTCGTGTCTGCATTCTCGTCTGGTCCAGCCTTCGTGCCCGCATCCTCGGCCACAGCATCCTCATCTTCACCCACTGCGCCTGGTCCAGCCTCCGCTTCAGCGTCTTCATCAGCATAGCCTGGTCCAGCTTCAGCATCCTCATCAGCCTCGCCTGGTCCAGCTTCAGCTTCAGCGTCCTCATCAGCCTCGCCTGGTCCAGCCTTCGTGTCTGCATCCTCGTCTGGTCCAGCCTTCGTGTCTGCATCCTCGTCTGGTCCAGCCTTCGTGTCTGCATCATCGTCTGGTCCAGCCTTCGTGTCTGCATCATCATCTCCGCCTGCTGCGGTCCCGGCTTCCGTGCCCTCAGCCTCGCCTGGCCCAGCCTCGTTTGGGTGTGGAGCTAAACGGCCGTTTTCTGGACCGCTGGCTGGGCTACTGGCCGGGCGCCGTCGCCTGACTGGCCGCCGTTGCCTTCCGCACGGCCGGCCCCCGGACCGCCATTGCCTGAGCGGCCGCCGTTGCCTTCCGCACGGCCGGCCCCCGGACCGCCATTGCCTGAGCGGCCGCCATTGCCTTCCGCACGGCCGGCCCCCAGACCCTCTTTGCCTGAGTGGCCGCCGTTGCCTTCCGCACGGCCGGCCTCCTGAACCTTTTGTGCGCCTCCACGGCCTTCTTCGTGGCCGGCCTCCTGAACTGTCCCATCCTGGCCTCCTGTATTATCGGGCCCCTGGCCGGCCACCTGAACTGTGTTTTGGACTCTGCTCCCCTGTGAGTTTTTTTTTTTTTTGTGAACGTTTGTTTGGGACTCTGGGGCCTCCGTTTTGGTCGTGGCCCCAGAGTCCCAAACAAAAAATCGTTTTCCAAGTTTAGTTAAGCAATCAAGACCAAAGTGGAGATGTGCATAATGTATATTCGGAGAAACCCAAACACTGCACATTGGTGCAATATTTACCGTACCAACTGTTAAGCACATTGGTGAGAGGTGAGGATTTGGGCTTGTTTTGCAGCCACTGAATAAACCATGAAGTCCTTTTTATACCCGTCTATTCTCGACTAAAGACTAAAGCATTTTTTTCAAAAGCTAAATTTTGGTTGAAATTAGGTCATTCTCAAGAAAGAATCAAGCTGTTTAAACATTAAATGCTATGGCGTAGCCTTAAGATGGATGTTAACTGTTAATGGCTGCACATCTCATTGAACTGAACAGGAGAAGAAGAATGGGTCAGTATTCCTCTACAATAATGTGAAATGCTGATAAAGGTGTAGCCATCCTAAAAATTATTGTATCGCGTTATTGCGGGAAAACCTGATTCTACAAACTATTAAATCACGGGTTTGTTTACTTTTTTCACAGGACTGCACAGAGTCCTGTCAAAAGTTTCTTTTACACATAGCTGTACATTATCGCACAAATTTGTCAATCATGATATTCTTTTCTCCCAGATATGTATTCCTGTGTTTCTGGTCAGTATCAGACCAATACTTCAGTTCTGATTGATGCATCCTCAGTAGATTATGCTAATGCTATGTCTGCCTGAACACAAGGTAACCCTTATGTCAAAGCTGTGTCCTTTTCTGAAAACACAGGTTTCTTAGTACTATGATACATCAGCTTTCTTGTTGGTGACATCTTTATATAGCTTTCCCCCTTTTTACTAACAGCTATTTCGCTTTAAAATATTGCTCTAACACACAGTGTGATGGAATGCAGTATCTAATGCAAGAAGAAAGCTCACTTTGACTCTGCATTGATCACCACTCTGAACTGATTGGGGCCAATGCAAATAACAAGGAAGTGATGGACAGCAACTGGTCTGCCTCAGCCCAGCCTGAAGGAATTAGCCAGCATGCTTTTTACCTCGCAGAAACCCTTTATCAATGTCTGTGGATCTGGAGGGCAATTTAAATGTAACTTAGGCACTCATTGAACATGACAGTGACGGAAGAGGCCCATTGGATACTATGGTTCAATTACTCATTAAGGAAGAGCTCTGTTTTCGGCATTTGGTCTAGCACAGGGCTTTAAAATCACTAATTGGAGTGTAAGTGTGTCGCTTCTCTTGAACCCTCTTTGTTTGTCCTTATCTTGTTACTGAAATGAACTTATGTCAGATTGTCCCCTGATCTCACTTTGAAATTTGCAGTATGATATGACAGAAAGGCAACAGGTTAGAATGAACGAAACAACTCAAGACCTACACTGATTGTGGTGTAACAGGGTCACCCACTGCATTCTTTGTTCTTTTGAAGATTATAGCAATAGAAATAAATTTTTGAAAAGATATAACATTACATGAAATAACTATTTCCTATTAATAACATTTCACTTTGAGGGTGAAATTTAATAACTAAGCAAACATATGACCCTTTGGGCTAACATACTAAAAGTGGGAGAGATAGGCAATTATAGAGAGCTGAGTAAGGAGGAACAATAGAGTTGGAACATCTCTGAAGATGCAAGAATAGCGGTGAGATCCGACTGTGATATGAGCAACATCAACCATGAATCACATGTATGTGCTAGAACACGTACCAAATTTTGAGATAGGCAGTAACGTGCAGTAATCTGATTACTTTTTTCAAGTAATGAGTAAAGTAAGGGATTACTATTGCAAAAAAGTAATTAGATTACTGTGATTTTCCTGTAAGTGCGCTTGCAGATGCTTGTTTGTTTGTGAGAGTGTCTCATGACAATGACGTAAGCGTGTGTGATGTCTGTGATAACAGAGGTGTGTTGATCAACAATGGATAATAGAGTGCAGGACAGAGTATGACCATGCAGCATTTAAAGCTTGGAAGTACGGACATTACTTTGAGTTTGATTCCATAAAAAGTGACACAAACATTAGCATCCACTGTACACTCTCTTTCTTCTCACAGAAGAAAACTTCTTTCTACAGTGGAAAATTAAACTTCAAATCTGAGCAAGCACCAAGCACGCTGCCACGGGCATGTGAAATTCACAGAGAAACCCGCAGATCCCCCCACTGACATGCGGCACTGGACAAACCTCCACAGCTTACTGAATAGCACAGTCTCCCCTCGGATAAAACGCTGATTCTTGGCTTTAAATGTTTATGGAGATTTTGTTGGCGTATGCACAAAAATTATGGCACTAAGTCTGAAAAAGTTACTGGAAAGATACAAATAGATTCCAAGAGTGTAGTCTTTAATGTAAAACAAACAAATAAACAAACAAACAAATGGACATTTTAGCAATCATCAGAGTGTGAATGGAACTGCAGCACCCTCAGCTTCCTGGAATCATAAACCTTCATGTTCACAAACATCAAAATAAGATGAAAAAGGTGAATTTGCTATAACTTATAATCCATTGAGTCACATGTACCAGCTATGCCTCTAACGCTGGTCGAATGTAAACAAAAGTTATGGTGAAGCAGTCTCACATTCAAACTGCTAAAGTAACGGACTCCAACAGCCAACTGTCCCACCGTATAGTATCTGGTAAAGGTACACTGTACACTGAATTATCCATTTTTCAGTAGTTTGTATCTTTTGCATACATAATGACAAGATGATCTGTTGTATCAATGTATACTATTTCCAAGCACTCTTCAACACTCAACACTGTTCAACCATTTGTTTTTAGGCCTTTCTTCCCTTTTAATGTTTAGTGAATTATTTTCTGTAAGATTTCTGCAGCCTATCTGCTCCATTATGAACTCTGGCAAGGGTAAAAAAAACTGCTGTCTAATTAATTATTTCCAGCTTTTGTTTCTAATTAAATGCATGGTTAGTCGACTCTGTGAAGGTGGGTGTGTCACAACAATGGTGTTTTACCAGTGCAGACACACTTGCTGAGTCTGATTCTGACTGTCACACCCACACATCTACAAGAAACATGATGCTGAGCAGAACAACAAAGGGAAGTTTGGAAAGGAAAAGTAAAGTTGTCCTGCAGTGAATTTAACACAGATGCACACAGAGTGTTTGTTCAAAGAAGTGCCAAAACAGCATTTGCGAGATTGTCTATGTGATTGCAAACTTCATATTCTTGTACAGTTGAATGATATGAAATGTATTTGTACAGTTCACTCCTGCAGTGCCTCGGACCTCAAGAACACACATTAACTTATATGAGACTCACCGCAAGTGAGAAAATGGACCCTACACCATGTCCTATCTTCTAACTATGATTAATGACTGCCAACTGTCATGCATACATCAAGAACAGAGCCATACATCATGCAATAACTACAGCTGGCAAATACTGACAAGTACACTGAAATCATGCCACAACATAGACCTAAAATCATGTTTCAGTGTTCAAGCATTTTGATTTAATATTCAAGTACACGCGTTTCAATATTCAGTATATACAACTTTGACAAAACAGCAAACAAGAGAAAGAACGTGTTCATGGATGCACACACACACGCACACACACACACACACACACACACACACACACACACACACACACACACACACACACATCTCGGTTCTCATGTAATCCGTCATCTTGCCTATGGTTTTAATTCCTGTTAACTGCATCGTTGCATGCCGCTGCATCGTTCATTCTAATGCAATTGAATAACAGAGCTGCTTGGCTGCACTGCACAGACCAGTTTTAATTGGAATTATTTTTTTTTTCCCGGAAATATTCAAGCCAGTTTTTCTGAGGTTAAAGACAATGCACTGCTAATATATTAGTCTGTTTTTCCCACTCTGCAGTTCTGTAAAATACAGACAGTATGGATAAACGTCAGACTGGAATTTAATGGAAGTTAAGAACATAGTTCATTGCTAGAAACAATGTTGCATAGGTAAAATACAATGTAATATACTAAGTACAATACATATTTGGTGTACAATAGTACAGAATAGAGATGGGCAGTAAATATTAAGCCAGTATTACATGTCTTTTTAAGGGGATGAGCCACTGCAGTGATTGGCAGTGATCCCACAAATGAACTCATCTTAAGTGTCTGTCAAATACCTGCCATACAGTACTGTGCAAAAGTCTTGATTCAGCCTTGAACTTTCATTTGGATAAAACAGAAGAAATTTGATAGATGGTTGCAGTGATTTGCTGAAACATCTACAAACATACATGGAAATACATGTATGATGATGATGATGATGCTGCAGCAAGAGTCCTGACAGGGACTAGAAAGAGAGAGCAGATTTCTCCTGTATTGGCTTCCCTTCATTGGCTTCCTGTTAAATCCAGAATCCAAAATCCTGCTCCTCACATACAAGGTCTTAAATAATCAGGCCCCATCTTATCTTAATGACCTTGTAGTACCATATCACCCTATTAGAGCACTTCGCTCTCGCTCTGCAGGCCTACTTGTTGTTCCTAGAGTATTTAAAAGTAGAATGGGAGGCAGAGCCTTCAGTTTCCAGGCCCCTCTTCTGTGGAACCAGCTTCCAGTTTGGATTTGGGAGACAGACACTATCTCTATTTTCAAGATTAGACCTCAAACTTTCCTTTTTGCTGAAGCATATAGTTAGGGCTGGACCAGGTGACCCTTAGTTATGCTGCAATAGGTGTTGGCTGCTGGGGGATTCCCATGATGCATTGGGTGTTTCTTCTTCACTCTCTGTGTGTTAATAGACCTCTCTGCATTGAATCATATCTGTTATTAACCTCTGTCTCTCTTCCACAGCATGTCTTTATCCTGTCTTCCTTCTCTCACCCCAACCAATCACAGCAGATGGCCCCGCCCCTCCCTGAGCCTGGTTCTGCCGGAGGTTTCTTCCTGTTAAAAGGGAGTTTTTCCTTCCCACTGTCGCCAAAGTGCTTGCTCATAGGGGGTCATATGATTGTTGGGTTTTTCTCTGTACATATTCTATATGTATATGTATGCACATATTGTATATGTATGCAGCTTTTTCAATTATGAGGGTTCTGTGCAGGATCTCAGCTGCTCCTAGGACTGCACTCTTCTGACAGAGACCTTTGACACTGAACTTGGAATTTGCTGGGGGAACTTTTCTAGTTTCAGGGTTAATGTTCCTATTACCACTGGGATCATTTTGGACTTTACCTTCAACATCTGCCCCTGTTGCTCCTTGAGCTTTTGGTACTTCTCTATTTTATCTTCTACTCCTTGTCAGCCACCACTGTGCCTCCTTGGCTGGCCAGCAGCTGGTTGTCTATAGACCTTAGTCCTGTTGTTCTCAACCACCTTCAGTGGTGTCACTCATCAGGAAGTGGGGATTCTAGTCCATATGCAGCACAGATGTTCCTGTACAGATGTTCCTGTACAATATCCCAGCTACTTGTTTGTTCCTTCCAGAGTACACAGTCAAAGCTTATATTTTACTTCCTGCTATTACGTGGTGGTAGTCTTTGGGGCACAGTCTGAAAAGATATGCAGTCTTTTCATCTGTGGCAGCCTCATGCACCTTTGGATCATTAAACTCTTCTAGCCAATAGACTTCTTGATGTCTGCCACTTCCTCAACCTCTAAATGGTACATCCTTTGCAGGGTCTTGGTTGTCCATGATGGTTCCACCTCCATGGGAGGGCTTCTCTACATGAATCCTTGATCTTATACCTAATTGCGTCTAGGATTACTGAGGCAGTGACGTATATGAGCTTATTGGCTACTGATGATTTTTTTTAATAGTAGCTTATTTTAAGTTAAAAAAGACAGAATAACCCCCACCACACAGAAACCAAAACAAAAAGCAAACAAACAAACAAAACCCCGTTACATAAGAATTATAAATTGATTTGCATACCACTGAGTGAAATAAGCATTTGATCCCCTGCCAAATCTCAGCAAGCCAACCCAGCCAAAAGTCTGGCTCCCACAGATTGGATGCGTGCCCATGAAAACAATCAGTCAGTCAAAAACAGGTATGCCTGATACCAACTTGATATGTGTATAAAGCACACCTGTCTAAAGAATCAGTTTCTTGACTGACGTTTCCAGTGAACATCTAAATGTTTCAGAGAAGGCTTGGGAGAAAGTGCTGTAGTCAGCTCAAACCAAAATCAAGCTCTTTGGCATCAACTCAAGCCGGCATGTTAAGCGTCTTAAAGTGACTGTCGTTGTGATTTGGCGCTCTATAAATAAAATTCAATTGAAGGAATAGCAATGCTGAATATGACCTAAAAACACCACCTCCACAGTCAAGCAGAATGGTAGAAACAGACTTTCAAGCTGTTTTTCTGGGTACAGGAAAGAAAGATGGGTCATGGATGGGTCTTTCAGCATGAAAATGACCAAAAAACAAACCACAAGGCAAGAAAGGAGTGGCTAAGGAAGAAACACATTAAGGTCATGGAGTGACCAGTCAGTCTCCAGACCTCAGTCCTGTAGAAAGTCTGTGGAGGTAGCTGAAATTTTGGCATGACAAGAGGCAGTCAAGAAACCTAAAGAGTTTAGAGAGTTTCTGTAACGAGAAGTTGTCCAGAATTTCTCCTGAGATGTGTGCAAACCTACCACTGCAAGAAACATCTTACCACTGTATTTGCCAGCAAGTGTTTCTCCACCAAGTACTAAGTCATCATTTTCTTCTTGATATTAGTTACTGTTCTGTCCCGCTCCATTAAAATAAAATTACAATAAAAGTTTTTCTGTTCTTCCAGATGTTCCAGGTTCTTTAGTTATAACTTAACAAATATAGAGTAGCTTCCACAGCAGTTTAGTGTTTTTCAAAATAAGCTAATTTTCTCTGCCATACGCAGCTGATGGAGATAACACTGTATTTCCCCTCATACAAATTCATACGTCTAACATTATGGACGAATCCAGGAATTGAATTGTGTGTTCTCACATCTATTGCACTGGCAATAACTTGCAACAGTGTCTACTGTTCTATGCTGACAAGGACAGGCTCATGAGTTTTATTGATGATGTTACGCAACAGCTTCCTGTGACTGAGTAAATTATGTCATATAAATGGTGATCCTCTTGTATGTGTTCTGTTCATGTTACTAATTTTATGGTCAAAAGGTTGCACTAATAAGTAACAATATGATTCCCAACAGCTGAATGGATTAGAGAACATCTTAGCTTGCTAACATTAGAAAGTTTTCTCACCCACCAAAGTTAGCTAGGTAAACAGTGTTAGGCCTGGGGACTTTACCTGATTTCTTTTTTTAATTTTCCACTAATATAAAAAGGTTAAATCTGAAGTTTTACTAGACAACCTTTATGATAGACAAATTTCACATTATAGCAGATTAAAATAAAAAATAAATAAAATAAATGTGATGTAGATACAAGTTCATACTAACTGATAACAGGGTATGAGATCGGGACTGAGAAATCACACTGTAGCTGAAGCTCACTTGAACATTAAAATGCATATTTGGTGTTGGAGAGGTTTATTGCTTTTCAATGGAAATCCAGATGTCTTTTTCATAACTGTAGCGTAATATAACTTAATGCTCAACTGGGAGATGTGTTTATTCCTTTCTTGTGTCACTTGCTCATTCTCATCTCTGAATACTCATTATGAACTCAGTAAATATGAACATAATGCTCATCAACACTCACAGTGACAACTTAGGAGCCAGATTAGTGCATTTGTAAATACCACCCTTTACCAAAGTGAATTAATTGTCTAATGGCCTTAAATTGATTAGGCATGTCTCAGGTTTGAGTTGCAAATATCCTGGTAATCCAGGTATTTCCCCCTCAGGATAAGCATAGGATTGCTTTAATTAGCAACATGGCCATGTGTGTTGAGTACAGTAACATGGCAGCAAGCACCTGGAGCTTAAGTTACAGTGTGTTTGGGTGATAAGGGCTTTCTACGCTGGTGCATGCAGCCACTTGCTCAAACACAACCAGATAATGCAAGCGCAAAAAATGCTAAGCTAGCAGAAAATAACAAAAATCAATTTGCTTATCAGGGGAAATACACCGTAAACAATTCTAAATGAGTGCATTTGTGCATATATATCTATATCTATATATACATGTGTGTGTGTGTGTGTTGTGTGTGTGTGTGTTACGTTTTGGCCTTTTTGTCCATCTATAAATTATGATAAAATATTATACGATCTTATATGGGGGCGATCGTGGCTCAAGAGTTGGGCGTTCGTCTTGTAATCGGAAGGTTGCAGGTTCGAGCCCCGGCTCTGACAGTCTCGGTCGTTGTGTCCTTGGGCAAGACACTTCACCCGTTGCCTACTGGTGGTGGTCAGAGGGCCTGGTGGCGCCAGTGTCCGGCAGCCTCGCCTCTGTCAGTGCGCCCCAGGGCGGCTGTGGCCATCACCAGTGTGTGAATGTGTGTGTGAATGGGTGGATGACTGTGTATAGGACCAAGTAAAGCGCTATACAAATACAGACCATTTACCATTTATATGGCTGTACTGTGGGGTCAGGTTAGCAATCCATTAAAATGTGGCTTACAACAAGCTCTTCAAGGACAGCCTGATGACTTATTGGTTGAAAATTGACAAAAAGCATTTATAACTTAGAAGTTATGATTCTTACAAGTGCGGTGTGTATTTACAGCATACAGAAAGATTTACAATATTATGTCACATCTGAACTTTGACCTCTCCTTCATGGGCAAAATCCTGATCTGAAGGTGAAAGTAATAATAATGCTATATAGGGATCTTTAAAACTATGTTTCCTATTGCTGTTGACAACATAATCATTTAAAAAAATAATTTTACTATTTTGAATTTTTATTTTTAGTTTCTGCTTGGTTGGGTTCAGGTAACATAGCTATCCCCTTAAATTTAAGAAAAGATGATTTTCTGTGTCAAAATACAACCTGTGACAAAATTAACCACGTTATGTTTCTTTGCCCATCTGCAACAGGCTTCCTTTAATACTAGCAGAGCATGTTTTCCTGAAGTTTACTGGACAACCCTGCACACTTCAAACTGACACTAAAAGATTCTGTTAAAAATAACACCCATGATCCTGACCAAGTGTCACAGTGTGAAGGCTGAGAATCTGTTTTGTCTGACTTTAGTCTAAGATTATTTCAGAAAAATTTCCAAACACACTCAACTAATTTACTAGCTCAGCATGGCCTTGTAAACCATACTGATACCATATTTATAAAATAGTAATTTTATATAAAATATGCATTCAAAAACACACTGTTCATGAAAGGAAATGCACAAGTTCAACAACAAGAAATTATAAACAGATTTTGCACTGAAGTGTGGATTCCTTGTAATATGATGAGAGATTGCCAGTGCAGTCATACACAAACAACTCATTGAGAAAACCCTTGCCCTGAGCAACAAACACAGCAGTTGGTCTCCAATATGTGAATGACAAATGAATATCACTCAGTGGGTCAGATGGTGTAGACACACTCCATGCACGTGCTAATCAGGCCAACCTGCAGACCTCACATACCATCAGGACATTCTCCAGGGGGAAATTAGTACTTTCCACTTTGCTAGACGAGTGTACTTTCTTCTTTGGGTGAACACATTGTTTGTTACATGGGCAATTTCCTTATGTAAATCGTAGAGCAATGGGCTACCAATTATAAGTAAAACATTCACTTTTATAAAGTCACATTTACTGAGATTTTTGTCAGAGGCGAGCACTACGGACAGAACTTTGAAATGTATAATGTTTTTATTTATTTTGCAGTTACAATAAGAAATAACTAAATTGTTCACTTTATTTGATACATTTGGCCATGTTTTATTAATGTACCAGGCAAAAACCTAAACGTTTTAACTGTAAGGTCGTGGCTTTGTATGGAAAACAGGGCACTAATCATATCCTGCATGTTTGGGCTTCATTTAATGCACACCTTCCAACAGCCACAATTGTGTTTTGGTATCATTACTCTGTTGGTTTAATGACAGATGTTTAAAGAACCAATTGCAATAGTTGGAGGAATATAGATTTTTAAAATTTTAAACAGAAAAATAATTTTCAGTCACAACTATGTGCTAAACATAGACAAGTTCACAGATATAAAGGGCTGGAAAACTACAAACGAACACAGTAAAGGGTCGTCCAATCTAAGTAAACATCATTGGTTATTAGAGTTACTCAGTGGCACTGCTGTGGGATGGCTGTGAATGATTTTTTTGTCAAATGGTTAAAATTTTATATGTGAAGAAACTCATAAAGTCATTGCTAGTTATGGTTATAGGTATACTTTAATGCTCTAGGTCTTTGTTTGATTAATAAGCTGGAGTGGAAGATTGCTGCCACTCCTCCTCCTTGACCTGTGCTTTGAGGACAGACAATATAACTCAGGGGTAACCAGGTTTCTGTAAAGCAGAATAAATCAATACGGTGATCAATTATTATATAATTTTCTAAAAGGAGAGAGAGACCTGTTTAATAGCCCCCATTTAATTGATTTGCACTTAGGTACAGTTGTGGGTGTTAAATTATTCTTTGTTAATTTTTAAAATAATTTTTTATTTGGTTATTTTTTGGTTTGTCTTTCGATTGTATGGAAACATACACAGTGCCTTTGGGGTTAGGGTTTTGGGGGATGATAGGAGGAGAAAAGCTGCAGAGAGGTCTGTAAGACTTTGCTTCCTGGTCCCAACTCTGGATAGTCACATTTTGTTCTTTAATAAGTTTGGCCAGATTTCTTGAAATAAGAGTCAAAGTCAGCCAGGGCAAAAGTTGACATAGTTTCTCGAGGAAGGAAACGCTGCATTTTGGATATCCTGGTGTTCTAGACTTCAGGTAGTAACTGACTGCAAATGATTTTCAGGTTTGGGATATTTTACTGTACTAATGTAAGGTAAACGTGGGGGGTTTGAAAGGTGCCTTTATATAAAGTCCTGTTATTTATATTATCATTGCCATTATCGGGTCTCAATCATTCATATAGGGCTGTACGATCTGGAAAGCTTTTTATTCTCCTTAATAAATGAAATCATTTAAAAACTGTTTGTTTATTTGTGTTTTCTTTGTTTGATATTAATATGTGTTTGATGATCTGAAACTTTGAAACAAGTGTAAAAATATGCAAACAATCAGAGAATCAGGAAGGACGATCACTAACTGCTAATCATTTTCATTTAAGTTTTAAAAGCAATCTTCATATTTAAAATTATTTTAGATTGTCCAAATGTTTTTGGCCTTATAAAAATGAGGAATTATTTTTGAATTAAAACTGACGAGTGTGATGAAGAGAAACAAAATCTGAAAATATAACTGTGTTGTTGTCCAAACACTTTTGAACTTAACTGTAAATAGTAACAATAAAACAGTCGTTCTTGTCAGTATATGTTTTTATATTTGTGAGGCAGTAATTTCGATTTATCAGTAACTACCTTTATATTAACCTATATCATGGTGATACACAGTGCAGTAATAAATGGTATTTTGGAATGTGGATTATGATGGCTTGTAGTGTGAGTTTTGTTTATTTGTGAGTTCTCGTTCAATACTTTCGCCTCACATCATGTCTTATAAATGTTTTATAAATCTTCTATTTATTGTTCACACTGTTTAAATTCTACTTTGTACTTTGGTGCAGATGAATATATACTCATCACTATCTGTAAGCAAGCTACCTCAAAGCAGGACCAGAATATTTAGAAAAACAAAAGTGACATTTTCAAGCCACACATAATTCAGCACTTCTAAGGTAACATTTGTAGCAGAATGATTAAAAATGCTAAATTTAAATATTAGGAAGAACCTTCTCTTTGTTCACTGATAAAGTTTTTCTTTTAGGGGGGGGGGGGGGGTGTATAGGTGTGCATGAGTGTTTTAAAGCAACAATAAAATATTTATGAAGCAACTTTTTTCACACTGAACCAAACAAAATGTTGCCAATAAAAATTAGGACCATATGCGATTTTAGTTCACTTCTTTGATTTCCTGATCAGCCGTTTGCAGTAAAATCAACATTTTCTTGAGATGGCTCTCTCTTCTTTTTCTTCTCAGCCACTGATAATGTCTAAAATGACTCGTAATTGCTAAAAGGTCTGATAATTCTTATTCCTAACAATTCTTTTAACCAATCAGTTTCTGTGGAGCATCTTTTTTCTTATTCTGAAAACAGATAAAAGGCACTAGGTGTATAATGCACCTAGTGCCTTAAACACTAGGTTAACTCCCTCCTGATTTATACCTCTCTTTGTAAAATAGTAGGTGTTTGTAGACTATGCTGCCCAACATTACTAAAAAAGTCGAAAAAAATGGTCTGACTTAAACACATCCTTCTGTGTTTGATAAGAGGAGGAAGTGTAAAGACCAGTGAGGTGGCAAAACAAACAGCTCATCAGCAGAGGTCAGCTTATCAGATTTTGTTACACGACTGTGTATCACCCACTGGCTGAGTACTGAGCCAGGGAAATGAGGCTCAGCGATCAAGCAACCCGCTCCATTGATTAACAGCATTTTCTCATTTCTGGCCAAGGAGCTGGCTTCCCCCAACATGTGTCATTTGTTTGAGAAGAAACGAGGCCCAGTGCCATGTGTTTGTGTGCTTATGCTACATTCGCTCCAAGGAGAGGATACACTTCCAGCTGAGCCACTCTACATTTAAAACTAGCAGCCAAATGCTTCTCATATGGAGAGTGCACCCCCCCCCCCCCCCCCCCCCCCCTCCCCTCCAAAAAAAAAAAAACCCTCAGAGAATGTCAGTGTTTGTCTGCTGGGCCAGATCCCCTGTTGTACTCTAAAGTAAACCATTTTGTACCCCCATGCCATCCTTTAAGTATTAAAGCCCCCCAGCACACACACACACACACACACACGCTGTCACTACTGTCACCCACCTCCTTCCCATCATCCTCTCTCATCACACACATGCACAAAAAGTGCACTTATTTTGGCTCCCAGTGGGTGTGTAGGCTATTCAAATGTCCTGACTCAGAGATTTAAAATGTCATTTAAAACCCATTCACTGCTGTTAAGGCTTATTTTATTTTTCCAGTATTAGCCTACAAGGTCAGTTTGCACCAACAGCTGATGAGCGATCAATAGGAGATTTGAATTTAAAGAGCTGTGGCCCTGGGGGCGGTCAGTCGCCGGTGCGTGGAGCTACTACGGTGGGTGGGTGGACTGGGGGGAGGGGGAGTTCTAAGCGCAGGGGCTCAACAGAGACCTATATCCTTCCACACACCCTTTACCTCCACCTCCCCAAGCGTGGTTAACTCTCAAGACCATGATTAATTCATGGTGGATTACAGTCTGGAGGCAGGGAGGAAAACTGGGATTGCATACAGTCCTAACTGCACAGGCTGGGGTTAGGGAGATAAAGGTTTCCCCAGATTCACACCACAATCCCACCGCCTGACTCGCTTCCGTACAAGTATGAAAATTTTTCCATTTTTCCTGCAAAAACATCACGCCTCGGTGTTTGGGCTTCTTGATTATTACTGCAGCTATGTTCGCCGAAATAAGTTGGGAGATGTCCTTCCCAGCCGCCAGACTGCACTGAAAGAACAGAAACCTACAGGGAATAATAATACTGGAGCCCGCTAAGAAAAGCATAACAAACACGAGAGCCACGGCCACAGCAATTTCATCATTGTCCTTCACAGTAGCACAGCTAACTGCTCGTGATTAGCTGACGACCTCGAGTAACTGAATGGAAGAATGTGAGGCTGGAGCCAAAGCAGCTGGAAGGAGAAACTGCATCAGCATGAGGAGTGTATTCACTCCCCCTTGTGTTCGCTGCAGCAAACTGGTCCACTGAATTCCTCCGTTGCTGGGAGAAAAAGTAAAATCAGCAAAAAAGTTTTTTTGTTGTTGTTCTGTTTGAGTTTAGGGTGTGTTGCAACACTGCAACAGGGACGAGAAGAAAACCCTGTGATGACAGGTAAGGATCATCATCACAAACCTACACTGCATGTTTCCATCACTCTTCTCATTTAGACTTCTGCTTTTGTTTCTTTCTGTCTTTTCATCATTTTCCACCAAATGCCATTTTAAATGTGCTCATCATTTTCGAGTCCAGTTATTCAGATTTAACCAATCAGCATCAGTGTCTGCAATTAAGGACAATTATTCCACAGTTCAAGAAACTGGACAAAAGCTGTAATGTACCTTCAATACTTTGTGAAACACAATGCACTGTAATGTCTGGTATACTTTAAGATAGCTGCTCCCAAAAAAAATGACGTATATTTTCTAGTTTATTACAAACACATTTGTCAACATGTGGTATTTATACAGTGAATGGTCTAATATGCACTGGAGGTCACATAAGCTTAGGTTTATTGGAACAATAAAAGACATACCATGAGGGCTTGATATTCAAAGAGATGTAGCAGCTGCTTGCTGCATATTTGATCATCAGTTTTTAATAGTTTGGATTTTTCTTCTTTAAAGACACAAAAATAAAACCTAAGTATATTAACAGTTTTATGAATGTATCGTCAGCAGACTAAAAAAATTAAGAATTCGATTACTCCTTTTAACACTTACATTTTGTCTCAACACGTTCTGCGATGATGGTGCAAAGCACTTTAACAATATTTGTGCTATTTTTTTTATTTGTCAAATGTCTACTTTACTCGTGTTTTTATTTTTTTAACCTTTTTTGTAAACAACATCTCGTACAAACTAGCACAGTGAACCACAACCCCAGCAAATGTGTTTTTATCTCCGTACAATATAAATGAAATCAATACAAAAGTTTGGTTGGTTGCTTGGAACATTTTTATATGGATTGAGAGGTTCTAAAACGTGGTTTTCGAGACTTCTGGACTCCTGAATTGAATATATTACGTAAACAGTTGACTGTTCTAAGTCCCATTTAGAACCCCAGTAGAAGATTTTTAGAAGGTAGACTTCATCTCACCATTTCAAGTTCACTTCCATTTTTAATAAAGGGCTTGCAATCCATAGGGAGTCTTTTACTGGTTTGCCTTTTGAAGGCAGCCTTCTTCAGATTTGGTTGAAATTCTGAAACCGAAACAAACAAATAGTCCAGGCAGAGGAGAAAACTGTCATTTCTTCTGGCCTCCAGAAACATATTGTGAAAAAGGTTAAGTGTCAATATGGCAGAGCCTTGAGAGGCAAGAGGTCTGAGGAGCTTCTGAATAAATACAAGGGACGCGTCTAGTTCCTCGCACATAGTCTGAATGCCGCTCAGCCTTCCTACTGTGCCAGGTCAGCACACAACCAACCCTTAGCCCCTTTATTCTCTCTCTGTAAAGCTATTGAAGTCTTTGACAGTAGCTAAGGATGTTTTCATGTTTAGGACATATTACAGGAGATTTTGAAAAGGTTTTTTTTCTTCCTTTTTTTTAAGTGTTAGGGGGACTGGGGGATTGGTCGCTCTGCCGTGCCACTGACCGGAATCAGGAGGGGTAACAAGATGTCTCAGTCCAGTTTTTGGATGCAGGCTGGGTAGGGGTAAGAGTTGAAAGAAGCAATCAAAACACCCGAACGTAATGCTGCAGTGTTTTGGGGCATCATTTTTATGCTAAATATGCTCTCCTGTCAAAAAGAACAACAAATGGGAAAATAAATAAATAAATAAATATGAAATCACCAAAAAAAAAGGAGAAAAAATAGTTTATGGTACTGCCCTAACCCAGTCATTATCCGTGTCCCTGTTCTGGACTCAGTCCCCCAACACTTCCAGATCTCACGACCCTTCATTACTGAATCTCTGGCCAGCAAAGTCCGCTCCCTCGCAAAGCTACCACACAGTGCCCTCGTTCATTTCTGAGGGCGGGTGAGACAGATGGTTATTGTATCCGCTCCCGTTCAGTGACAGTGAGGTAAAAGGAGGACTAGGGCCGAACACTTCTGACGAGATGCTGTGCAGGGGCCCTGGGATGCCGGGCTCTGGGCTGGGAGAATCCCCTGGGTGGTGGGACATGATATCGGAGAAACGTTGCACCTCAGTGGAGGGATGGTGGCCCGGGAGCGGGTGGTCCATACCTCCAAGGGGGTTGCCTGTGGGGCCTGAGGATGGCACAAAGGGGAGATCAACTGGGGTCTGGGCCTGTGATGATGGTGGCCCCTGAGGGAAAAAGTCATAGTTCCCTGCTGGACCATAGTATTCACTTTGATAATCTGCAGATGCAAGAGAAGTAGAAAAAAAAATCACCATTAGCTCAGACTGAGAACAATGGGTTTGCAGAAGTAATTCCAGGGATGTTGAGGAATTCATTGAATATATATACATAGCTTGATTTGCATTAGAGAAAAAGAGACCTTCGCTGTGCTACATTAGTCACAGAGCACGTTACACTTAAATCAAAACTGCAATTGGGTGGGGAGAACAACGTGGCCACAAAATTAATTAAAATGGGGGCCATTTCATCAGCGATTCTACCTACTGAGACCAATTTTTTCAGCTCAGCAGAATATTATTAGACTTTTTGCTTCAGCAGGAAGGACAAAGGCCCAGACACAAATGGAATTCTCTGAAAATTAACAGATATTTCAAAGCATTTGATGAAATATTGCCGCGTTGGTATGAAATCACTCAGGTGTAAACTAACTTCACTTGAAGTGAATTCCATACTAAGCCATTTCTTAAAGCCTGTGGATGAGATGACCCAGACTAAAACATGTATAGCCTCTTTTGTTTGTTTTTGAATACATCCAAAATAACAGTAAGTAGGAAAACTACATCATTTTCACTGCTTGTTCATACATTTTAGTTTTTAACATTATGCACTCATTTGACATTTAATATTGTGTGAAAACAACGAAGACGGTTAAATGTGGATAGACCTAGTGTGCTCGCTACTCACTGGTCGTCTTTAAAAAGTGGCATAGACCTAAATAATTCCCCGGGAATAGGATAATGGCATATAAGACAAAACATTAAGAAGAAATGACCGGCTAATAGGAAATAACAGATGATGCATTGAATTGTTTTTAACAATTCAATGTTTGGCGAACACATTATCAGTCAGAACCAGGTTGAAATTTAACGTGTCAAAAAAGAAAGAAAATATTAAGCAACCATACCTCCATAGTAGGAGAAGGGTCCGTTGGGGATGAGCTCCCCAGGCTCCAACCGGTCACCCAGCGCCCTCATTCGCCTCGGGCTCCGGAAAAACGCGTGCCTCCGGGCGCCCAGTGCGCTCAGCTGCTTCATCCGCCTCTCTTTGGAACGTCGGTTCTGGAACCAGACCTGAACAAACGCAACCACACACACGCGTACGTGTGTATCACATCATGTGGCCCAGAAAATATGCAATAGACTGCTGACGCCATTTCGATTGCACGTCAATATTCTATGGCGAAAGACGAGAGGAGAGGCAGAAATGGAGATTATGGAAGGGGGTGGCCGGGGAGGGGTTAGAGCTGCTATTCTATGAATAAATATCTAAACAAACAATGGTTTGCTTGTTTTTTCTGAACATGCAAACAAACGTCGGCATTTAAATGTATCCTCATTGAAAGGAAAGTGTAATTAGGTATCATGTTTACCTTGGCACCTACTCCGCTGTCTTCTTATTAGAGTCAATAACCGCGCTGTATGCGGCAAGCGTGTTGAGCCAGTGCGTTAAATTCGCAAGGCTCTGCGGCGAAGAGGACTGCGCCCAATTATCGTTTAAGGAGCGACAGTCCCATCTAACCTCCCTAATGATCTTTTAACCCTCCATTTACTCCGACTGAAGGCTGCAGCAGCAGGGGTTTAAAATCTCCAATTAATACTTAATAGGCGGGTTGTTACCAATATATTACCGGACTCTTGGAGGTTATCATTTCCTAATCTATAGGCCGGCTTCCTTTAATTATGCTCTCCCCTTTCCTCGCTCAAGCGCACACACATTAAATAGCACTATCTCCCCGCTTCCACGTTTTCGGTATTACTCTACGTTAAAGCATTTTGCCTTTTTTTAAACAAACAAGCAAACAAACAAAAATGTATTCCCATAGTTAAAAAAAATGACACTACTACTTTGACTACTTTGCAATAAATTTAGGGCTACGTTTGTGTGATTTTGGCGCGTAAATATAATTTATTTGAGACATTTTATTATTAGGTATTTCCAATTCTTGTGTCACACAATAGACTTTGAAAATAAACCATGATTTATAATAATATCAGTTGGGATTATCAATAATAATAATAATAATAATAATAATAATAATAATAATAATAATAATAATAATAATAATAATAATAATGATGATGATAATAACATACAGTTGGTTGTATGTGTCGTTTGTTGTTTAACTTGGCCTTCTGTAACGCACGCTTGTTGTGAGGATACAATCTGAAGACCCTTGAAACAGATTTGTGCCTTTCCACTTGGCTGAAAATGCTCACAGCGTGGCTAAATGTGGTCGCAAAACGTGATGGCAGCGCTGTGCCAGGACTCCTAGCGCTCCCAGCGCTCCCAGCACCTCGGCGCCAGTTGGCGACTTTGCCCCGTCGTGTGCGCCAAGAATCAAAAATACCCATATAAATTACCCATTTCCAAATCAACCTCGTCCATCGGCCAATCTTTGGCTTAATGAATTCGATGTGACCGCGCAGTTTGAAGGGAAGAGGCCTCGTTTAAAGAGGGGTGAAGGATATGAGAGGGGAGGCTTGGGGAGGTGGAGCCTCCCTGATGGGATGAGGGCCTGCTCGGTCATTGCTGTCTGGCAGCTTGGCTGGGACATTTTTCCATAAAATATAAGCTGTTACATCACACCTTTTAATGGGTGCGTAACACCCTATAAAACGGAAAAAGGCGCGAGCCCACCTCCTCAACCCCTGGGTGTCCCCTGAATCTATTTCCATAATATTTGAAAGCATCACATTGCACGATTTAGATGATTTACTACAGAATCGTGTTTAAATCACCGGGGACCACGAAAGTTATGATACTACATCAAGGATTGCATTAGGAGGCCGCATGGACCACACATTTAGAAACACGCATTTGATAAAATAATGATAATTAAAAATAATGGTCTATATAGACTTATAGACTGAGTTTAGGCTGAAGCAGAGCTCCTGCTTGGGTGCAGCTGTTTCTTTACCTGGATGACCCTCATGTTGAGGCCCGTCTCCTGGGCCAGCTGCTCCCTGATGTGTCTGGTGGGTTTTGGAGTGGCGGCAAACGCTGCTTTCAGTGTCTCCAGCTGCTTGGCCTTGATGGTGGTCCGTGGGCCACGCCGCTTCCCTCCCAGGTTCTGGTCGTCGTTCTCGTTGTTAACGGTCTCCTTGTCGGACAGCGCGGCTATCTCTGTGTCCTTTAGGACCACGTCATCCTGTAGCTGGTCTTGAGAGTCTGGTGATAAACTCGGGTCGCTGCATGCCGTTACTGCAGAAACGACATCTAAATATTAGAATAATATTCACACAGCAGTGTTATCGTAGCAGTGAAGCGCCAGAGTCTCTAAAAGTGCATTTAACTCGGTGGATTATCACCACTGACAAAGTGCAAACACACGCTAACACTGCTAACTAGAAGTTATATTTCGGAATTATCGTTTTGTAGTGATGTTGTTTTGTGCTGAATTCGGGCCTTACTTGTGACATACAGCCATTTGTTTTACAAAATGAAAATTTACCAACAGCAGAATTTATGAATGCGGAGGAGGCTTAAATATCAAGTAAAAAATGCACAGTCTTAATTAGAAAGAAAGAAGGACAGAAAAAGAAAGCCAAATCTGACATTATGAAAATAAAACAGATTGAGCACAGCTACATATCAGGCCAAAAGAACCATCATCTGAACTGAAAAGAAAATATTTCGCGCTTTTAAACCATCGTGCGCTGTGTCATGGAAATGAGGAAGCCACTGTGAGGTTGAAAACGTTAAGTCCATCTTTAAAAATAAATAAACAAATAAATAAATATCCATCTATCTATCTATCATTATTATTATCATTATTATTATTTAACTCGCCCTGCGTACACACACTCAAAGAACACACGTGCAGGACTCTGCATACCTGAGAGGAGGTTGGTGTCTTTTACACTGGTGTTGTTTAGGTAATCGTCTTTGCAAACGAATTTGTTCTCGTCTATGATGTAGAGCTCCTCGCCGGTGGAGAGCTGCTTGTTGCACATCATGCAGGTGAAGCAGTTAAGGTGAAACACTTTGCTCCGGGCCCTCCGGACCAGGTCGTTAGGAGAGATGCCCTGCGAGCAACCGCCACACTTGGTGCCGAACCGCCTGCGGGGGATGGAGGTGGTTACTCCTGCTATTAAGGGTGTTCTGCATTTTTAATTTATTGTTTATTAATGTATTTGCTTTAAAGAGACAATGATCTAAACATTTAGCAAGGAAAAACACCAAAGTGATGGGGCCGACTTATATAACGGACACAAAAATAAACGTTCAAAATAAACATCCGGAAGTTATAATTGTGTCTTAAGGATACAAATCATCTATTTCTGTCTTGCTCTCTCTCATATATATCTTTGTATGATATACATATTTTATTATTAATCCATCCTATTAAATATCAGCGTAATTTAAGGAATGAAATCGAGTCATAAATATTGTTAAATGTGACATTTTAATTCCATCATTATTTTAACGGATCAAAAATAATGAAGATTCATACAGAGATAGTTTTTTTATTTTAGGAGATTTCTATATCACATGCTATAATAATAATAATAATAATAATAATAATAATAATAATAATAATAATAATAATAATAATAATAATAATAATAATAATTTGTGCTATAATTGTACTTTTAATTATTTTTGTAAAAGAAAATGCTGACCAGTAGCTTTGCCTCTTTAAAAAAAAAAACATAAAGCCAGCAAACAAACAAACGCGAACTCCTCTCTGCATTAACCTTTGCACAAAAATTTCATCTGTTACATTTTTACTTCTATTTTACATGTTTTTTGTGTGTCTTTGCAAACACGTATTTTAAGCGTCGAGCTTCAGTAAATAAACCAATTTGAGGTGTCTTTAAAAACTAGGTTGGATTTTGGCTCATAAATTATCACCCTGCCATCTACTTCACTGTTAAACAATGTTTGCTGAGTTGCGTGCGGTGCTTGTTGACTGCACGTCTGTGATTGCATCGTCTGCGGACCTGATCTTTTCAACTAGTTTACTATTCAAATCCACTTATCACGTCCTCCTCAGCCAGACTGAGCAAACACACCGGGCAGCGGTTTCTCTAGCGCCGGTTTGATGCTCTAAGCTCCCACGACTGCCAACAAGCTGTAAAAAAAACCCAACAAAAAAACCCCTTCAAGTGTGATTTCCTCGATTTCCTAACAAACCCTCCCCCTGCTGAGAGTGAGCGCACACGCGTTTAATGTTGCTGCTCCTCTTTTGTTGCTGTTTTTGCATAAGAATCCAAGTTAACAAGCTTTCAATTACTTACTACTAATCAAAAGACGGGACGGGTCGTTTTATTCGTTTATTTAGAGAATTCAAAAGGACATTCTCTTTGTTACCTAACCAGATGTTCTGTCATTTTTGTTTGTGTTATCTTTTAGGTTTTCTTCACTTATAATTGAGCAGATTTGAACTGTAACAGCAGTCTGAGCCACGAAGAAATACTTTCCTTTTTTTGGTGGTCACCTACAATTAATAGACTATATTTTCAAATGGTAAATAACGTGGAAGATACAGATGTTTCCACTAAATTTGCGGTAGACTGAGGTCGTTTGCAGTTTAATCTAATGTTTGTAGGGTTTCTTATATAGTTTTCTCGTCTCACTGTGTGCCATAACTACCTTTGGTCCTTCTTTTGAAAATATATAAATATCTTTATATAATTTCCTTCATGGTTTGTCCCTGCTTACCTGCTGCGTATTATTCGTATGCAAAAGAAAAGTAAAAGAGCGAAGGAGTACAAAAACATTACTTTTCAAAGGGTTTCTGCCATCTTCATCGAGCTTACCTAAAGAAATCGTTTTTGCAGTATAGTCTCCCTTCTCGAGAAAAACATTTCTCTGTCAAATTGCATTTGCACTCGCAGCATTGCACGCACTTGACGTGCCAGGCTCTGTCCAGCACGTTGAGCAGAAAGCGGTCCAGGATAGGCCTCTCGCAGCCGGCGCAATGGACCATGGCTTTGGCTGGGCAACAACCCCCCACAAACGAAGCAAACACACAAACCAAATCAACAGCACAGGCCGAGCATTGACCGAGTATCTGCTCTCTCCCTCCCCGATTCGCCTGGAGCTCCTGGGTCAAACGTGCGCAAGAGAAGCCAGTCGATCAGGTGTCACCACAGATTTCTCCCTGCATGCGTAAAAAGACTCAACGTCCCAAAAAGCAAAGAACCAGGAAGGGTTGGCGATCGCGTCCTCACTGGAGGAAAAGTCAAAAGGTTGAAAAAAATAAATCAGTCCTTTTATGGATCCGTGGCAAAATTCAACCAAGGTGTTCAGCACAGGAAGCTGCCGATCGGCTCAGGCGAGAAGAGGGGAGCCGGTTTGGTTGTCCCGGTGACGCATCGGCCAAAGAGAAGAGCGTCGTATGGCAGCCAGTGCTGACAGAGGCTTCTAATAAAACGATTTTAGGGCAGAGCTGTCACACAAGAAGACACGCACGCCTACAAATAATTCAGAGTACTTTAACATGGCATCTTATCCACTGTTCAAAACCCGGCGAGAAACAAAATCACACAGCCAGAAGATGAAAAAAAGAGTGTTTCCCTTCCTCTCTGTTGGATGATCCTGGATGTTTGGTTTGTGATAGGATGCTGGGACTCGCCGGTCGCTCCGGTTGTAATCAGTGTGCTGGGATGCCCCTCGATCTCCAGTACCGTGCGTACGCAAGGATGCGCTCGATCTCTAGTACACTGTCTTGGTCCTAAAGCTCCAACCCAGCCTTATTTCCAGCCTCCTGACGTCAGGCCGCAGCCGGACCAATCAGCGCTGTGCCATGGAAGCAACCATCAAGCCGCCCCATCATAACCCAGCGAGGACTCTGCCTGCTATTTATGCCACACACTCAAGATAGCAATTGTCAAGAATTTCCCTGCAAACTGTCATATGTTAGTGAATGTGTTTGGAGGAAGGAGCCGCGGCGGAGGCGAGCAGCGCGGAGGGAGACACAACGTTTCCGCTGCTGAGCAAAGTGTCTTTTGGCCACGAGGAGACACATGAGGGACAAATCTGAGCAGGTAGAGACTATATAGTGGCGTCTTCTGAATAAAGAGGCTGGTAGCGCATACTGCATGGCGGTGGTTCCCTTGTTCATTGCTGTAAAGTTGTTGATGTGTGATTGCTTTATTATTTAATAGCTGGAGGCTTCGTCATTTTAAAACAGAAAAAAGTAGCTGTATGTTAAAATCTTAGCTGCCAGCCTTGCAATTGAACGCACCATGCATTAGGTAAATGTTTGATTACGCAGCGGGAAGCCGCACACTGCTGAGATCTTATTAAGCGATGACTGGGTTCAGGAGATGTGACGCTTTTCTGTCCTTAGCAGTAGCACATACACACCAGCCGCTTTCTCTTTGGTGTGACTGAGAGGAAGCATGGAAGTGAAAGACGGAGAGGCTCTAAAGTTGACAGCTTGCTCTCTTCGCCAGTCGGGAGCTCGCGACCCAGACGATTCATTAGGGACGTCCAATCCACTTTAAGTTCACCTTTAGTAAATAACACCACGAGCCTAAAAGCCGGCTGGATTATTAGCCGTCTTTTATGTGTTGTTGATTATTTACAAGCTTGGAGGATTTAACACTTTTTTTCTTGCTCAATTAAATTAGCTTTGGGGGGAGGGGGGCATGCTCGTTGAATTAATGGATTTCGTCCCACTATCTGGCCAATATTTGCATTTGAAAGTAGTATTGAGTAATTAATCAGAGACTGTTGTGTGACAATAATTTAATAAATTCATTTGCAGCAAGAAAACGACGCATTTGTCGTCGCTGTTAAAACAAAATCGTCTTAAAGTAAGTGCGCACTTTAAAGAAGAACCGATGACCCGAGGATACCCATTCATTCTGTAGCAACAGCCCGCCAGCACCTTTTACATATGGGCTGCTTCTCATGTAAAACACCCGCTCATTCACGTCCAGCTGCCTCCCTCCCGGGCCGGCGTCTGGGGAGCGCCCCTTCAACAGGACATGTGTTACTGGCTTGAAGAAAGAGATAAGGCTTGGAAATACGCGCGCACACACAGCACCCTTTTCACTCGTTTTCTTTTTTGTTTCATTTCCTTTTCCTTTGTTTCGTTTCACCCGTTTCCACACTTGCCTCCTTATTGCGAAGCATCTTTCATGTTCTGTTTCCATCAGGGAGGACAGGGAGAGGCGGAGAGGTCAATAAGCTGCCTGACAACTGAGCGCTCCCTTTTCCAAAATCAACAACGGAAGTATTGCGTGTCCTTTTGGATTATAAAGCCGAGGTCATTCTTCTTCGTCTCCCCCCCCCCCCCCCCCCCCCCCCCACACACACACACACACTAAAAACGTCCTGCAGAATCCAACAATAGCCAAAGAAATCTCGCACTCCCTGCACGCGCTATCACGACACAAACTTGTACCGCGTAAACAACAAAAGTTGTTATTTCCATGTGTTGAAGATGCTTTGATAGCCTGTCAGTAGGGATAATCTCTGCCTGATTTAAAATAAGCCAGAGAGAGAGAGAAGGAGAGAGAGATTCAGCTCATCTCATGGAGACAGATTAATCCACGAATAGAAGGAAATCAAAACATAGGCTATAGGCTTAAAAATATCTCAACTCCCCTCCGGGCAAAGACACTATTAAATGCAAAAATGGTTTTAACCTTACCACTGTAATCCTGTACTAGCAATAGATTTTTATTCTCACCCATATTTTCATCCTGATGCAGGCACAAGTTGTAAATTGGAATTTGTGGCACAGCCACTGCGCTCAAATCGAAGAAAACAAAACTTCTTCTTCCCTTTTTGACCCTTTTTCTCAGAAGGATTTGCTGACAGCAGGCCTGTTGCCAGAGTGAAAATCAAATAGCCAAATTAATCAGTAATTTAACTTTAATGTTTCTCGCCAAGAAGACTTTTATTTTGCTCACCTTAAATCCTTTTCTTCCTCCAAAGTGTAATTCTGATCACTACAGGCCATGCTAGCCATGCTAAGAAAGGGGATGTTCTTGTATCAGGGCCATAAGTGCTGTAAAGCAGCCCAGGAGATTTGGGTTTTATGAAGTGCGGACAACTGAACTGGTACACTGCGAGATAATTAATCTGAGGTAATGAATGAGGCTGTGAAGATGCATGCAATCATTAATTCTAATCATGACACGTTTATTTGTCTCCCCTCTCTCCTCCAGGCTCAGTTTAGAGACACAATGTCACCACAACAATGTATGAGGGGCACGGCTAGAGGAAGGACTTTGGGGGGGGGAGGATAAATGCAGAAGCTCGAGCAGGTGATTAGATGGATTGTGGGAAAGGGGTAAAATATAAGACAGAGGCACCGGAAGATTCCAGAGTAGCCATGGCTGAGAAAGTCTGGTTATGCTTCCTTGCAGCCGGGGGCAGGCTGCCGAGAAGGGGGCAGATTGACGGTGGACTCCGTTAATACCTAGAGAAATGTCACCCCCGACTGGAGCTTTGATCAACTGAGTGTACCGGGGAGGAGCAGGGAGGACGGTTCGATACAGTTCGCTGCTCTCTTCTTCTGTGTGCTGGCTCTCTGCAGGATTATTATTATTATTATTATTATTATTATACAAAATAACTTGCAATCAGACGCTGACATGCATAATTTATAATTAGATGCACTGATACCGTATGAATGCGTTTATTTTATAATAAAAAAAACTTCATTTGCGTTCAAACTGTCTGTCTTAAGATCATTTGTATAGTTTTTCATCTTTGGAAAATTGCACTTGAAGTGGAAGTCCACGAGAAATAAGATTTTTTTTGCCAAGTAGCTTAAGACAAAAAATGTCTGTTAAATAAATGTAATGATAGTCCAAGTGAAGTTTTTGTTTTTGTTGAAATAGTAAAACGTGTTTCTGCTATTAAGAAGAAGAAGAAAAAAACAGGCAAGGAAACACAATCCAAAATTCATCAGAGTTCACCAAAACCAGATAATGTATTTTGCTTACAAGCCCACAAACGCATTTTAACAGTGTCCAGGACGCGTGAGAGCCGTTTATTGGTTGCGCAAATTGTTTCAGCGCCCACAACTTTAGCGTCACGTTCAAGAACCGAGTCTGTATGGGAGGAGAAGGGGATGGGCACCTCCCTGTCCTTGTCCTGCCCAGTCTGTCAGTCATTCTTCTGGCATTATCACACACTGCCAGGACCAAAATTCCAACCAACCATCCATCCATCCACGCAAACCACCACGCGCTGGTCGTACAGCAGAAAAGGCCCAATGGCTAACATGAAAGAAGAAGCCATGTCTCCCTGCCCCCGCCCTCCCCCACCCCGAAACATATGCCGAGGTTGACTGTGGATTATTGAGATTGAGCCAATAGCGCAACTCTAAGCAAACATTTTTCCAGACTTCTAAACTCCGGCCCGGGCATGTGCTGAGAGAAATCCAATGGGATTTATAGATCATCTCCCTACAGCTGTCCCTTCTCATCTCCGAACCCCACCCTCCCCTCCCCTCCCCAAACACACACACACACACACACACACACACACACACACACACACACACACACACACACACACACACACACACACACACAAGCTAATATTCTGAGGCTCATGATTCCACCATCCAAACCCATCTACATCCCCTGTTTTTGTGTGTGATCTTAGGAGTCAGTGAACTGGGTCTTGGGAGTCCAGAACAGTAATGCTGTCTGGAACCCGGGTCAGCTAGAAACAAGGCCGCCACCAGAGTCCGGCTCGTTCCTCTAGGGGGCGAATTTAATCCGGGTAAAGAGCGAGTTTACAGTATTGCAGTTATTATTTATATAATTCCAATTTATGGTTGTCAGAATATAACATCCATCATCTACACCTCAGCATTACATCTATTATAGTACAACTGGTTAATTTGCAAATGTTATTTTTCGTTATTTATTTTTTTCTATTTGTAATTTCCGTTTGACAGACAACAGTCCTGGATAAATAGAAAAAGAATTAAAGATTAGCATATTGATTTTTTTTTTTTTATGTCAGTGTAGTTAGGCAAGATTCTAACTAATGTATATGAGAAATACATAAACGTTCGGAATATTCATTTTCTTCAGAAGTGTAATGTTTCTATGCCTCAAGTCATATGTGATCGAATTTTAAAGCCCGCATGAAGAATAACAGTCATGTAATTGTAGAGAAACGGTCTGGAGAAAAAAAAGAAAATGATGACAAGTATTCCTTCCCATGTCTAAACCAGGTGGGTTTAACTTCACCTTCACAGCCAATTAAATACTACTACTACTACTACTACTAATAATAATAATAATAATAATAATAATAATAACAATAATAATAATAATAGCCTACAACTGTCTTTTTTCTGAGATGAAAATTCTGCAGTCAGACTCTGTGAGAAATGCTTCTGCATGAAGCCACTGGGAAGCAGGCTCTAAAGCAGTTCCACTAGTTTAGATTAATGGTACTCTGCGCTTATTCTGCAGTCGAGGTGAAAGGGCTGGGATCACTAATGATTATAATATAATGTGTGGCGATAACCACTCCCTTTGAGATATTATCGCCCGCTGGCCAATGCTCAGGGGACGAGCTGCATGGCTGCAGAGCGCCAGATAGCTGCTGCCGCTGTTGCAGCCACGGCAGCAGATTTCTGCGCTCTGAAATACAAAAAAAAAAAAAAAAAAAAAAAATGCCCGTAAGCATGGAGTGAGGGAGTACCGGATGCTGCTGATAAATCTACATTAAACTATAAAGCATAGCAGAGAGGCTTTCACATGTTGAAATTAAGGTTTTTTTCTCTTTCTTCCACGGCTAAAACTCGTGTTTTCCTTTAAAACTCACATTACAGCTGTACATAATAAAACACATCTTTTAATACCAAACAGTTCAACAGCAGTTTTATCCCCAAATCATCAAAGAAGTGGAAAACAATAAACGCCATGAATGAGTTTTTTAAATGATGTATTTTTCTTTAACGACCAAACTCTTTTTCTTTTCAGTTGCCGCAAGTGACAACGGGCTCACATGATTTATGCCCTATGGCGGATAACGCAATTTGAACTTTGACAGATCAGAAATAAACGTAGAATTGTCTTCTAAATGGAATTCTGAGGAAAATCCTAGGACTAAACTAAAATTTCGCTCATTTAAAAGTAAATGTGATTGCTGTTTTGCTACTTTTGCGTAGCCTGTATGTCGGTGATGACACAGAAGTCAAAATTCCGTGGTCTCCTTTATTATAGTAATTATTTTTACAGGGAAAAAACTATAGCTTGTATCCACAGGCCTGAATAGAAGGTGCAAATGCAGGAGAAATGTAGGAAAATCCCTGCTGTTTTCCCACCAAATCTTCTTCATCGAAAAAGATATACACACCCATATTGAGGAATAACAGTCGGGTATTTTTGTACCTTTAAATTTACCCCTCAGTGAAAAAAAAAAATCAAAATCAAACAGGAATCAAGCGTCCCCTGTTTATTCTTTAATATGGAGGCGTACAAATTTCCAAATCCGATTGGACTTTAAATCCCAGCATAATTATCGACATTCACTGATCGATAACAAACAGCTCAGCCCTCAACAACGTCCATGTAATAAAAAAACGGGCTGTTCGAGAGGCATGGGGAGGAGAAGGAGGAATAAGAAGTGCAGTGAGTGATGCTTCTGTGTTGGACGCACGGCGGTCAGTCACGCGCTATCCATTTTCATTGGAGCTTTTGTGTACGCCAAAACCAGAGGCGCGCATAAGGTAAAGCCTGCTTCAAAGCCGCGGTTTTATTTTTATATCCAATAGATCAGCAGGCAGACAAAGCTTTATTTTCGCCAGGAGAGAGATATTTTACCTCCGCCTTACGGTTTTATGTTGGAGAGGTGTCAGCCGCTGGAAATGGATGGCTAATGCATAGGCAAAGCGCCGTTCGGCTCGGCATGCTACATGTCAGAAGGGGGGCTGCAGGGAAGGGCAGCAGGGATTTAGGGCCCCTGGGGGCCCAGCACGGGGGACTAAGCACAGAGGTGGTAGTAGCATCTGCCATCCACTTATGCTGCAGTTCCTAACATAGCTCAACACAGAAGCAGAAGTTAAAGACACACTTATAAATGACTTACTCCAGAAATTCGCCATTGTGATAAAAACAGAAAGCACAAGGCATTTAAGTGCAAAATAAACCAATAAATGCAAATGGATTCAAATTAAATGAATGTGGTTAGACAAAGTACATCCAGGTTCCATTTTGAATTTTTCTCTTCCATCAAAAACTTGTTTTGACACCACTGAATAAAAGCCCAATCGCAGATCAGCAGAGAGACACGTTTCTCTTAGATTTTTGCATGAGTTTGCCGGCGAGGGCCTTTCCTCAGCGATCCAGGGCTGGTCCTTGTATTCCTGGGGGCAAAGCCTTCCACACACACCCTCCTCAGTACTCTACAATCAGAGCTCACACGAGACAGTAAAATTAGCAGCATGAGAAATCTGATGCGAATTCTTGGACTTTTTAATAAAATCCACAGCTGGTCCCAGACCTTATGTTGCTCTAAGCAAACATCCCCACAGACACCCACTCACCTATTCAAACGAAACCATTTTTTCTCTATAGTATTGTGGGTAATACACATTTTAAATACATTTGTTTATTTAATTATTATTTCAAATTACTTTAATGGCTCACACCGAAGATTACATGTATGCTGTTAAATGCACTAAATTAAATGTACATAGCCAAAGATTAGATAATTTATTTAACTGCAAGCACAAATATTACGAAGAAGACATGATTCATTAAAGTAAACGTTTATTTAATGAGAATTTATTGCATGATATTGCTATATATTTTTGTTTTTCTGAGATATTTTTATAGATGAAAGAAAAAGCTTAAAGTATTGAAATGCTTTTAAATTACTTAAAAAATAAAAGCACATTCATAGATTATAAAGTTCTCTTTTGTGTGTTACTAATAACCGTAAGTTAATCTTCCTTTGTTTGTCTCACACGTCAGTTGAGGATGACATCCTCCACACACATTTGGAAAATGTCCTCAAAATCTCCCAAATTGCAAAATAGAAACACAAAAGCAGTTTTAGGATGCAGTTTCCAGATCATAATTGTTTATTTTAACCGATTGTATCACAAATCAGTTATTCATTAAAAAGTCTATTCAAGACCTTTGTATTAGTTTTGTTTTGCAGGAAAGTCAAAGCATCCTGTGATAGATCAAATATTACTTCATGAAAATCAACATTTCTCTGTAGTTTCTGAATGCAAATAGTTAAATTATAATACAAGACAGGGGTCTTGTATTATAATTTAACTATAAACCCCCCACCCCCACCCCAACAACAAACAAACAAAAAAACAACAACAAAAAGACCAAAACAAAACCCACAAACAAACAAAAAACCCCACCAAAATAAAATAAAAAAGAAACACATGCAGGACTTTAGCTGGCTGTTAAAATCATATGCACTGTGCAGTCCCTGCCATGAATGCAGAATTCCAGCTATATGCTGCAAAGAGTTAACGAGATTTACAATGCTGCTCAAAACACAGAGCATCCCTGTCATATTTCGCCCTCATGCTAAATAGAAATCTTAAGAAGTAATTGGAATTTACTGCATACCTGAATAACTGCATATAAATAAGCACACATTTCATGGGGGGGCTTGATGACACTGTTTGGTCGCATTAAAACTGCTGCATACATTATAATACATAGCAAATAATCTTATTTTGCTGCAGCCTTTGCTACATGCTTGGGATTCTGTCCAAATTACCAAGGATTCAAACAAGCGTTTTCAATTTATTAAACTTATATGGGCAACATTTCATTTTAATAGGACAATTTATTCTGGGAAATTTCTGGGAAAGGATTATCAGGGGTTGGTGGAAACCATGGCAGTGTGTAAATCTGACAATGTTCATCTCATTTAAAAGCAGGCAGGCTTCATTTTACTTGGGCCTGTTTTCACTGGACGCAGTATGAGTCAGGTGCCTTGAACAGGCCTTTACCCCACCCCACCCTTCCCGATCCCTCCATCCTGTCTTCTTGCAGCTGAAAGGCAAAACTAGCTTGTTGACTTTGGCCATGTCTCCCAGACAAATTCCTTAATTCAAACCACCTTTATGAGTCTGCATGCGCTTACTGAATTTGGTGGAAGACGACACAAATCCTCCGGATGGGATTGGCAGTCATGCCCCCGGTCTCTCGGCCTGACACGCTCGGGATGTAAAGTGGTCGACTATGGTGTGACCCCCCACCCCCCACCCCCACCCCCGGTCGAGAGGGCTCAGCGGATTTGGAGATAATGACATTGCCGCCTCTATTAAGATTCACATTAACCATTTCAACACACGACCCTATTTCCCTCTGTCCTAGACCTGTGTCAAAAAGCCTTGCTGTCTTACCAGGTGTGTGGTAAAATTCAGAGCTGACCAAACAGTCTGCATTTGCACATCTTTAATTCTAGGAAAGACAAAGGAGAGGCTGTCTACATGTAAAGAATATACCTATCCTTATTGTTTAAAGCAAAGTGCCTTGATATTCATGAAGCAAACTATTTGGCTGTAAATAGATCTCCCTACACAGGTATGTTACATTTTCTACACTTAAATTTAGGTTCGTGAATATGACTTGTCTCTTTTGTTACCACACTGAAATACCTCTCTTTCTTTCTGTCTTTCTGTCACACATACACACACAAAACCCATAGTTGCCTTCCCTGCTAGTTCCCAGAGCTGTGACTGTGGGAGGAAGGCCAAATTGTTTGTCTCTCCCTGTGTCAGAGCTCTGCAGCAGAGACCATGAGAACAACTGGTCCCTGTCTGGCTTCTGGCTGATGGCTCCATCAGGTTAAAGCAATAGGAGGTCTGATGCTGGATCAGCTTGAAGCTGTATGAGTGTATAAGTGACTGCTAGTATATGCTTTTCAAGTGTTGGAGTGTAATCTTTGCAGGAGCGATACTGCGTACAACCAAGATAGCCACTTAAAGGACAGCTTGAAAAACAATTGTTGGGACATAAAGTACTAAACAAAACCACGATATCTCTGAAGCTAAAGTAAAGAAACCCCCCAAAACCTTAAACAAAATCATGCAGTAAATATGTTTTTATAATTGAAAAATAAGAACCCACTAAATATCAAGGTGGCTTCCATAAACTGGTGTTTTTGTGAAGGATGTCACATCAGACACTGTTAGCACAGCATTGAGAAATTGCTGTTTAGATAATGACAGAGAGACAGTAAGAAAGAGAGTTCTTTAAGTCTGCTTTGAGCTTTTTATTTTTACAAGAATTAAATATTTATTTTTTAAGTCAAACATGGTAATCTCACATGTTCTACTTAAGTCTAGAGTCGTCAAGCCTAAATCCAAAGGCAACAGCTAGTCTTCTCTCAGTACAAAAACATGTGCCAACTACAATAATGTACAGACTGTTTATTTCAGACAGTAGGATTGCCAGGTCTTTTTTGGAGGGGGGGGGGGGGGGGGGGGGGTCTGCGCATTAGGCATAGCTCATTATTTGTGTCTGCAGGTTAGGTACACCTATTTTACATGAAAATCACATAAATACCCAAATTTGGCCAAACTGACTGAAAAACAGCTCATACATATTTGAAAACTTGTCGCTGAGGTACACATACACACATCCACATATTCAGAGTGCTATAATGTTCTGTACTTGCCTTTATACAGTGCTTTTCTAGTCTTACAGGCCACTCAAATCACTACAGATTGCAAGTCAGTGAGCACAAGGTTCAAGTCGCATTTTAATCACACATTCAAACAGTGCTTTATTCTGTACACTTCAAACTCTTTATCTAACTCATATCCATGGCCATATTTGAGTACTGAGCTGTTTTTTGACACAGTACGGGCAATCCTGCTGCACAGGAACAGTAGTATCAGGACTGACAACCTCACCATGCTGCCAAGAATCACAGTCGCAGTATTTCTTCGGATGTGTTGCCGTTTATAAAATATCAAATCCACCATGTAACACTCTCTTAGACTACAAACATGTTGTCCTGATTTTTACAGGATAAATTGACCCCAAACACCAAGTGTTCAGAGATGATTTGCTTCCTTTAGTCTTTGGGCAAACCTAGACTAACTACAGTCTACAGACCTTTTTCTTATTTCAGTGTTGTGGAAAAAATGTTTATGAAAAATTAGACATACTGCTTCAATCAGCTGTAGAAAAAAACAACACAAGGTGTCCCCTCAAATTGCATAATGTTATGCTTGACATATTTAAGATAAGATAAGATAAGATAAAACTTTATTAATCCCTCGGGTGGGTTCCTCTGGGAAATTCGGTTTCCAAAAGCACAGCACCGACAGAAGTTACAGTTACAGAATATTATACACACACACACACACACACACACACACACACACACACACACACACACACACACACACACACACACACACACACACATATAAATACAGAGACATATATAAATAAAATATACGAAGGGGATAAATAGAATAAATAGGAATAAAAATAAAATAAAAATAAAAATACAAGTGAATTGCACATTTCAAGTATAATATTTGACAGATTGTGATGTCAACATAAGGCTAACTTAGCACCCTCTATCGCTGATGCCACTGCTGAGAAAACACAACACAACACAACTAACATAAACAGAGTCAGTTTGAACTGTGTGCAGCACCAGTGATGTCACTTTTGCCCCAGAGTGGCCTTACAGTGCCTGCAAAATGTAGATCATCTAAAATATGCTTTTGAGGTGCTAGTTTATTCTTGAAGGTGCTTTATGTATGTGTAGCACTCAGTTTATTTACTCCAACATAATTACTGCATACAGGAGCAAAGTGACTGTTAACAGTCATCTTATATTTATTGGCATTTTCCCCACACTTATTTCTCCAGTGCGCTGCATGCGCTGCATTTACTGGAGAGCGTTTAATCATATAATGCATTTTGTTGAACTCTGTCACCAGTCCTATCACTTCCTGATTCTTCTATGATAATGGGGATGGGCTAGTTATGCTGCTGCATGGAAGGCACTCCTCCTCTCCTGACTCACTGTGTCTACAGATGAGTTGAAAGGGTGAGGAGGTCGCAACCTTCCTAAAGGATGTTTTATGATGACACAGTTGGGAAGGTCTGATTTGTCTCCACTGGAGCGTGCTGCTGGCGCTTTCACACCCAACCATGGAAAAAAGAGAGATAGAGGTGAATACAGAGAAGGCAGGGAGAAAGAGAGCATGTGAACAGTAGAAGAGTGGCACTGAAGGCGAAGGGTGTGAGGTTGGACATGGCATGGTGGAGGAGGGTGGGCTGTAAATTAGCCCAGCTGGCAGACTGATGGTTAGCAACAGTTTTGAGGAACAGTACTCACCTTGACCCCCTCTGAGAATGTCCAGCTGAGCCCTGAGTGAGGAGGAAGAATAGAAAGTCTGCCAGCTATTGAACATCACACACATTCTTGTCATTGGGTACTCATTTATTTGCTGATAGTGTCAGGTGAACCCATATCAAACGTGAAACTTCATGGGGCGTGTGGGGATAGGCGCTAACTTTGGTATTTATTTACAAATAAATCAGAGATGAATGCTGCTACCTTTACAGCCTACACATCACATTCAAACAGAAACAAGGTACCTGAAACCACAACATCACTATCTCCATAAACACAACAACAGTTTCAAGTGATGTCGTGCTTTAAAGTCAGCCTTATGAGGTGATGATAACCTTTTGCTGGAGGTTTCTTCCTGTTGAAAGGGAGTTTTTCATTCCCACTGTCGCCTGGTTGGATTTCACAGTCCAATTCGAGTTTTTAGGAACTATATATAAAGAGTCATCAGGCCACTGTAACGTTGGCCACGAAGCCTCAAGCCTCAAGCTTTCCTCGTTGCTGTGTTGATCGCGACATACAGGTAGACCTGAAGAGACAGTGCATACTCATTGGTTAACAAAACTGTAGCCAATGGAATTACACTGATTTGTCTTCTTTTCTAACTGTGAACTTAATAACTTGATGTTATTAAGTGTTGTATTATATAACATTATCTGAATGTTGCAGTTGAGTTTACAAAGCCATCAGGAAAGCGTTTAAGTTTAAGGCACATCTGCAGTTCAATTTTCAGACCTACTAGCTATTTCCATCTTTGTTTTTTTTACAGTCTAACGCCATAGCTTCACAAAATATAGCTTGTATAGCTTAGTTGTATATTGATAGTTATAAATTAGCTTCCACACTATATCAGTTGCAATAACATTATTATGTAGATAAGTTAAGTTGTGCATTAGAACTAATCCACTATTAAGACATACACTTAACTACATGAGCCAGTTATAAGGACAGTTAGCAATCACTGTAATGGTTTGTTTCTAGGGCTCTAAAACAGGCTGGAGGCTTCAACATACCTGCAGGACAAGTCAAAAGAGAAATATGGAAATGGAATTTAACAGGAAAAGGGGCACTGAGCACCCACAAGTGGACTCTGACGTGGATGAAGCATAACATCAAAACTTAGTTTTTAGTGTATAAAATATGTCGTGAAGAAGTACAAACGAAGTTATTACTTTACATTAATAAACAAAAAATACAGTTCAAAACTATATCATTATGGATATTCCTGATAACTATAAACTACTTTATATTAAACTACGTACAGTAATAGCAGCGTGTGAGTACGATAGATTATATGCTAGATTATACTTTAAGATACTAATGAACAACTCATGTGCTCTTTGGTTACCACGTTGTTCTCTCCATACAATGCAGTTTACTTTATTTAGTATTTTAACAGACACAGTTCACCAAATAAACAGAATCATTTGTGTATCGACATTCTTTGTTACTGAACAGCCCAGTTTAGTTATGTTGTGATAATGTCAGTGAGTCCAGGCTCATACTGTGTATCTACAATTCTAAGCCCCTTTATTTAAAATGACTGTTTAAATGAGAACATTCCTAAGTTTGTACATTCACTTATTTGAATTTTAGAGAGAATGTAGCATTCTCCACCATCCACTCAAACTCACCACATATAATAAATTGCCTTGTATTAAACAAATTAATCTCACGCTTGGCAGTTCATCGATCTGTTGTTTCGTTGTTGCTTATTTGCAATCATGGAGCTCATTAATGGAGAAAATTATCTGAGTCACCCTGAGGTGCCTCAGCTGGGGAGGAGAGAGTTAAACAACTGCAGGGACCCATGAGAGAGAGAGCGAGCTAGTAACTTCATTTGCATGGAGTTTGCGGGAATGCACTCCCTTGTGGGGTGTAGGTGTGGGAAAGTTCACACCCTCCAACAACAGAGCCCCAACACACTCTAATAAATCATGTAATTCTTGATACTGGAAGACAAACGTAGGAGCAGATCTAATCAGGACTTGGCAGAATCCTTTTATCTACACCCATCTCGCCTGGTCACACAGACATACACAGTTCTACATTCCTGTTACAGCAAACACTCAAGTGGTTGGTTACAATTCCTAAAGGTAAACTATTGCTGGGACAATTTATTCAGGTCATCGTAGGCACAAAAAAAATGTAGCCAGAGAAAAAAAGGTAAACTCCTCTGCTTTTTTTTTTTACATAATTTCTCCAAGGTTTTTTTCCACTCACCAAGCCAGCTGCATGGACATGGGAATTCAGGAAAAAACGCTGCCGGATGTAAAATCTTCATTTTTGCATAAAATTCATTAATAGAAACATTATCTACAGTTTTATTGATATTCAGAAGATATAAGAAAAACTATCCAGTGAGCTTGGTGACATGCTCCATTATTACTATTAAAAACAGTGCACAGTTGTACCTTCACAGTAAACTTCAAATTCAAAGCACAGATTTAAAACATGTAGCCATTTTTACACGTTCACCAAGAACTTAACATAATGCATATGTTCGATCTGCGATGCTGCTATGATAGAAGATTTCAATTATGCTTCAACTGCTTCAGAAAACACCAGAAAAAGTAGTAACAGGGAACATTTGCACATATCTTTATATTCTTGTGATTTCCCACCGTATTTAAGAATTTTCCCTCATTAGGTTAATAAAAATGTAATCCAGCATAACTATTTCTTTACATAATTATATATATTTTTTTCTTGATATTAGCATTATATAAATAGATCGGAATGTACTTCTATAAACATGAAATAAAACTCTTTATTTCTGCCAATTACTTCCATATAATATGTCCATCCATCCATTTTCTTCTGCTTACCCAGACTCACAGTGGGGCTGGAGCTGTCATGGGGCAAGAGGTGGGGTCTACCCTGGACTCGTCACCAGTTAACAGCAGGCCGAACACATAGAGACAGACATCCGTTTACGCCTACACCCAGTTTGGAACCATCAATTAACCTAACAAGCATGTCTTTGGACTGTGGGAGGAAAGGCCACGCAGACACCGGGAGAGCCTTCAAAAGATGCAAACCCAATGTTAACCACTGCCCCTCCATGACACCCATATGTAGCATAGTATCATTAAATTCATTTTTGATCTCTGGTCATCAAAGTCAGGCAGCTAGAATTTAACCTGGTGTTTCAGTGAAAACATGATCTAAAAATAGTTAAACCACTTGGTGTTAGTATGTTAGTGAGTGAGCAGCAAACGTCAGGATATTAGTGTGCCCAGAACAAATTAGTCCCCTTATCTTGGTTTTTAAACTGTGATTTTACATAGTCCTGATTAAGTCTTGGTATTTTATGCATTAAGTGCTTGGACTGGGTCTTTGAAAGAGTAGTGTGGTAAAGATCTTTAAAACAACTTTGAACAGGATTATTTCAAACGGTTCTTATTAGAGAAAAAACAAAAACAAAACAAACAACAACAAATAACAGAAAAACAAAAAAACTTTTATTTCCAATCCCTCCACTAGGGAATGTTTACATTTCATATGTCTTATAACACACGAACTAGAGCTCTGATGCTATAGGCAGTGGATTAAAATACTTTTAAGGCTCATTTATATTTTATTTATATCCCTTTTGGCATAACCATTACACTCAGCCAGCCTGGATGAGGGAAATACACAGCCATTTTCAGGTTTTTTGTTGGGTTGAAGTACAGGCTCGCTGGCTTACTGTAAACTTTCACAAGTCTTTATTGTCTGACTGTTCAAGACTTTTCATTCCTGATTCCTGAGTGTAGAGATCTCAGAAGATGACTGGTGGGTTTAAATGGCTTCTCGCTGTTAGTAACTTTCAATACTGCTGACATTTCTTTTACATTATGATATGCATAAGATCATGAACACATTTGGAAAAATGCAGTTAAATGTAGATTACATGAAAAATCAGTGCTCACCTGATCATCTCAGAATCAGCAGTTCTTTTGGTTCTGGTATACCACTGTAAACCATGACAATGTAACCTTCACTCTGTTCATATGGTTTCAAGTTTTGGGCCCTCACACTCACATCTGGTTAATGAATTCAATCAAATGTACCTTTAAGAGTGCTAATGCTGTGAAATGAGCTGTAAAGGTTTTTATACACTGTAAGGAAATGCTCACTGACTCTGACTGCGATGATTTTATTTCTTCTGTTTATCATTTAAAAAAAGGTAAAATAAAATTTTTAATGCCTTTTAAAAATGTTTTTATTGTTTTTAAATTCCTCCAGAAACCATGGTGGCATCCCATGCTCTATGTCTATCCATCTATCAAGCTAGTTTAGTGAGCAGAGCTTTTTAAGGCCTTCCGGCTCTACAGACACATAAAATATACAAACAGACACACACACTGACATGTAGCAAACTTTGATGTCATTCATATGTTGATGAGACAGCCCGATGTGTGCAAACATAACATCAGAAATGAAAACTACATCGTCATCTACAACTCATCTCAGAGAAGAACTTATGTTATTGACAGCAGATTTGTGATTCCAGTTTCAAACGCTTTCCAAAGACAATTTTAAATAAAATTAGTCAAACTGTCCCTTCTCTTGTAAATATCACTATGTCATTTACAGGTAGGTGACTCGACAGGCTCGCCTTGGCTTTCTGTAACACTACAGCCCACCATGAATCACACAAGCTCCAAATTCACCGGGGAGCCATCATTGGGAATATATAGCAGCTCCTGGGTTACTTTGTATTGTAATAGATGCATTGTGCAGCTAAAGAATATCCCAGGCTGTATTCAAGCAGAATGAACAAAAAGAGGAGCAGAAGAAAGAGTCTGGTGAAGATTCAGGGAGGAAAGTAGTGTAATTAGAAAGAGATGGGATCGAGGGAGGTTCAGTTGCTCTAGATGTGAAATCTAATTTCTATATAATGTCATTTAAATCCTGTGATCCAGGAATTGTATTTGAACTTGGATTATTGGAATCATCAGCCCGTGAATGCCTAAGATCCCTGCCACCGAGTATGTGTGTGTGTGTGTGTCTAAACGTGTATGTGTGTGTCTGTGAAAGAGGATGGGGAGGGGATTTAGTGTTCCCCAAGTTCACAAGTTGCAAGCTTTTTGGGATGATTATAGTGCTGGAAAGAAAAGATGAAATCAATTTAAAAGTTGCATAAAAAGACAGCACGGGGGGAATAAAGGGAGGTTTTGAAGGCAACACAGGAAGAGAAAACAAAATGAATCTGCAGACAGAATGAGTGCAAACTCATTTAAGTAGAGAACTTAACGTGCAATCGCCCATAGTTTTGAAGCAACAAAGAGAAAAAGATTTTGTTTACTGGCGTTCTCTGTTTGTTATTCAAAATGCAGGTTTTTAAGGAACGGCAAGGGCAACATTTGTGTATTTACTGGGAATATGTAGCAACAAACATCAATAAAATACTTTATGTGTCATATTGACCATGTTCTTCTACACACATGTAATTTACATTTCTGTTGAGGATCGTGAAATGTGTTTTAAGCTCACCTATTCTTTGGGGGAAAGGGGAAATTCCAGGAGATACAATTTATGGCCACTGAAGACTCCATGATTCACTCAGATTATATACTGAGACACAAAACAATGAATCCCTTTACAGCAATGAAACTACAGATGAGTCTGACTGACTGACTGACTGACTGACTGAATAAATAAATGAAAAGGTAAATAATCCAACTGAAGCCTCTCTGTGCTGCACACGAGGACAGGACATTTAACCACAGAATCACAGCTGACATATTTACACCTGGAAAAGATTCGTCTGTTTTTAAGAAAAAACTAATTTTGTGTAGAAGAGAGCTGCATCCAGTAAAATACCTGAACAACACAGAATCAGAAATATGTCCACTCTCTTTATTTTGTATCGTTTCTCAGTTTGCAAATAACACAAGTGCATCACACTCACAGCTAGGGGTGGAGAAAGACATTCTTGGCCTCCTCCTTTTTCTGTGTCTTTCAGAGGAGTGATGCAATCCCCTGGTCGGAGGGACAATTCAGATGAGCTCAATTTATTTTTGTTTCGCATTGCTCTGTTTACATTTTGTAATCCTCAGAGAAATCCTTGTCCCTGCCCTTCATGTCCCATGTCATTATAGATCTGTAGGTTTTAATTGGTTTGAGAGGATTATTAAAGTTAAGGTTACTTAAATAAATAAAATATATATGTGAATTTGCTCCTTCAGGGCTTGTCTTCTGGGTTTAACTTTAATACTGCATAAACTGTCAGTTCAAAACTGATCAGCAGCAAACTCATATCACTTACATTTCTGATCCACTGACCGCAACAGAAAACAGTCCAGGTGGATAAGTTAGACACTCCTGACTTTTAAAGCACAGCAGAACTCTTGTTTCATTTTCTGCCTTTCTGTGTTTCTGGTAACATGTTTGTTAATAAAGATACTGATGATCCTAACCCATCACTTCCTGCGCATGTTTAATGACACACATAATGTGAGATACTGACAGTGGCAGTGAGGCTTTAGCCAATGAAAGGACAACTTGAGACTACAGTAGTGAGCTTAGAATTAAAAAAAGAAAAAAAGGGAAATTGACACAGGAGTGTTTATTCAGTCTACCTTCAGTGATGTAGTGGATGAAATAATACGGAAACTTTCTGACTATTTTAAGCTTTTTGTGTGTATGGTTTTGCTTTCAATGACGTACAAAAATGTTAAGCTTAAGTTCATTCTTGGAACAAAAAAAATCTGCACACATGAAACGTCTTTAATGTCTGTAATTCCAACACTGTTACCAGGAGGACTCCTGAATGATCAGGAACATCTCTGTTCTCCAGTTTCAAAATAACGCGTGTTCTTAAACACCAGAAATCACGTTTCAAAATCTCGTTCAGTTTTCTTCTTGTTGGAAGAAAAAAGTAAATGTTTAGGGAGAAAAATAATAAGTTAGGTGCTGCTTATATACAGATTCTGTTTGCCAAAGAAAGCTCGCGTATGCACTCTAAATTATTATTTTATTTAATATTACACTGGAAATCAGTCCTTCACTACAGCAGCAGGACTTCCATTTTGCATGATTGCATCCAATACATGAGCAAGCATGCAGTACATGTCTTTCTATCTAGTCTTTTCTGTACAGTATAAGGGAGTATCCAGAGGGGTGAGCCACAGCCGCAATCCCAGCGTGCTGTGCTGACAATAAAACAGAGGAAGCTCTCAGTGGAGACTACAGGTGTGCTGCATTGTCTTTCCTCTTTGACAGCTCTGAAAGGAGAACACACTACTCACTGTGGCAAGCCTGATTGTAGTGGCGTTATCGACCAGCTCCCTGGTGTAATTCCCAGATACAGAGCGGCAGAGACAAACGCAGGTAAAAACACTTGAAATCTTTTATCTCCACTGAGCAGCCGATGGCAGGGTGAAAGTTCTCCTTTCCCTCAAGCCAAAACACTGAATACTGGCAGGAATGCAGCTGTCCTGTATTCCTTCCTATGTGTACAAGTATGTGCTTTAAGACTCGGTTAGTTGTTTGTGGATGAGAATCTGTGCAGAAGAACAGGAAGTTAATTCTAAGACCGGCTTCAAAGGAAATCCGAGTTCAGAACAGAGCAAAGCAAGATGACAACTCCCAGCAAATTAAAGACTGCTGCTGCACAGAGACATAAACTCGTAGCTTCAGATCCACACTTTGTACCTTTTAAACAGAAACAGCAATCAAACAACTGCATCACCTTTTCAAACTTTCTGATAATTTTCACGTGTTCAATGATTCTTTCTGCCAGAATCAAAGCATGCAATAATGTGAACAGGACGTGACTGCAACTGGAAGAGTCCAGACTGCACCTGGACCAAGCTCGTGCCAGTTGATCCTGATGACTACTGATGATGGGTTTTTTTCCTGCTTCTTGAAAATGTATACAAACGGCAAAAACACGGCAATGCACAAATGAAGCAAATAATATATATATATATATATATATATATATATATATTTTTTTTTTTTTTTTTTTTTTTTTTTTTTTAAATAGTATTTTTCAGCACATGTCAAACCTGTAGGGAAAGGAGTTGGTAGCTAATGTTTTTTGTATCCATTTTTAGTTTGTTTGTTGTGTGAGTGCTACAGATCAATCACCTTTTAGCACTGTGTTGATTGGATGCATCTAGGTTAATATTCTGTCTCTGAATGTATTTGTTGACAGGTATGAGATATCCATTGGCTGATGTCTGATGATGTGTGTGTGTCTTCTTTTCTTTTTTTTCATTTAATTAGAAACTCATCAGACAGGCAAAGGTTAACTCAACGTGTTGTACACAGGTAAACAGTGAGTTCTTATATTTAAGGTTATTTGCAGGAGAAATGAGTAAGAACAACAGAATACATTTTTGATGTCTTGCAGTCTCAGTTGATTGAAACTATTTTGGTGGCACCCAAAGGACCAAGCGTATCCATGCATGTACATGTATATGTAAAGTAATGATGGCTGCATTCTACTTTGCGCATGGTCAAAGCACAGTGGCTCTCTTTTCTTCTCAGTTATGATTCTCTTCACATTTTTGATCATCTCAGATCATATAGTCTGTAAAGAAGAGAGACCGAAATATTACTTTTGGAAAGTAATATTTTTACTATTCAGGTGCAACACAGATTCACGAGTTTTCCAGTTGGAATTGTTTCAGTCAATAAGCCAACCTTTTTAACTGCAGTCAGTCTAGGAATTCATATTGTGTCAATCAGCACTAAACAAAGTAATGATTTCTCAGTACAACTGTAGTTACTAGACTACCACACACACACACATATATATAGTTACATTATGAGATAGGGTAGTGACAGTGGCCCACCTCATAAAATAAAAAAATGTGGAAATTATACCTCAAGTCTTTATATTTTTTGCTCAAATCTTTTCCTTTCCTTTCCTGTTTTTCTTTCCTTTCCATAGATTTCATCTGTCTTATTCCATCTCTCCACTAGCACATCTCATCATTGTGCCTTTCTCTCGGCACCCCCCCCCCCCCCCCCCCCCCAAAAAAAAAAGAAAAAGAAAAAAACAGAAAGAAAATGGGAAAACAGCAAATCCTGCAGCCTCTTATGGCATCTGTGTTTACCAGCCCATAATGCCATTCTCAGATTTGTTCAGCTCCCAAGATCACTCCTTGTGTGCACGTATCCCTCCACCCTCCCACCCTCCACCTTCCCTTATCACCCAACAAAGGCAGTGAATGCTATATTTTGAGCAGCAAAACCTTTTGCAATGTTACCCCCACACCCTCCACCTCCCTGATTGTTAGAGTGGTAAGTATGCTGAAGCACCTCGCCATCTCCTGCCTCTAAACCTGGAGACTAAGAGGGGAGTCTGCCACACACACACGTACACAGAAGCAGCTGTCAATACTGCATCCACACAACCAGTGACTCAAGATTAGGCACTGCTCTGAGCTGGGAGGGATTTCACCAAGACACCTTCTTTTACCTCGATAGGTAGTGGTGGGGGTTTAGGTGAGGTTGACGGTGGAGAAGAAAGGACACAAAAAGAAATATAATCTGCATCTATTCATGATTAAAGAACAGTACTGAAAGTTGCGGATGTCACTGCTGGGTTCTTTATTGATACCTTGCCAATGCTGGATGGATAATTGAAGTCTGGGGTTTTTCAAAAAGGATGGATATGGGGGAGAAGTTATAATACCCAGGTGGAATGAAAGGATGTGTGTTATGTCTGCCAGAACACTCTAGCCAGTGCTTCAGGTCTCTTTAGGAGCTGAGCCCAGACAGCAGACAATGCTATTTTGAAGTTCTTTGTAGATTTTACTCATCCAGACAAACCTGGAATCCAGATACAAGCAAAGTGAGGAAGGAGAAAACAGTGGCTGAACTCATCCCTGTAGAAAAACATGAATTTAAATTTGTGACACATTCAATTCCAACTGAAAACACATTCCTCTCTGCAATAGCAAAGTATGTGACATTGGAGTGATGGTTCCACTCAAAATATATTACAGTTAACATACTCTTAATATGAGTTGTTCTTGGTGAATTCTATCTAACTATCTATAGAGGTTGAGCAGGTCCAGCTCCTTCACCGTGTCTCCCTTTCTCTCTCTCTCACAAGCATGGAGGAGAATCCAAGAGATAGGTAGTAACTGTAGGAGAGGAGAATAGGGCCATAGAAGGTCCTTAGCCCATCAGCAGGACCAGTATCTGCTCCTTTGTACAAGGAGGAACAGGTTGAGCACTGGGAGAGCTCTACAAAATGCCCTCCAGCAGGCCTCTGGTGTGAAGATGATATCAGACAGACTTCATGAAGGTGGTCTGAGGGCCCAGTGTGCTCAAATAGGCCCTCTACTCAGCACTGTGCAGATAGTAAATATAGCACAGACAGTTAATTCAATTGCCATTGAATACCAGAACTGGCAGGTTCAGCCCTTGCACCCTGATGAGATCAGGTTCACCCCGAGTCCATCTAATGCTCCCAGGTTGCACCTCAGACTGTCCAGGAGCTCAGTGATGTCCTATTTCAAATCTTAGAGGAGAACCCCCAGAGCATCATCTTTCATCTAATTAGGAGTGTACCCCATCACTGTTAAATATGCATTCAAGCACATACCAAACACATTACAGAGTCAATATAGTATTGATATACAGCATGACTCTTTTACCCCAATTGAGATCTGATGTGTTTTCAAGGGAACCAGAACAAAGCAAAAATATTTGACATACACACAAACAAACACACTTTTTCTCCCACAGATTTTCTATTTTCTTGTATTTTTATTTTAACTCAAACCTTGACCTTTACAGTTTGTCTAGAGGCAGGCTAGTCATCCAGGTAAGGAAATCCCAGAAAGTTGACTCAGTTCATCTGATTATAGCAGACGACCTGAGTTTCAGAGGAAGAAATGTGCCATCATTCATTAAGGTGACTTTTTCAGTCTCAAGTCAATGTAGATTCACTAACCTCATAAACAAAGCAGTTGCATAACAACGGAAAATAGCAATAGTGATTAACAATGCGCTTTGATGTTGGATTCACGATCATTAATATACAATATCAGCATTGAGGAGAGGAAGGCGCTGACATCACTCAGTAAGGGGAACAACGTCATCATCCTTCTGGCAGACCACGGTAGGTTTTGCTAAACCAGACAATCATAAGAAAATGTTGTCACTGCTCATTGACAAAAATACCTATTATACCCTGAAACAAGACACTTGTAGTAGTTACAGGGAAAGGGTGACCGATTGTCTGAAGCAGTTAGAACAGGACATCACTACTGACTGGAGCCCACAGATTATACCCAGACTTTACGAAGTCTGTATGGGTTATGTAAGATATATAAACACTGTGTGTTCAGAGCAAACACGACAACCAGGGAGGCAGAAGAACACCAAAACATCACCCCGAGTAAATATAATTATCCCAGCTGGACATTTGTCAAAGCTGGGAAGGTGACTAAAGAATGTTCCAGGTGATCCAGGAGAGACAAAGGACAACCACTGCTTAACTGACATGTCAAAAGTATTGGAACAGTTATGATGCATTTTTTAAAAGCAATGGGTCTTTGTTGCTTTCAAACCCCAAAATTGTGTAGCCTTCCAAGGACTGGGTTAAACAGAGTAATGCTGAGAATTATAGATTGGGAAAACCAAGCGACTTCTGGCTAAATGGAGAGTATATCCCAGAAGAGCTATCTCTTCAAGCTAGGACTCTACAGTTCATTTAAAACCGTAGGCCAGTGGCCACTATTTTAGCAATGGGGATGTGCACATTCTGGAGAGGAAGGAAGGCTGATTTGAACAGGAAGTCAAGGAGGACATTTATGTGAAAAGAGAACAACCATCTCTGAACTGTGGAGGGGACCACAGAGAACATTTTTCACCATCTTACATGGCTGTAATTGTAGCCATTCTCTCTGTGAATGGTGGTCATGGCCACTGGTCACATGCTAATCACAATTTACATATTAAAAATCATGAACTTGAGCTCACAGCCCACTGTTAGTCAGTGGTGCTAGTGTTAGTCGTTATACAATGGGACCCCCAGGCTGGGGAAACTTGCAGTCAGGTGAGACTAAAGAAGGCACTCTGGATGAGTAATGAAACACTTCTCCCACTAAAAATGCAACAAACAAAAGAAAAGAATCAAGTTTCTTTGACCGTCACAATAGCTTTTAGCTTAGGTAGAAGAGGAGGTTGATGACCAATCTCAGGGTTGGTGTCTGGATCCCTGTATGTGTGAGTGTCATTAGATCCAAATAATGATACCTAAATTGCTGCATATTCTGGGCAGGCACAGAGAGTATGAGCACAGGGGTTTATATTAGTGGCTCAGTGAGAACTGTAAAGTTCCTGTACTGTAATCAGGCCAGGGACTGTTTGAGGGGTGAAATTATTTCCCTAGAAACAACAACACCAGCCAGATATGTATTCTATACGTCACAAATTCTTTAACGACTGATGAAAGACAATAATTAGGATAAGCCTATAAGCTAGTTTTCTGTGGCGTTAAGCTTGTGGCCCACCCATTAACAAACTTGAACAATATAGCAGCTTGACTTAAGCATCCCAGTTTATTCTCTGAATATGTATTTACAACTGATTTAAAAAGTTGGCAACATCATTTGACCACAGAAAGAGACTGCATTTGTGATTTCTCGCTTTAAAAATCTAGCCCTTTTTATTAGCCAAGCAAGATGGTATTTGCCAAAATTATATATAAAAAGGCAGTATACTTTTAATAGAGTACTGTGAGATGCAATAGATGCTTGGATGACTTCTGTTTATTTTCTACCTTCTCCCTTGTTTACATCTTCTCATTTCCTGGCAATTTTCCCTGTGTGAGATTACTCTCCACACTCAGCACGGCTGGTGGTTTCTTAGACCAAAACAAGATGTGCCGTCGACTGAATTTCAATTAATACACCTCCGGGATTTTCTTCACTTGATAGAAAGGTCTGTAAAGCAAATTAGTTTGGCAATAGAGCTCTAAAAATAGGAGAGGCACTGAGGATGTGAGCAGGGAAACTGGGAGTGAAAGGGTCCTGAATGGTTATTTGTTTGTGCTGGGAAGGGATGTTAGTTCTGGTGTGTGGTAAAATATACGATAAGACACCTGATATAATATAGCTACATATTTGTGAGTCATTGCGTAGGTCACAAAAGAATCTAGAACAACAAATAAAGAACTGCGAGCCTCAGTTAGGGTTATTATTCATGATTCAAAAAGAATAAACAGACTGGACAGAAAATGGCATCCATGAGGGAGAGCCAAGGAGAAAAAAAACCATAAAAGCTTGTGTCACATTTGCCAAAACATTCTCGATAATCCCACTCCCCAAATTTGGGGAAAATATTCTGTGCAGTGGTGATACAAAAATGGAATTTGAAATGTTTGCAGTTACATCTGTTGTAAAACTAACACAGCATTTTGTAAAAGCGAGCATCAATGAGCATGCAGACAGTCAAACACTGTGGTGTAAGGGTTTTTGGGTGCTTTGCTGCTTCAGGAACTAGACAACTTGTTATAAATTTTGTTCTTTACAAGAACATCCTTAAGGAGGATTCCAGTTCTTTCCCTGAAGTTCAAAAGTACTTATATAGCAGAAAAAAAGTTGGAAACACACCAGGAAATCTAAAAAAGAATAAATAAATGAAGGTTTTGAAGTGGCCAAGTCAAATCCAGTTGGCACGACCTTAAACAGGCCATTCAGGCTTAAAAATCACCCAGCGTGGCTGAACTTACACAAATATGTTAAGAAATGTGCAACAAATTTCTGTCATAGTAATGTCAAAGACTCATTGCCAGTTATCGCAAATGCTTGATTGCAGTTTTTGCTTCAAATAGTAGCACAACCAGTTATTTGGTTTAGAGGGCAATTACTTTTCACACATGTAGTTTTGGATACTTCTTAATAAATTAAGTTATCATTTGAGGACACCATTTTATATTTATTTGGGCTTTCTTTGTCTGATAGTAAAATTTGTTTGAAGATCTGAGACATATAAGTGTGATAAACATGCAAAAAAAAAAAGTAATCAGGAAGAGGTCAAATACTTTCTAACAGCACTTTACACAAGAAAAAAGACACAAAAGCAACCACAGGCCCATGCATATTCAGCAACACAGGGGAAGCTGGGCAGCAGCCTGTACATACACACTGTTTGTTTTGGACTCAGTGCTGTCTCATTTACACGTGTTAATTGCAGCTAATTGGTTCTAATTAGATGAACAGGAAACCCTCTGGGACCACTCATACCTTTAATTTGAAGTAAATATCATTAATTAACATATGCTAATTCCAAGCCAATTAACATTGATTAAGAGATGCCAGTAACGTGGGGGAAAGCTACCAACTATCAAAAATTACTAACCACTCAGCAAAATGAGGAAAAAGGAAATGTCTCTTTGGATCTCAGAAAGCCTGGGCCTGAGTCCAGATGCGACCAACAACCTTGGCCCCTGGTCCTGCCACGCTGCATGGGGTCGCACTGTGACTGCTAACAATGCTACCATTCCTGCCATGCTCACTGTACACAAAATGTCTGCCATGATCTGTATTCACTGTGCCCACCATCTGCCAGTCCCAGTGTGGTCACCATGGCTGACATACATGCTGAGGTTTCCACATGCTCTCTGCCTGACATATACTCATAACCACCCACCCCCCACTATTACGATCCTCACTATACCCAGAGTCTCCTATGCCTATCTTGTCCAAGATACCTGCTATGTCATTTCTACTTACCATACCCACACTTAACATACCCGTCATGCGAAGCCCAGCCTGCTCTGTAACCCAAAAGCTGCTATGCTCTCTGCACCTATCGTGCATGCTCTGTGGTGCACCTGCACAGGAAGCTTCCCTACTGGCTCCGCAGACAGAGGGTATGTGTCTGCCAGGCGATTCAACAGGAGAGATTAGAGGGCTTACCGCTGAGAGAGGGAGCGCAAAGACAGAGGGGGAGGAGAGGAACAGAGAGACAGAGAGATGGCACGAGAGAGAATGAAAGACGCAGGGACCGAGAGAGAATAAAAATGAGACAGTGGAGCAACATACATTAACTGGTGGACACAACATAAGAGCTCAGAACATAACCAGTCACAAATCAAGTCATGTGTGATCTCAAAGATTTTAAATTGAGCACACTATCATTTGTGGGAAATAAAAAACTCAAAAATTAATCAGCATGATCTCACCTAAGAAAACACGTTAGAGTGGGCATAAAGAGATAACTATGCTTAACATCCTTTTACTTCCATTTATCTAATTCCAAGTTACAGGGAGGCTGGAGTCTGTCTCAGCTGTCGTAGGACTAGAGGCAGAGTACAACCTGGACAAATTGCCAGTCCAACATTCTAACCCATACAACTTTCTAGGATCCTGCAGGAAGCCAGAGTACCCAGAGAGAACATGTGCAAACACAGGGAAACATATACAGAAAACCCCAACCCTGGCTTTGAGTAGTGCTAACCCCCACACTACCATGTAACTCTATTTTTTCAGAAAAAGATGGTATTCAGTGATGTCCATCTTAATTCGACGCCTTTTAAAGACTCGTGTGTGCACACTCCGATGGATGCATCAGGGGCAACTTGAGGTTGAGTAGCATGCCCAAGGACACAGACTTGATAAGCCCAGATCAAAACACCAGTCTTCTGATTAGTAGATGACCCACTCTACCTTCTCAGCTCTTTCAACTAGAGATGTAAGATGAAGCTGACAGAATCTTAAAAAAATCAATGATAAAGGTTTTTGGTGTAGAAACAAAAACTCTTCCAGAGTCATAAACAAGCAAACTGATAGAAACTACACTCGGAAATAAACTCCTCAGTAGTATTTTGTCCTTGAGCCTTTTTAATATTGAATATGCTTTTTTAAACAAAGAGAAGAGAAAAAAACTAGAGCACATAGCAAAAGCGTACAATAGCAAGAAGGTTAATGCAGTTGGTTCATATAAACACATGAACTGATAATAAGGAAGTGAAGAGAAAGGCTCAGTGCATTATGGAAAGTCAATCAGCAGCCTGAGCCTTGACAGCATAGCTATGGAAGCCTAACTATACATGCAAGATTTATCAGAAAGGGACGTCCAAGGCCCTATCAGCCTCCCATTATACTTTTTCCTTGTCTCTGTCAGTACCCTAATTGTTGGATTTGGGGTCATATGAAGGCTTTTCAGAGAGCTTTTAAAACAATAATAGAGAGTTACAAGAGTTTAGCTACCTTCAAAGTAATAAATATAAGAACAGTATCTCTCCGAGAGGATGTTTCTTTTGTGAAAATGAAAGAAATCACTCCCAAGTATTTGTTTAATGTACATGTTGATGGATATGTCCTGGTCAAAAATGACTCTAAGATCCTTCATTGTTACTGGAGGCCAAGTTAATTCAATCCAAAGTAATTACCTGGTTAGTTACAATACTTTTAAGATTAGTAGGGCCAAATATAAAAGCAACAGAAACATCTGAATGTAGAACATTACAGTTCATCCAGGCCTACTTGTCTTTAAGACATACTTGAACTTTAACTGATTACTTCATTTCGCTTTATAAAAATGTATGCAGTGTTTTTTAATAATATTGTCTAAGGGAAGCATGTATAATGTAAAAAGTACCTTTCCCAACAAAAAAACTGTGTGAAACCATCCCTTACTTTTTCCTGCCTTTCACTCATACACCTGTAGAGTTGTTGCCCCATGATTGGAAGGTCGAGGGTTGTACAGTTTTTTTAATTGGTTTGGTACTATTTTCACAACTAAAGTGTGCATTTTCAAATCTCTCAGTACAAAACTCACATTTGATCACATTTGTAACACCACTAGTCATTCTTTCAAATCTGATGTCATGAGTTCATTGTATTTGCACAAATTTTCATTCGACTTAATCATTGTTGCAGAACATATGATCATTGTGATATATTCTGAGAACATTTGCTTTACTCACCCAAACAAAACAGTAAGATCTTTTTTCAACGTAGTACTTTTACCAATCATTTCATTCAGGAGCAAATAATACAAGGTAAGCGGTTCAAATTGTCCTTGGTGATGAATGAGTGTAACTGAACTGTAAAACTTTACACAGCAAATATTACACTTATGTTCAGGCATAACAAAAAAAAAAACAAACAAAACACATACATATATATATATAATATATACATATATACACACACAAAAAAGGGAGAAAAAACAACAAGTCATTTACATAAGCACAATATATTTTTTATTTTATTTTTATCACTTTTACACAATTAATCAAGCCGGTTATTAACATTGGGCCATCATCAACATCACAATGGATGTCTTCGTTGTTCAGGCACCGTGGGAAAAATCTCCTGGCATGACGAATCCAGGCTTGACATTGCTCAGCAGTTATATCACCACAAGCTTCACACATGGCTTGAAGAAGGGAGACATGCTCATGGGGATGGCGATCATACACCTTCCACCTCCATGTAGAGAAGAATTCCTCAATTCGGTTGAGGAAAGGGGAATATGGTGGAAGATAGAGTGTCATGAAGCGAGGATGTGTTTTAAACCATTCCTGAACCAGCTGTGCATGGTGGAAGCTGACATTGTCCCACACAACAACATAGACAATGTCTTCTCCCTGACAGGCCTGCTCCAGTTCATTTAAAAAAAAAACTATCAGGTGTTCAGTGTTGTATGACCCTAGAACTGGTCTACAGCCTACCACACCATCTTCAGATATAGCTGCACCCATTGAGATGTTTCCTCCAGGTTGTCCAGGGACTTGGATGGTAGCCCTTTGTCCAATAAGGTTACGTCCTCTGCGTCTAGTTTTTGCCAGATTGAAACCAGCCTCATCAACAAAAATATACTTGTGATGATTCACAGCAGCGTCCAGCTCCATCACCCTCTAAAATGATAATTTAGTTAGTTTTTTTTTACAACTAATAGTTGTCAGTACTGTTACAGTAATTGCATGCCAGTTTAGTGTTGTACCTGAATATATTCTGAACACAGTTGTTTCACCCAGACATTGTTCCTCTCAAAAGGAACCAAGTAAATTTGTTTCATGGAAACCTGGTGCTTCTTCAAAAGCCGGGCAATCGTTGGAAGGCTAATTGATGGCACATTGGCAAAGGTGTCATTGTTGTTCTCAATAGCCTGTTTGATTTCAGACAGCCGTATGTCATTCCTTGCCCTGACCATTTCCACCACAGCCAACTCCTGCTGGTCAGTCAAAACACGTGGGCGACCACCACCAGGTTGTCTCCTGTTAATTCTGAGGACAATCATATACTGTCAATATTGAAGTATTACAAATTACATTACTGTAAACTGACAATTACATGTTGTTCATGTATACAATAGAGTACTATATTTTAGAAGTGAAGTTGCTATAGCAGACATACCGGTTTTCTTGGCGAAAAGTTCTGATGATAGAGCTGACAGTTGACCTTTGTAAATTAGGCTGTACCAACCTGGCAGCCTCAGCCATGGTAAAGCCTCTGTTAACCACATGGTCAACAATGATGGCCCGGACTTCATTAGAGATGATGGTGCGTTGTCTTCTGCCTACATTTCTCTGAAGACCACCTCTCTGTCGAGGAGCACCACCACCTCTTGCTCTTGCAGCAATGTGTAACTTACAAATGACCAGACAACAATCAGTCAAGTTGAAAATCCATGGACATAATGAAGGATTCATTGATTAAACATTAAGATCAGTTGAATTAAATGATAGACAAATGTATTAAACTGAATAATAAGAGGTGCAAATCAAAAATTTGATAGTGATAACATTATGAAAGGCAGTAACTGTGAACAAAACATTTATTTAGATGAAACACTTATTTTGTGTAGTGAAAAGGATATTTTGTCATTATGTGTATTGTACTGACACAATTGGAAATATGCTGAAATGTTTGAAAAACGTGCACTTTTGATGATCTGTTGTGATATAAGTACTAAGAGTTTTGAAAATGTACCAATTGCTTGTGAAAACTGCGCCAAACCAATAAAAAAAAACTGTAATATATATAGATAGATAGACATATATATATATATATATATATATATATATATATATATATATATATATATATATATATATATATATATATATATATATATATATATATATATATATATAAAACACCCAGCACGCCCCTGCGGGCGGTTTATCCTTCAAGCTCGGGTCCTCTACCAGAGGCCTGGGAGCTTGAGGGTCCTGCGCAGTATCTTAGCTGTTCCCAGGACTGCGCTCTTCTGGACAGAGATCTCCGATGTTGTTCCCGGGATCTGCTGGAGCCACTCGCCTATCTTGGGAGTCACCGCACCTAGTGCTCCGATTACCACGGGGACCACCGTTACCTTCACCCTCCACATCCTCTCGAGCTCTTCTCTGAGCCCTTGGTATTTCTCCAGCTTCTCGTGTTCCTTCTTCCTGATATTGCTGTCATTCGGAACCGCTACATCGATCACTACGGCCGTCTTCTTCTGTTTGTCTACCACCACTATGTCCGGTTGGTTAGCCACCACCATTTTGTCCGTCTGTATCTGGAAGTCCCACAGGATCTTAGCTCGGTCATTCTCCACCACCCTTGGGGGCATCTCCCATTTTGACCTCGGGACTTCCAGGTTATACTCGGCACAGATGTTCCTGTACACTATGCCGGCCACTTGGTTATGGCGTTCCATGTATGCCTTGCCTGCTAGCATCTTGCACCCTGCTGTTATGTGCTGGATTGTCTCTGGGGCATCTTTACACAGCCTGCACCTGGGGTCTTGCCTGGTGTGATAGACCCCAGCCTCTATGGATCTTGTGCTCAGAGCTTGTTCTTGTGCTGCCATGATTAGTGCCTCTGTGCTGTCTTTCAGTCCAGCTTTGTCCAGCCACTGGTAGGATTTCTGGATATCAGCCACCTCCTCTATCTGCCGGTGGTACATACCGTGCAGGGCTCTGTCCTTCCATGATGGTTCCTCGTCTCCCTCCTCTTTCTTGGGTTTCTGCTGCCTGAGGTATTCACTGAGCACTCGGTCAGTTGGGGCCATCTTCCCAATGTATTCTTGGATGTTCCTTGTCTCATCCTGGACTGTGGTGCTGACACTCACCAGTCCCCGGCCCCCTTCCTTCCGCTTAGCGTACAGCCTCAGGGTGCTGGACTTGGGGTGAAACCCTCCATGCATGGTAAGGAGCTTTCTTGTCTTTATGTCAGTGGCTTCTATCTCCTCCTTTGGCCAGCCTATTACCCCAGCAGGGTACCTGATCACGGGCAGGGCGTACGTGTTGATGGCCCGGATCTTGTTCTTACCATTCAGCTGACTCCTCAGGACTTGCCTGACCCTCTGCAGGTACTTGGTGGTTGCAGCTTTTCTAGCGGCCTCTTCATGGTTCCCATTCGCCTGCGGGATCCCCAAGTACTTGTAACTGTCCTCTATGTCTGCAATGTTGCCTTCTGGTAGTTCAATCCCCTCAGTTCTGACTACCTTCCCTCTCTTTGATACCATCCGACTACACTTCTCCAGTCCGAACGACATTCCAGTGTCATTGCTGTATAGCCTGGTAGTGTGGATCAGTGAATCGATGTCTCGTTCACTCTTGGCATACAGCTTGATGTCATCCATGTACAGGAGGTGGCTGACAACTGCTCCGTTCCGTAGTCGGTATCCGTAGCCAGTCTTGTTAATGATCTCACTGAGGGGGTTCAGGCCTATGCAGAACAGCAGTGGGGACAGAGCATCTCCTTGGTAGATCCCGCACTTGATGGTGACTTGTGCTATGGGCTTGGAGTTGGCCTCTAGTGTTGTACGCCACATCCCCATTGAGTTCCTGATGAAGGCTCTTAGGGTCCCATTGATCTTGTACAATTCTAGGCATTCCAGTATCCAGCTGTGGGGCATTGTGTGTAGATATATATATATATATATATATATATATATATATATATATATATATATATATCTACACACATCTATCTATCTATCTATCTATCGATCGATCGATCGATCGATCGATCGATCGATCGATAGATAGATAGATAGATAGATAGATAGATAGATAGATAGATAGATAGATAGATAGATAGATAGATAGATCGATCGATAGATCGATAGATAGATCGATAGATAGATAGATAGATAGATAGATAGATAGATAGATAGATAGATAGATAGATAGATAGATAGATAGATAGATAGATAGATAGATAGATACAGATATATACATATATACATATAGCTGTTGTCTGCTAGGGTGGCAGCATGAGAGTCAGAGATGCCAGCATCAATGGTCAGAATTTTGAGGTGCTTGAGTCAGTGAGGTACAGGAGGTCAATGAACAAACTGCTCTCCATCATAGACAACCGCTCCACTCCACACTTCTGAGGCAGCCAAACTCTTTCTCTCTTGTTCTTGAACCTCACTGCCATAAAAGAAAGCTTCAGAAAATCATTCCTACCATTTTTCTTTAAAGCTGTATAATAACTCCTCATTCTGTGACAGGTGAACACACCTGTTAGGCACCAGCGGCACATGTTACACTGTTATTTGTTGTAGATTGTAGATTGTTGTTTATTGTAATATTAGATATTGCGTTGATCCACTCCCTGAAAAGGCCTGACCTCATGTCAGTATTCAGGCAGCTCCCAGAGGATGAAGGAATTGATACCTTTGTATCAGTGGCATCAATTCCTTTATCAAATCTGCACTCACCTGACCTAAATCCAATAGAATACTTCTGGGACATTATGTTTTGGTCCACCCAACACTGCCAGGTTGCAACTCAGATTGTCTAGGAGCACAGTGTTGCCCTGGTCCAGATCTGGGAGGCAATCATCATGGACAACATTGTGGTCTCATTAGGAGCATAGTCAGGCACACATACAAGCATGTGGGGGGCCATACAAACTACTGAGTACTATTTCAATAGCTGGGCCCACATCCTCATCTTAGGTTTGACAGCGATTTTGACAAAGGTGAATGGCTTGAACATGAATTGAGCTGTGGTTTGGGGCCTCGAAATTTGCCCGTTTTGATCTTTCTAATTTTTCAGTGTTGCTTCATTTCATTCCATTTCATTCCTAACACTTTACACAGTCCATATCAGTACAGATATAGAGCATGATTGTTTTCACATTGAGCTCTGACGTGTTTTTAAAGTGTTCCTTTAAAAACTATTTGAGCAGTGTATATGCTGCAGAGAAAAAAACAAACAAACAAAAAACAGCAACAACAAAACAGCAGATGATGTGAGTATCTTTGGAATAAAGCCTTTATATCATCTATCCAATAGCATCAAGTAATTTTTTGAATTCTTGACTAGCAGGGAGAGTACTCTGACCGTCATGCAATACCAAAACTACTAATGGAAGAATTTGTGCAAGAGAAACAGGAACAAAATATTTAACTTCCATTCATTAACAAGTACCTACAACTGATACTTTCCATTGTAGATAAATTCAACCCTAAACAAACTACAGTAGTAGGTGAACAGGAGTAGCAGGCAGGTAAACAGGTTTGTGACTCCAACCCTAGCATGTGTGTATGTTTATATTCATGGAAGCATATCTTGCAGATTGAGCAAACAGGATTCTGTGTGGCTGTGACAAGGTGTGTGTGTTTGCTTACAAATTGTGTATGCATGTGTGTGTGTGTGTGTGTGTGTATGTGGGTTGCTCCCTGTAGTTGTGGGCACCACTACATTGCCAGACCATCTGACACACATTCACACCTCAGCCACCATGCCCACAAGCACATGCAGACAGCACTGGCAGCCTATTAACCCTACGTGTGTGTGCGTGCGTGTGTGTGTGTGTTTGCACAGTGCTATGAAAACATAGTTGTCCCTTCCTGATTTCTTATCCTAGCACATATTTGTCACACTTACGTGTTTCAGATCATCAAACAAATTTCAATATTAGTGAAAAATAAGCCATGTGATCATAAAATGCTGGTTTTATATGATGATTTTATTTCCCTGTGTGAAAAAGTAATTTGTATAATTGTCTAAGTGTGAAAAAACAATCAGGATGGGGCAAATACTTTTTATAGCACTGTGTGGGCACGTGTACTTGGGGTAGCTGTGGCTCAGGAGGTAGAGCAGGTCATCTGCTAAGTGGAAGGTTTGGTGGTTTCATACCTGCCTGCTCGAGTCAACACACCAAAGTACACCTGGGCAAGATACCCTGACTTGCTCCAGATGTGTACCTTAAAAACTGTAAACAATTGATCAAAATTAATGCCATCAAATCAAAACCGAAACCCGTTGCGTGTGGGGTTCCCCAAGGATCAGTTTTGGGGCCACTGCTTTTCATATTGTAGGCTAATGACATATGTGCAATTTCAAAGTCTTAGAAAAGAATATTATTTGCAGATTATAACGACTTACTGTGCTGTGGAAATAACTCGGAACAACTTCTGAATGAACTAGAAAATGGATTAAATAATCTGAAGGTTTGACTATAATAAATGAACATTGAACCTGAGTAAAACAAAATGCATAATATTTGAGAATTGCACATAGTCTACCAATAGGAAACTGAAAATAAATATCATTGAATTAGACAGAGTATCTGAAATAAAATTCCTTGATAACACATCATAAACTATCCTGGATTCCCCACATTCATCCTGGATGTACATCAATACATGGATGTGGGAAAACAATTATTTTTCAGAAATCAGTTTTACAAGCATTTCATTTGTTTGCTTTCCAGTAGCATATGATATCAATGGGAGCATTTAAGAGAATACATATTACTTTAAACGTTGCTTTGATGGTATGGTTGCCACTACAAACCTACTCTCCACTATTGGAATTGTATTGTAATAGTAAATAAGGCAGGTGTGTTGAAGTTACAAGCTAAGTAAATCACATTTATATTATTCCTTTAAATATTCTTCCCCAAACTTGTGCTACATATGCAATAATGCCAGCAAACAACTGTGACCAAGGCTTTCAAGTGCAACACAAAAATTCCAAAAGGGGGTTTTGTTCTGTTGTAGAGTGTTGGTTATATGTATTTGCATATGTATATTCTAGGTATTTATTGTGCATATTTGAAAGCATTTTTCTTGCATTGCAGGGAAGCCACAATACAAAATAATTGCAGACAATTAAGATAATTTTAAAGAGAATTGATGGATTTGCAGTTTTTCAGACTTTTAATCAAATTGATTTATATCATATCTGTAATGAACACACGTGTAGTCACACAGCGCTGCAACACCAACAGTCTGTCACCAACCCTCTGCACATAAATGAATCTTCTCTGTGGTCATTCCTTCCTTCCTTCTCTGTCTTTAACATCCTTTGTCCATTAAATGCATTATCCATCCATATGCCTCCTCTGCACATGTTCAAACCATCTCCTTGCCTCTCTAATTTCCTCTCCAAACTGCTCAACCTGAGCTATTGCTCTGATGTACCAGAATGGACAAGATCCTCTAGTCTTGTCGATTCTGGTCATTCCCAATGACATTTTTTACACGTGGCACCTCCAGTTAAGCCGTCTGTCTTTTTGTTAATGCTACTGCCTCCAAACCATCCCTGACCCATGGTTAGCTGACCCACCATACCAAGTCTCACTACCATTTTGTAAATCTTCCCTTTCAGTTTTGCTGTTGTTCTTCTGTCACAAATCACCCCTGACACTCGTTTACATCCACTCCACCCTGTCTGCACTGTCTTCTTCACATCTCTTGTGTACTGTTCATTGCTTTGGATGGTTAACCCCAGATATTTAAAATTATCCAACTTCACTACCTCTGCTCCTTGCAGCTTCACTGTTAAACCAGTTTCCCTCTCATTCACTTTTATGTGTAGCTTCTACTGGTGCTTTGTGATTCTAAAAATTTTGGTGTTGATCCAATACCAAGTAAATAGAGGCCTGTATTGCCAATGTCACCAGAGATACTTTTAACTTTTAAAGGACGTATATGTAGGTTAGAGCAGTGTGTAATGATTTGTAAAATTAATCAGCATCAATTTGTAAATTCTGACCACATTTTTAATAAACACTGAATCACTTTAATTACTTAACACAATATATCACACCTTTCATCTTTTCATGTATTTTGAAACTTGGTGTTTCTGGTCTATCTTGAAAGCGTTTTTGGGCAACTTCTATTAAAAATGTGATAAATAAATAGAAAAGTCTTGACATTTATAGTGTGTGTTTGAGGTATATTTTTCATTTTCAGAAAAAGAAATTAAACTATAGAGCACAGAAAAAAATACCAATCCTATTGCATTAAAAGTGTTGGTATCGATACTATTAATGTCTGGATCGATCTACCCATCTACTAACTTTCATTCCTCTTCTCTCCTGTGCGTACCTCCATTTCACGAGGCTCTTTCTGTCTGCTTTGTACTCTAACTACAGATCACGATGTTTCTGCAAGCATCATAGTCCATGAAAACTCCAACATCCCTGATGTAATTCCTATCCCACATCACCTATGGCTATTTCCATGTCTCCAATAATCTGACAGGCATTTCTACTTCATGAAGTACTCAGTGATGACAAAGCTGTCCAAATCTTCAGCTCTCCATATTATGATACTGATGTTTTGTTGGAGCATCAGATTCATTTGAACTTGTGTGAACATATGTTCTTACATGTTTTGGAACATGTGTAGAATTTGTGAAATACTGGTGGTGTAGGCCTGAATCAAGTCATCAGCTGGGAAACTCACACACAGCAGTCTAATAGACAAGAGACTAAAACAACAGCAAAGGGGAAGTAAGGGCCAGCTCGAGGTAGATGGACGGACACTATTGTTGTCGAGCTTCATGAATATTTAGCAGGACTTGTTGCAGTGAAGACGGAGTCTTGTTGTGTGTTTGTGTGACTACATGTTCAAATATATTTTCCAGGAATGTCCGTGTGTGTGTCTGCATATTCTTCATCTGTGTGTGTGTGTGTGTGTGTGTATATTTGTATTATAAAAGACATTTTGTGCGCGTTATTTGGTCACTCGTCAAACATACATACACACATAATGCATGCACACAACATACCGCCCTCCAAACCCTGTAATCTCTCTGTCTGCGTGTCTGTATGTGTGTCTATATTTATGCAAATATGATTAGTAGGTCAAACAAGCAGGCTCCAAGCTATGTCACCTGCATGTGTGTCTTTGTATATGTGTATGTTTGGAGGGGTCATGGTGGGGGCTCCCCAGCATTTTGTCATGGCACACTTGACAAAACAAAGACAACTCACTTTTCTGGTCCTCTGCCACGTTCCATATTCAGTAACAAGTCAGGACTGTGGCTGCAAGGACCCGATAACACCTCCTCTCTCCATCTCTCTCCTGGGTGTTGTGGTGGTGGTGATGAAGTGCTTGGGGTGGGGGCTGGGGGGGTGTCCCTTCACTCCAGACAGACCATGCTATTCGAATGCAAAGCCTCATCTGCTTCAAATCCATCCCCCACTCTTTCCATCACTACCGCCACCCTTCTATTATTTCGTTGGATTTCACAGCTATTTTTGGATGGGCTAAGCCATCGCAGGAGCTCCACTGGAGATATGTCATCAAAACCCGGCCACCACCCAATGTGGCCATTAACATAAAAATTAAAGAATTATATACAGAGAAAAAAGGAATGAATAAATGAATTAATGAATACATAAATAAATGAAAATAGCACAAGCTCCTCTCAGCCAGCAAGCTATTCTTTCTTTCACTGCTTAAAAAAAATAATAAAATGACGTGGAAGAAAAGTGAGCACCATGTATAGGGTGGGGGGGGCGGGCGAGGGGGATGTGTGTGGTCCTAACTGAAGAGGCTTTTAGGTGTTACAATAACCTTTTTGCATGTTTCTTTTTCCTTTTTGTGTATATCGAGTGTAAACGTGATCGATTTTAAAGCTTAGAGGAAATGCTGACCACATGTACTGCAGCAGGAAGCAACAGGGTGACAGTAGCAAGAAACAGGCTTTCAAATACAAAGCAGACAAAAGACCAGCAGAGTAGATCAAAAGCAGCTTTGGATGTTTCAGAAAGGGAAACATTTAGGTGGAAGATGGCAGTTTAACCATGGCTTAGCAATGTCTTCTACATCTACGTACATTTCCTTGAATATCTAAATCTCAAATATACTCAAAAGTTATATTTAAAAAAAACACACACACAAAAAACCACGGTGTGTGTGCTTCCCAAACTCACATCCTCTACCTAGGGCTGTGACTTTGACAGTTGTGCACAGTATGTTAACTTATCCTGGAACTGCACTTCTCTAGGCAGAGACCTCTGATTGTATCTGGGCTGGAGTCTGCTGGAGCCACTATTACAGTTTTAGGTTTACAGCTCCCAATGCTGTGTTACCACCTGGTCCATCTGTCTCAGATCCTATACTCTTGTGCTCCTTCTTTCTATTGCTGTTTGCCGGGGTTGCAGTCTTCTTCTGTCTCTTGACGGTAGACTCCTGCTGGCATGGCTCTGGTGGTTACGGCCTGTTCTTGTCCTGCCATGCTCAGCGCCTCTGTGCTGCCCTTTAAGCTGCCCCTTTCTAGCCACTCTTAGGATTTCTTCATGTCTGCCACTTCCAACATCTGATGACGGTACATCCCATGCAAAGGCTTGGATTTCAATGACAATCCTCATAACTGTGTTGTGTGAAGCTTCTCTGTACATTATACACCACAGAAGGTGCGTTCTGTGACACCGTTCTCTCTCAGATGCATTTCACTCCCCGAAGGATGCAAGAAGAAGTTCATCTTTGGGGGCCATCTTCCTGGTGTATTTATGAATGCTCTGTGTTTCATTCTGGATTGTGGATGTGATTTTCATTAATCAGTTGCTGATCGGAAGGTTGGTGGTTCAATCCCTGGCTCCCCCAGTTTGCATGCCAAATATCCTTGGGCAAGATTAACCCCGCCTTGCTCTCCGATGCATCCATTGGAGTATGAGTGCATATGAATGATAGTTAGAAAGCACGTATAGATAATAGTGCTTGTGTGAATGCGGCGTGTTGTATAGAGTGCTTTGAGTACTCCAGGAGAGTAGAAAAGCGCTATATAAGAACCAGTCCATTTACCATATCAGAACTCTAGCCCAAATATGCTAGAGTTATTGATATATTTTGACATCAGCGGCATCTATATTCCTCTTTGGACAGTTTATTATTCTAGTTGGGTGTCTCAGGACTGGTAGGGCATATGCATTGATGGCTTATATCTTATCTCCTTTTAAAACAAAACATATCCATGTGTTAGAATGGCCCAGTCAAAGTCCAGATCTAAATCCAATCCAGAATCTGTGGCAAGATCTGAAAACTGCTGTTCACAAACGCTGTCCATCTAATCTGACTGAGCTGGAGCTGTTTTGCAAAGAAGAATGTGCAAAGATTTCAGTCTGTAGATGTGCAAAGCTGGTAGAGACAGACCCTAAAAGACTGGCAGCTGTAATTGCAGCAAAAGGTGGTTCTACAAAGTATTGACTCAGGGGGCTGAATAATTACGCACACCCCACTTTGCAGTTATTTATTTGTAAAAAATGTTTGCAATCATGTATGATTGTCACACCACTTCTCACGTGTGCACCACTTTGTGTTGGTCTTTCACGTGGAATTCCAATAAAACTGATTCATGTTTGTGGCTGTAATGTGACAAAATGTAGAAAAGTTCAAGGGGGCCGAATACTTTTACAAGCCACTGTATATTGTAAGATAGACCCTAAAATGATACCTACAGAAAAAAACCCAACAACCATATGATCCCCTATAAGCAAGCACTTTGGTGACAGTGGGAAGGAAAAACTCCCTTCAAACAGGAAGAAACCTCCAGCAGAACCAGGCTCAGAGAGGGACGGGGCCATCTGCTATGACTGGTTGGGCAAAGAAGGAAGACAGGATACAATACATGCTGTGGAAGAGAGCACCCACCTCTAGCTTCTTCGTCACTTTTGACTATATCCAAATCTGCCCCTTGTGATGAGCTGGCTTAGAGTGTTGAGGCTCATGCAGAGCAGCAGTGAAGGTAGTGCATCACCTTCGATTTCACAGGACAAGGACTAAAATAAATACACATACACACACACACACACACACGTGTATATATATATATATATATATATATATATATATATATATATATATATATATATATATATATATATATATATATACACACATACATATACTAGTTGAACTACAGATATGTCTTAAAAAAACACAAGCATAGATGTCTTCCAATTTTGTGCTTCTAAATTCAGATAAAACTGAGGCTGGTTGCCGTGATGATTGTACAAGGACCCAAAAACCTTAAAAACCATGGTCTAACCAAATAGTTACTTGAGCTGGAATTACCTTGGTTTGCATTAACACTTTGAGGAATCTTATATCCTAATAAAAAATGACTATCACCGTGCACATTATCGAAACATCTAGGATTGGCTTCATTTACGCACCATCAGTAAATTTAGAAATCTCGTGTCTCAGAGTGCAGTCATCTTGTTCCTTATTTCTGGAGTAAAGACCGATCCTGCAAATGAGTTAAGGACCTTTCAGGGCCCTGTCCAGCTCTCCAATAGTAACTCCCTGTTTCCTGGATTCCTCCATACTCTTGGTCCTATACTGTGAGAAACAGCAAACCTCCTGGCAATGGCACATATTAATGTGCCATTTTGGACTTGTACTATCTGTGCAACCTCTTTAGGGGCCAGGCTCCTCCAGCGTTTGCCTCATGCTACCAGTAGTGACATCAAGCCAAGCCAAATTCAAAGCTACTGAAAAAAATTTTCAGAAAAGATGCGGAGTTACCTCCTAATTCCAGAGTAGGCTTTTCCTCCTTGAACTCAGCAAACCAACAGTTTCCAATACAGTCTTTTTATCATGATAAAGGCCAAAAAGAGTGTTTTAATCTATATCCAGGCCAATTGTTGTGAACAAGCGTGTTTTGCCAGAAACCATGATATTTTTATACATTTTTTTATGAAATGAACTAAACCTAACAAAACAATGTGAGAAAGCAAACAAAACAGTGAATAGAAAGTAAAACAGCAAGTGCAAATAAAGTGAGACTGAGTGCAAAATCAAAGTTTTCACAGGACAAGGACTACAGTCTCCAGTTAAGTAACTGCAGAAACCAGAAAATGCAACACAGTAAAAACATCTTCACATATGCAATGCCATTTACAACCAGAGGAGATATATCAGTCTAACCTCCAGTCTCTTTCTCCATGCAGAGAAGGAGTGAGTGTGGACGTGCTTATGCATTGACACTTGTGCTGCTCCTGTGTCTAGGGGTTTTATAATCTCTACTTTTATTTGCAAGGTGTTTATTCTGTCAACCTGAGTGTTTGCCCAGCTGGCACAGACTTTGCTTGCAGCACCACCTCTCCTAAATGCAGGAGGGTTCTAGTTTATATACAGAGGGGCACAATTGCATAGATAGTGGGTGGAGTTATGAGAACTTAAAAAGAAAGTGTAAGACGCCTATCTTCATTCTTTTGCTGTCCTAGGCTGCTGAGGTCCCGAACAAATAGACTCAAGGACAGCTTTTACAACAGGGCAATAGCCCTGATCAATGTAAATAGCTGACCTGACTGGATACCTCCCTGGACTTTTTAGGGGGAGGTAACAATGTTTAAAACGATAACAATAATATTTATATTTATAACAAGGTGCAATAATAATTAACGTGCAATAATAACAGTGTGCAATACACATACACTTATTCTTCTTTTTTATACTAAGTTAATATACTGTGTTGTGTTGTTTGTTACGTTGTGATGTGTCATATCGTGTCGTGTTGTGTTATATGTAGTGCCGACGTAGGACAGTTTTTCCAATTTCATTGTACTACTGTACTATGTATGACTGTGCAATGACAATAAAGACTTATCTTATCTTATCTTATCCTTCTGTGCCATCTCCACTGTTCCTCAACCCTGCATCAGCGCATCATCTGCTGAAGAGGTGGCGATGGCAAGCCAACCGGCACAAGTGTATATCAGTATCAGTCCTAAAGCTTTCACCACTGCCATCATGGCATCCCACACCTCTCCTCCTCCCCAAGCCAAAGTGGGGCAGCTTAGCCCCCGCATAATCCCTATTGACTGCCTCTTGCTTTGTCTGCTAATTCCCAGCATTGGATTTGTCTCACTCGATGATGCGCTACACTCCACTTCTCCCACATTAATCCATACTGTTATTACTTTTCAATACCAACACTAATTATTGCACCCCCCTCCCCCCACCTATGTACTATTCCAACCCCACCCTGACATTGCCAAACATGTTCATGTAAAACAATAGCAAAATAAGAACAAATGAGTGGAGAGCCTTTGACAAGAGGCCAAAGATGACAGAAATTAAGTTAATTCCATTCTTTAGAGGAATCAACTACTGGGTGCAAAACAAGTGTGAAATATGATGTGGGATACAATGCTGAGAAAGACAGCATGGTCCTTACAGTGGGGTGATCGGAGACATGCCAGCTTTGACAGACAACCTTTTTTTTTTTTTTTGCATTGATCACTAATATTTTTTTCTCTGGTTTTGCCAGAGAAAAAATATTTTATTTTTTATTTTTTTTACAAAAGTTGCCATACTGATATTGTGTGATTTAAAGTCGCAGCTGTGAGCATATACACTTTAAAAATGTTGTGGAATAACTCCAATTACCATACATCTGTAGGGCCGATGTTATGTCATTTTTATATATGCCAAGTCAGCTTCACTGGTGATAAAACATTTCAGCCATCTTTTTCAGTTAATTAATTTCCATCAAGGAAGAAGGCAAGCTAGGAGATGCTGTGTGATGTTGAGCCTGGTTCTGCTGGAGGTTTCTTCCTGTTAAAAGGGAGTTTTTCCTTCCCACTGTTGCCAAAGTGCTGCTCATAAAGGGTCATTTGAACATTAGCATTTTCAGGGTTTTCTCTGTATTATTACACAGAGAAAACAAAGAACAGAGACACCTTACAATATAAAACACCTTGAGACAACTGTTGTTGTGATTTAGCGCTATATAAATAAAACTGAATTGAATCTTTTGGGTAATATTCTCCTAGAAAACTTTGGGTTGTGTATATTCATGGATGACTGGAAACATATAACCTACCTATAAACAATTCCATGTACATCACTTTATGGCAGTTGCATTCACCACTGGCAGAGGCCCCAGCCACACAGCAGGATTAAGGTTTATTACCCAAAAGCTAATATGTTAGACTTTGCTAAAATCTCTCCACCTCCTGTTTTTTCTTTCTTTCTGTGATTTGGATTTAGATGATCGTGGTGACTGTTGTTATTTAGAAAATGGGAGAACTTATGTAGTGCAGGTGAGATATTTCTGTAATTCTGAACTTTAAATGAGTACTGGATTTAAGAAACAATATGTATGAAAAATATTGTAGCTCATCTGTATATAAATATACACATAAATATTCCCTGTTTAATCTGGCAACAGGGCTTAATTGTACACTCCAAGTCTGTTTTTCTTGGATTGTACGAGCATAATGTGACTGAAAAATAGACTTGGTACACTGTAAAAACATGTGTGATCTACACCCACATCTCATGTAAATCTGTTGTTCTGCTAACATACTAACGCCTATTCTGTATGTATTGGAAAAGCCATTTTTTGCACAGGTTACAAATGTGATCGATGTAAACCTTAAACTATACTTCTATTCTTTCATCCCAGTGAATCATCCCAGTGAATTACATTAAGATTAAATTAAACCCAGTTTTACTTCAGCCATTTCAGAAACCTAGCTAGCTTCATGGCACCTGGACCATCCAAAGAAACGGATTTATTAGCTGAGGCATTTGTGAATAATATTGTCAGAAACAGTTGTTTGCAGCTGTGCGTTTCTATTCAGTATGTATGCAAGTGCACCTTGACTGGTAAATCTTCTGATTACATTGTGGTCACTAAACGGAGCTCTGACCAGGTTTACCTGTTTCCTGGAGCTCTGGTTGTGCCCAGGCCTGCAGGACAGGTTATCCATCTGTCACTGATTCCAGATGAGTCCTGTTAATCAGCTTTGCATCAGCCCCAGCCAGTAGCTGCTGCAGTCACACGGGGTACAAAGAAGCTGCTGCCATTGTCCAAGTTTCTGTAGTGCCTATGTACGTGTGTGTGTGTGTGTGTTTGGTTTAGAATTTAGTTCTGGTCAGTGCAGCCTGGATTTTGCTGTCTGCAGGAACTGTATACTTCACTTTGCTGCAGGCTCAGCTTTGGTTCAAAGTGATGCTTGGAATGGTACACACGTAGAGATTTTTAATACTTCTTTACTTCTTACTTGCTAAAATCGAGCCTCTTTTGATGTAGTCAAATGCAGACCCTACTTTTTTCCAGTAATATTCATGTTCTTTAATGTTTACAGTATATTTCTCATGTACATTATACCCTTTAAAGAAAAAATATTTGTGTGTTTGTTGAGGCCTCGGGTCAAATGAAGCACACTGACATGCCATGCCATGCTACTTTAGGTGGGCATTCAAGGTTACTGAAAAGTAAAATAAAAAGAGTTTTCTGTTGTTTACAGAGGCCTTCCGTCAAACCAAGCACACTGATGTGTCACCTTATAAAATGTTATAAAAAAACAAAACAAAACACTTCTTAACATCGTTATCCAGCATCAGCTGTCGAAGAACAAGCTCAAATGCATTAATAAACACTGGCATTAGCAAACTACCCACTAAACTGGAATGTTTATTAGAGTAATTATATAAAGTGAATTATATAAGTTGTATTGCTCATACTGCACAGGTGCTTACCAAAGCAATGGTTTTAGAGATATTTGAAAAAAATATCCATCTAATTTTTTATCTGAATGTTGGTGTTTTTATCCCGTCAGGTATTCTAGAGGTTTGTGAAGTGATCTGCCAGTCATGTTTTTTATACAGAGAAGTTGAAGATGGACTTGAATGGAACTGAAGTGAAAATTGTTGGCTGTCTTTGAGACACTGAGGGACAGCAGATCACTCAACCCCAAATATATTGATCACTTGTCTCTGACAGTAGAGCTGTCTAAACGCAGGAAAACATGGCCTCTTCAACACAAGAGCGAGGAAGAGTAATTCATAGTGGTTTACTACAGCGGTCCCCAACCCCCGGGCCACGGACTAGTATCAGTCCGTGAGTCATTTGGTACCGGGCTCGGGTGGAGGCTCGGGTGTGAAATTTATGGTTCTCGGGGTTTTTATCGTTATTTTTGTATTATTTTTATTGCTAACTCAGTTTTCCTGGGTCTTTTCCCGTGTGTTATGAATAAATCTTCTTTTGTTTTGATACCGGTACTGGTTTTATTTTGTTGTATTTATCCGCAACACCTTAAAGGCCGGTCTGTGAAAATACTGTCGGACATTAAACCGGTCCGTGGCGCAAAAAAGGTTGGGGACCGCTGGGTTACTATGTGATGTGTTAATAAACCAAATTTTGATGTGTATTGCAGACTTGAGGTTTAAGCTTGTCCTTAAACTGATTAAATTATACAAAATGATGGAGATGTTGACATAAAAAGGTGAAAGAGATTTTTTTTTCTTTTGATCAACAAACTCTGGTTTGACAAACGAAAAGTCTCCCCTCAGCGGGTGCAGCAGACACAGGAAGAGCCATTTGACAAGCCAGTGGCAAAATAACACACATGCCCACTTCTAATCACAAGGAACAATGACAAAGCAATTCTGCAGGATGATTGCTACAGCTCCACTCCGTTGGCTGAGCATGTATAAAGACAATTATAAGGTCTGAATGTACCCACTGACACACTCACATACTATGAATTTATAGGTTCAAAGGCTTGGAGGTGATAGCAGACTGATTTCAGACAGGAGGACACACACACACACACACACACACACACACACACACACACACACACACACACACACACACACACACACACACACACACACACACACACAGCCTAAGCTTGTCCAGTGGGTCAGTCAGAAAGACTGTGTCCAGCCTAGCCTCCATCAGATAGCAGGTTACCATTAATGGCCGGGCAGGACAGGAGACAGCAAACAACCTGCCTTTGTCTTATCACCAGCTGCTAGCTGCAGAGTCTAACAACTACTTCCCCAATGTCCCCCAATAGACACAGACAAAGTCCACCTGACAGTTCCAGTTTACTTGTTAGTGGCCAGATTTGGATAAGACTTATTCTATTCCCAGAATAAATAAAATGTGATCATCCTGTCAAAGTGTTTGAGTCATTGTCCGTTTCAGGTATAAACTAATGTGCCTGTGTTTATGTGTTAACATTACTTTCAAGTTGTACTATATGTAACATTCACTCAATAAGGAGGTTTGGTATATGAATACTGCAAAATGGAAGCTAGTACATAAACAGATTTACATAGAAGTAGAGATTACTATATGAACCTATTCAAGCCAGGGAAACATATTTATGTAGTAGATTATACAGAACTCTTAGGCATACAAAGCCAAATCAAAAAGACGTTAAAATAAGGTGTAAAATGAAAAGACCCCCAAAAAAGATAAAATGTAATGTATTGTAAAAAACAGGCAGGTTGAACACTTGAAAGATATAAATATACTGTCCCAGATGTATTAGTTTAAGATTTACAAGGGTCTTTACACCATGATCCGTTTTTTCAAAGTAAACTACGATGGGCTCCAGTTTCCCATTGATCTAAAACTGAATGCGTGGCTTGGAAAGTTCAAGTCATTACTTCCAGTTATTCAACTGACAATTAAAGTGCATTCTCAGTTACATGTCAGTTACTTTTTCCAACAAAATGTTTCACAGTTTCAAAGATATTAAGACTATTTAGGAGTGTCTTTGGAATTTTAATTCACGAGACTTCAGCAGACTTTGGTTCAGCTCTTGGGTAGGACCTTCTTTCAGTTAGTTTGGTGTTACTTTTTTACTTTCTTTATTTCAAGCTTTATTTTCAAACACTGTTTTATTAGGTTTATGCTCCAAAAGTACTCGATTAGGTTTAGCACGAGATTCTTAACATTGTTTTTATTTGAAAAATAATAGAGAAAAAGAGAGATGGAGAGAAATGAAGAAAGATGAAAATAGAAAAAACTGCAGAGAAGCTGCTGTTCTTTCCCACATCAGAGGTCAGCCCTCCTGATATTTGAAAGAGACTGCTACTTTACTGCCAACCCGATCTATTTTAGCGATAAATCGAACTGTGACTTAAAATACAAGTTTTTGAAGTAGACCTATTGTCTGTGTATGTTTTTGACACTTTGTTATAATTGCTATGAACAGCGTTCTCTACATATCATTAGCAGTGTATGTGACATGTTGTATTGTGGTAAAATATGGGTGAGTCTATATGTATGCATGGGTGAATATTGTGATGTGTGTGTGTCTGTGTGTGCGTGCGTGTCTGTGTGTGCGTGTGCGTGTGCGCATGTGTGTGTTGCCGCTTGTGTGTGTGTGTGTATAGGGGGGAAGTCAAGGTGCAGGGGAGCAGATAGCTCAGCTCTATGCATACTAAAACCACCATTGCCACTGGCAGCAAAGATAGAGCTAGGGGGGGTGTATGGGTGGGGTGTAGTGGTGGAGGAGGGATGAGGGGTGGGGGAAAAGGAGGGGTGTAGGAGGGAGCGACATAGCACCCCAGGGAGCCCCTTTCTTATCGCACTTCTCGGCTCAGTTTATCTGATTACACACGACCTGGAAGACGGAGGTAGTGAGAGACAGAGATGAGAGGGAGAAAGAAAGGTTGAGAGATGTCGCACATATACTATATAGGAGACTGGTGGGCAGTCAGGTTTTTAACTTGGTCAAATTTTGCTTCCTTCTTTTCTTCAATCACTAAGATGAAAGATTTTGAGGGAAAAATGGGTAATGATATAGGCTTTGTTGACATGTTTTAACACACTGAATTTTTATTTGCTTTTCTGTTTGAGCCTTTAATAGTGGTAATGTGCAAAACTACCTTTGCTTTCTTATCTTTGTAATCAAGAGCTGACGAAACTCTCATTAAGTGAAAATAATGTCAAGAATGCAGACTTTCCCAGTAGGAAAACAGATGTTATGCACCAAAGCCACAAATCCTAGTATGCCACACCAGACCGGTGTTTAAGCATTATTTATGCCAACTTGTCCTTGCTACATTGAATCCTTTCTTTCTATCCATCCATAAGATGCAGTGAGGCACATGGAAGAGTGTAAGTTGTCCAGCAGCTTTTGATCACCACAATAATGGTGAAAGGTTTTGAAGAAAAACTAATAGACCTTAACCAACTGTCAAGTCAGTAAGTTGTGCACAAGTGGACATGGGATGACATTCCATGATTAGCCAGGAGTGTTTAGGCCCTATTCCTTCTCTTGAGGGGCACATTTTTGACATGTGAAAGATAATGGTTGTATTGCAGATAGTCCGGGGTTGGTAAAAAAAACAAATACATTATGAAAAATCATGAAAGGTACTATGTGGACTTTTAGACCATTAGTAAGTGTTACATAGCCATGTTTTTGCACATGGTAATTGTAAAAACATGTTGGTCAGTGAATATGGATTTGGCCTTTTAAAAAGAAAATGTTTGCTAAATGTTCTGTGATCAATGAAAATGGGATTTAGCAAGTTTAGCCTATTTCATGTAAACAAAATATGCATTTAAGTAACACTTGACTGAAACTGAAAAGTCCAGAATGCCTCCATTGTTCTTTTCTCAGCAAAAACCTACAAGCTTTATCAAATGAAAGACCCCATCAGCTGATGTAGGAAACCTTTGCTTTCAATATTTTTAATTCAGTCACTGTTGATGACACCAACTCTGACATGAGTACTAAAAAGTCAATAATGTAAGTTTTCTTGCAAATTTGAACACTTAGAAAGGTGCTACAATACATAAACATCTCACAAAGATATAGTTCAAATGTTAGTCATTTGTGAAAACATATATGTTTCTGCAGTTGCCCTGCAACAGTAACTAATTACCCTACATAAGGTAATTAGGTGGGAGAAGGCAGCGAAAGTCATGATAAATTGGTGTTTAATACACAGTTTTTGGCCTTTTACTGACCTCTGTAATCTTTTATTGGAATTTAATATTGCCTATTGGGGGTATTCCTTTAATGTGACACGTAGCTTGTTTAAGTATAGCTTTGAAAAATGTCAGTCGCACAACAGTAAATAAAACATCTAAAAATATAATTTAGCTGCAGTACTTTAGTAAATGCAGACTTTACAGTCTAGAGTGAAACAAATAGAACACTAATAGAATACCTCAGTGTCGTCAGATTTAGAAATAAAAGATAATATCCTGGTCATATTTTGTTGCATGTTAGGCATCCTTCAAATGCAATAAAATATCAATGTCACGTGGTGATCTGGTGACAAGCCGTCAAGGATGTGACAAAATTCATACAGATCTCTTCTGGAATATAATTATTACTGGGTACACATTGAACATTTGGAAACGATCCAAATCCAATTAACAAAGAAGGTAGGCACATGAACCCAAAATGGAAATGAATGTTTGCAATGCAAATACAAATTGGCTTAGAGGAGAACATGATTGTACAAAGGATTCCAAAAAGATGACAAAAAGAGAAAGAAAAATAAAATATAATCTAGAAGGCAGACTTGGGTTGGGTGCATACAAAATGAGCACACACATACATGTACTGTCATATGGTTTAGTCTGGTTTTGCCAATGATTAAATAAAATAAAAGATTAGAAAAAGCAATGGTTTGTTTCCACATATTCCCTCCATTTCCCCATCTGGTTTAATCATTTAAAGCCTGGAGGGGACAGAGGGTTTGTCTGTGTGTGTGTCTGTCCACGAGCATGTGCATGTGTGTTTGAGAGAATGATAAGGTTTTGGGGTCTCAAGAAGGTGTGTCTGTATAGAACGGCAGAAGGAAGATGGTTGTATGCTTGAGCTTTAGTGTGTGTGTGTGTGTGTGTGTGTGTGTGTGTGTGTGTGTGTGTGTGTGTGTGTGTGTGTGTGTGTGTGTGTGTGTGCACTTGCAGGGATGTCCTCGTCAGTGAGAGGGCCCAGGGGATGGCCTAGCCTCCTCAACCTCCTCATGATGATTGATGCTGGCGGGCCCCACACGCCCCGGCCGCCCAGCTAAATTAAAAGCCTATTTTGTAAAGTTGTAAAGAGAACAGAATGGTTGGAGGGTTGGTGCGTGTGTGTTTTTGTGTGTGTGTGTGTGTACGCGCGTGCATGTGTGTGGGTGGGTCACAGCCGGGGCGCTCTCCAGTGTCTTTAGTATCATCAACCCCTTAGAGGATAGCCAGAAGGGGATCTCCTCTATGCCTGATGCTCTATCTCTTATTTTCTCTCCCTCTCTCTCTGTCTTTCTCTGTCACACACACACACACACACACACACACACACACACACACACACACACACACACACACACACACACACACACACACACACACACACTGGTCTTTTCTGGATGTTTTTTTATTTATTGAGGACATGACTTCCACATACTGTTCATCTGCTAAATAGATTTCACGCCTGCGCTTCTTTTGTCTTGAACTTGTCTTTCATTTTTTAAGGAAACACTGGACACCATGCTGAATTAGGCCACATTTTTGGCTAACTGGTCTTTGCCATGTTTCATAGATACAACTAAAAAAATGTGTTTAGGTTACAGGCTCCTACTAACAGTGCCTAAAGATACAATATGAAATTGTTTGGATTTTTTTCTAAGTTGTCTGTTATTTGTAGCCTCAACACTGGTTTGTTCATTATAACTTTGTTGCACATTTTATGCTTGGATGATTCAGAGGTCAATGTTGCATAGCTTAACAACAACAACAAAAATGATAAAGAAGAATGATTGAAAATGATTGTTCCTGACCACTCTGGAAGCAAAAGATAAAGAAATGTAAATAATTATAAAAGTTTATTAGAACCATACCTTTACACAGCAGACATATTATATTTGAAATATTTGTATTCAGAGATACTCTTCTGCATATCCTGGTTTTAAAAAGTGTTTATTTGAGTTACTATTACCTCCATGTCAGCTCAAAGCAGTCAGGTCTGCTGCTCACTGGATATGTTCTCCCCTTTTGACTCTGAAAAGATGGTTGTGCAAGAAAGTGCTGCACATTAACTTCTATTTTTAAGCTGACACTAATTTGCTACGAAGAAATATTTATGAACATGAACGGTGTAAGAGATAATAGCAATGAACGTGTAGCAGGCTCTATAGTTTGTTATATTGTAAATATAGATTACTGTAGAACACAGGAATACTGTGGAAATGCATTGGACCAGTAGTGCCAAAGGATCAGATGGTCTGGTAAATGCAAAATGCAGCAGATAATGTGAATGCACAGCATTTACATTCAAATAAATCTAAATGCATATACTCTGTGAATAGAAGAGAATATGCATTCATATCACTGGTGCTAGAAGGATAGTTCATCATCAGCTGCCAGATTAACATTTACGTTTCCACAACATCTCTTTGTGCTATAGTCTTGGGTTTATGTTGTAATAGAGCAAAACAGCTCGTCAATGCCAGAACACTGAAGCATCCCACTACCAGCTCTATGATTCTCCCACCTGCATAAGAATAACAACAGTGGTAAACATTTTCAATGATTCCATAAAGTGCTGATAAGTAATAACAAAACATTATATAATAACAGATTTTAATGATGATTATTTTAAAAGTATGAGATTTAAAACCAACAACATAAAGAGTAATATATGATTGTTGTATAACAGCTGTTTTACATGCGTTTCTTTGTGTTTGTTTTATTTTGTATCAGTTGGTGGTTTTTTTTATTACATTTCTAAATTTCTGTTAAGTTTCTTGATTTTTTCATGTCATTTTCAAAATGGCAATATCTGTTCCGTACACTTTAACCCTGAACCTCTGACAGCCACTTAAGGATGGGAAATTCACTTGTTTGTATATCATTTGCAAATCATTTATCCTCAATGCAAATTTAATTGACCAAGTGACTCCAGGAGGCAGGGACAAGCACCAAGCACCAAGCACCAAGCACACACACACACACACACACACACACACACACACACACACACACACACACACACACACACACACACACACACACACACACACACACACACACTCATATGGCCTTCCAGACATCCTCCCTTTCTGTCTTTAAGCCTTGCCAGACTGCCCCCACCACCACCTCACCCTTACAACTCCTCCTTCTCTGTTGTTGGCAGCAAGAGGTGAGTAGAGTGACAGCCCACCCTGAGCATGGCCAACTGGCTGGACACACACAAAACAGAGGTCAGGCCTGTGTCAACTGGCGTGTGGAGGCCAGCTGAGGTGCCCTGCCTGTGCATTGTGTTTGTTGTAGTGTCTGAATGTTGTTATTAATGGGAAACTATTTTAGTGATGTAAGAAATTGTTTCAGACCATCGAAGATCTTTGTACAGAAATAAACAATTAGAAATAACAACTCAGTTACCCCAGTTGGAATTAGTTTATAACTTGAACATAAATAGCATTTTCATTACCAGTCGTCTCTATCACATTCACAGTTACTAATCTCACCATCATAATCATACCACAGACCTAAATATAACCATATTCCATCACTGCTGTAACCACTATCATCGTCCCCTTGTTCTTGCACTGTCAAGTTCCAGACTTCTGAACTACCAACCTACTGTTGATGTAAGGAAACAGGTGATTTTGCTTTAACGCTCACTTCCTGAAAAACATTTCCACCAATCAGCACCTCTGCAGGTTAAAAAAGCAGCTGGCGGTGTCACACAGATCAGAACACTAATAACAAAGCTCCATTCAACAGGTCTAATCAGTTCTCATAGCACTCTATGCTACAAGTAGCTATAGGACACACAATAATAAAAACACAAATATTGTGCAAATTTTGTTGCTGCATGATAACAGCAGCATTTCACAAATGTAATTAAAGAAAAATGTCAAGGGGCAAAAAGGCCACTACGTGAGTTAGACTCAAAAAGCAGCAGCACAATGGACTGGAGGGAACGTGGTTGACCTGAGAGACATGAAACGTTGGGTGTATGCACATGGATGAGGGTAACTTGAACTTTACAGAATGATGACAGACTCAGTCTCACCATGTCCAATAAAATGAGAGCTTTAGGGGAATGTTTCGAAGCCATACCTTCTCCCCAAGTTTGTACATGGGAAGCAGGAGTTTGGTGGCTGTCCGCATAGTGACGCTGTCGGTTGATGGGCCGAAGGAAAGCCTACCAGTCTATCTACCAGTAATTCAGTGGTTTTGGAAGCTGTTGGGAGTTTATTAAGGGCAACAAAATGGGCAGAGTTTGAGAATCTATCAATTATGGAGAGGATGACTGTCTTCCTGGCGGGAACAGGTTAGCTGGTACCAAAATTAAGGGCAGTATGGGACCAAGGTCTGTGGGGGTGGCTAGTGGCTAAAGTAAGCCAGGGGGCCACCAGGTATTGTTCTTCCTTTTTGCACAGGTGGAACAAGCAGTCACAAAGTCCTTAACATCTCTCCAGGGTTCCCCACCAGAAGCAGCACTTAATGAATGAAATGGTTCTACTTATTTGGGAGTGACAGGTGAATTTGGCCAAGTTCTGCTTCTGGTTAGTCAGTATTGGTGGAAAATTGCATCTAGCTTTGTGTACTTAGAACCTGGTCATAAGAGATGGAGAAGTTATTGGTCAAACAGGAAAAGGGGAAGTAAGGCAAGTAAGTGGTGCTGTCACTTGGCTGTAGTTATGAATAAAGTGATGGTAGTTTTTCTGCTTTTATGCATAGCTGGTTCTTTAGAAGGTGTTGAAAAAAGTTCAGGCGTCGGGATATTGCATTGCGAAACACAGGCATGGGCGGTGAAGGAGCAGCTGAGGAGAAAAGTTGGGCAGCTGCCTCTGGTGCAACAATTGGGGGCGGAGCCAGCTCCTGCACAGCAGTGAGGATCTTGTCATAGACTGTCTTACACAGTTTTCCTAGAAACTAGAAGGCCTGCTCGTGCTTGCTCCCTGATTTAAGTTCACTGTCCAGGTCTGCTGGGTCCATTTTTTGGGCCAGTTTTTACTGTCAAGGGGCTATAAGGCCGGTACATGGGTTGGAACTAAAAAGCAGACTCAAGGGATCCACAACACAGGAAATTAACAAAACAGAAATTAATAAAACAAATATTTATTCACCGGCATGAAGTGGAACATGAAGCTGAAGCATGAGTCTCAAGCCTGGAGGCAACTGGAAACAAGGGAGATATACTCCAAGTAGAATATGGTTGGCAAGAAGTGAATCAGTCGTGGGAGAGAGCTTTTTGTAAAGACAAGGAAACGGAGGGCTCCATGGAGGGTGATTGAACAAGTGTGCGAGTGGCAAGATGAGTGGGATTGGTGATCTTTGTTTCCAATGATCCAGAAATGAGAGGTGAGCAGGATGACAGGCAGGTGAGTGCATCTGAGCTGTTGTAGTTCTGGATGGAATGAGTATGCAGACAGGTGAGTTGTAGCAGGTGACCAGCATCAGGGAGATAAAACTGCAGGTGAGTTGAATGTGATTGGAAGCACAGGAGCTCGAAAGTAAGAAAAACTGATCTCCTCAGTCCTCCCACCCTTTTTGTGGCCTTTATTTATTGTATTATGAATGTCTGCGTGTATCATCTTAGCTGCATAGCGTTTATACCATTTTGGCGTTTTCTTGTAAGCATATTTTTTATTTGTTTGGTTTTATTTGTTTGCCTACAAATGTGGAAAAGCTCAAGCAAAAAGGCAAAAAACCCATAAAGTCATTTAGAATCATAGCATTTTATACGTACCTTTTGAGAGCAGAAGCCTAGATTTATAGATGAGAATGGAAAGGTGGGAGTATTAATTAATGAATTAATTTATTTGCAGCAAGAGAAGCAGTCGATCTTTCCATCCTGTCATCCAACTTACACCCCCCTCTCTGTTTCTGGGCCAGGCCGAAACTAAGGCCCTTGTGTCACTAACAGATGGGACTATCACAAAAGGACTGCTCGGCCCGCCAAGCCGGTCTCCTGCACACCCGATTAAATCTCAATAGCAAAGTTAGAATTGATACACTGAGACTATGGTGATTTAATTAGAGCAGGACAGCATGAGGAAAAGACAGGCTGATAGAGAGGGTACACAATGAGAGTGTAAATGGAGTGTCATTTACCTGGTGTTATTCTAGTTGGAAGAAAACAGAGGCCAGACAGACACATTTTGTTTCTTGTGGGATAATATTCTCCAGGCTTGCAGACATATATCAAAGAGTGCTGACGGAGGATAAAATGTGTGAATGAAAATTAAATGAATGGACGCACACCGCTCATAGCAGTTGAAATTTATACCATATCTGTTCTAGGAATAAAGTAATTAAGCAGCGTAATAGGACTTTGCAATTGTCACCTTCAAAGTGGGAACTATGTTCATCTTTACAATTTCAAAGGTTTTGTTAAAGTTATTTTATTTTTTTGCAGGTACTTCCAACTTAATGGACTGGCCATGGTTCTCACTATGCTGGCAAACCATATGAGCACTGAACTCCCATGTAATTGCAGAAAAAAATTACCCAATTTTCCTGCTGAACTCCTCTGTCACTTTTTCCATGTTCTGTCCCACAACCAATAAGATATTTGATATTTGCATGGCATAATCTACATTAAATGTGTTATTGGGTTTTTTGAGGTTCACGCAAAAGGATCCCTCTCCACTGGCAAATATTTACAGCAAAGGAAACAACCACAGTACCATAAAACAACAAAAACCAGAACAAATTATAACAAAACAACTTTGGAAATTAACTTAAAATAAAATGAAAAAACCTAGAAATATTAAAATGTGCTTGCTGGATAATTTCATGACCAACGGAGTTTAATTGTTCCCTACATACCCCTATATCAATACATTAAAATAAAACAAAGCAAAAAAAAACTACTGACAGGCACGATACTAACTGACCGACTGATTAACTAACAGACTGACTCATTCGCTGACTGACTGCCCCTTACTGAGCTACTGACTGGCCCTCTGAGAGATCGCCAGGGGCACCCAAGAAGAAAGGTTCAGCTGTGCATTTAACATTGTGTATGTGAGCATGTGTAGACATGTGTGTGTGCATGACTATGTGAGAGTGCATGTATGTGTATGTGTGTATAAATGTATGTGTGTGTGTGTGTGTGTGTGTGTCTGTGTGTGTATGTGTGTGTGTGTGTGTGCACTCCCTTCTGGTGGAGGGGGCTTTGAGTTTCATAGGACAGACAAGCGGCTGTCTGTGATTAAGAATAAATAAGCCAATAAATATTCAATCAGGACAAAAGGGCTATGATTAAAAAGACAGGCGAGTGAGGCCAGAAGGGAGTGTGACTTGGGAAAAGTGTGAAAGATGAAAATCAGATAACAAATCTCTTTTTTTGATGTCCTTATTTCATCTAATAGATGTCATAATGACGTAAGAATGACACTTAAATATAGTTTCATTCAAACACTGCAATGCATTAAAGATACAGTAAGTAATTGCTACATTATTTAGTAAAAAACTAAATACGTTTTTTTGCGATATAAATATACATCGATCTGTTTAAATATGATGTTTACATATGTCTTCCAAGAAACTGATATATTCTCATAAACCTAAAATGAATCCATTAAAAAGAAACAGACAGGAGGCTGTTGACCTGCCAGCTTCCATACAGTGGCTAAGATGGACCTCACTATTTCACCTCACTATTTTATTTCATGTAGTACTCCTTACTTTAATATAAAGATCAGAAATAGCTCTTCAAAATGTGTATGACCATTTAGCATTTGCGCATGTGTATTTTCAAAATCTCCTTTGATTGTGTCTCTCTCCTTCTCCACTACTCTCTCCAGTCTCTAGACAGCTTACTAAGAACAAATAGCCAGCTAAAACTTTTCTTCTGTCATTTAATGGTCGGGCATTGTACAGCTACAAGCATTTCACCCCCATGTCATACTGTGTATGGTTGTGTGTGTGTGACAAATAAAATTTGAATTTGAATTTGAAATTTGAAAAAACAAAAACAGCTGGCTGTAAGCTAATATTATGCTACTAGTGTTGGACTTTTATTTCCTAAAAATCACATTTTTCTTCTGATAAAGAGTCTGATTGCATTCTCACATCTTATTGGTGTTTATATGCTAAGCACTGACACCAGCTAACAGCAGCTAACAGTGCCAAAAACAGTGAAGCTTGCTGCCAGAAAAATTCAGAAGATCCTTAACAGTTCACCTCAGCATCACTCTCATTGGTCAGAAGTGAGGTTCATTGACTCATTGACTTGTATCAGACAATGTTTTAATGACTCCTCCAGAATAAATTGACCCAGACACCCAAAATATTGCTGTGGCAAATAGCGAACTGACAGCCTGTATTCATTACAGATAAATGGCAGCCAGAGTTGGTTGTCCTGAAGTGGCCATCATAGCTAGGAAAACAGTATTCAGTTGACTGCAATCTGCAATCTATTGAAATCTGGTGCTGTAACTTTAAAGATCTGATCATATTCTAAGCGTTTTAGCACTTTTAGAAATATTTATCTCTACCAATTTAATTTCACATATGCATACCTGCATTTGCAAACATAGACACAAGATCATACATGTAGACCAACAATAGTAAGATATTTTTGTAAAAAATCAGTTGTATGGAAACTCATCTGAAGTCGATGCTGCTCAGCTTGACTTGGTTTTGGTGGTTTTCCATTACAATCCAGTACCACCTAATGCATGTGAGGTCATTATAGCAAGACTCAGGGACCACAATGTTGTTTTTTTGCAGCCATTTCCCTCGTTGCCGGGTTTCAAAACTGGCGGTTTTGATTTTTGTGAAGGAGACGCTCTCAAGACTCATTGACTGATGGCACTGACTAGCCAATTGGTGGCATGAAGTTCAATTCAATTCAGTTTAATTCAGTTTTAATTATATAGTGCCAAATCAAAACAAGAGCTGCCTCAATGTGATTTATATTGTAAAGCAAAGACCCTGCAATAATACAAAAAAACCCTCAGAAAACTTCAACCATCCTATGACCACCTATGAGCAAGCACTTGTGACAGTGGGAAAGAAAAACTCCCTATTAACAGGAAGAGACCTCCAGCAGAGCTAGGCTCAGGGAGGAGCAACCATCTACCGTGGCGGTTAGGGGAGGAAGACAGGACAATGACATGCAGTAGAAGACAGCCAGTGATGAATAATATTGAATAATTAAGTGGAGAAGTGCGTAAACACATAGTGAGTGGAAAGGTTGACTGAAGACACTAAATGCATTATGGGAATCCCTGAACAACCTAAAACTATTGCTGCATAACTAAGGGAGGATTCAGGGTAACCAGCCCTAACTATATGCTTTATCAAAAGGGGAAAGATTTAAACCTATTATTAAAAGTAGAGATAGTGTCTGTCTCCCATATCCAAACTGGAAGCTGGTTCCACAGAAGAGAGGCCTGAAAGCTGAAGGATCTGCCTCCCATTGTACCTTTAAATACTTTAGGAACCACACGTATGAGAGTGGAGTGTTCTAATGATGTGATCCAGTTCTATAAAGTCAGTAAGATAAGATAGGGCCTCTTTTTAGTCAGCTGATTCAAATTGCTGCAGCACTGGGAGTTTTTCAGGAAGTTTCAGTAGTCCAGCCTAGAAGTAATAAATGCATGAAAATGCATGCTATGCCTCCTAATGGTACTGCTTAAGGGTATTAAAGCATATTGTTAAGAGATCGCTTGGAACCCTGGCCAAGTAGGTACTAAAAAAGTACCAGGTACTACCACCTGATGGAAACCCCTTAAAACTAAGCTGAGCAATTTAGAGCCATCCTGAGTAGGCACTAGTGAAAAGGGGCTATCACTGTTCTCGGTATAGTCAGAAACTAGCACCTGGTACTACTAATAGACAATAATAATACGAAGAAGAAATTTTATTTATAAAAAAAAATCATCAATCAAAAATCATCAATCTTAAAACTGAAGACTTTTCAATTGGTCTGAGTTTGTAAAAAGTACAATATAAAAAATATCCATATATTATATATTATTATATACTGTATATATTATATACAATGATAAAAAGTAAAACTATGGCAGGAAAAACCAATTTAAAAAAAAACAACAACTATAAACCAGTTTACAACTTTTGATTTGATGTGAAATTGCCATAAATAAATTAATCGGCAAAAACTGTAATTAATTATTTTGTAAATGTTTTCTCTGAAAAAAAACACATAACCCTACTGTAAAGCACTCTTGCATTGTTTTTTAACAGAAATGTTCCATAAACCTTATAACATTCAAACACTATGGTTTTTACATTTATTTATTGGAAAGAAATAGAGGTTTTATTTCTAAATGTAAGTATGGTTGTGCTGGTAATGGATGTATGCTGTAGTATAACATTGGGATTTTTGCATTAATTTCACATATTAATAATAATGGATTAGATAGATAGCGCTTTTCAAGAAACCCAATCCACTTTACATTAAATCCATTCTTGATTCACTCTGCATTTAATACAGCATATTCTTCTTCAAATTGTAATATAACAGGTACATATGTCCCGACATCTTCATACTTGAAATAATGTTGTGTTAGGGAAATATTTGGATGTAAAAATTTAAAAGCCAAAAACAACTTGATAGACCTATAGCTAACGACAGACATACTACGTTGTTGAGTGAAATCAATTCATATTTAATTATCATATGGAGACAAATTCAGTTTTTAGATGGTAACTACAACTGTATCATTTTAAAAGCACCTGATCTCAAAACTGGGTTTTTTCCCCCTGAAGTCTGGAGCATCGTTACACATCAGTGCCTGCATTCAAACTGGCCAATCAGTGCACTGCATCAGGCTCCACATCTGTACAGCTCCACACAAGTTTTGCTGTGGACTACAGCCAGGCACACTCTCCGTTTTCATAGATACAATACTTATGTTTTTTCAATTTAACCCCAACCACAGCTTGTCTTCATTTACTTCCATAAGAAAATAATCTCAGTTAGTTTATTTATCAGTGTGATGTTACAGACAGTGAAGGTGCAAATTATAAAGTTATCTTAGCTTTAGCTCATGTCTAGCATTAACGTTAGCCTAGTAACATAAGCAGTGCACGTTTAGAGATCTGTTTCGGAGATGGGTGTATTAATGGAAACTGTCTAATTAGTGTAGCTATATTTTAATGTGTTGTACAAAGGCACCACAGATTCTTCTGCCTTGTTTCACATCAGGCTGAAGCTGTTTAGTTTCATGTTCTGACTTTCGTGTTGAACATCGACAAGAAGATTGTCAATGAATGCATCACAACATTCTCTCAACCTCTGCCATCTGCCTGATGTTTGGCGGCTACTACTGCTTTAACATACACTACCCTGTGGAGCTGCAATCAACACTGGAGTTCCTCCAATGGTAAAATTTCTTTTATTATGGATTTATATTTGTGTTTATCAAATGCAGCCTTTTGATGTCCCACCTCAGGTTGTTAATTTCTTCAGTCTTTTTTATTAATAAAGCTCTTTCTTTTCCATAAATCGTGGGAGAAGCACCAAGGTTGAGGCCAAGAAGAAAAAAGTGTTCTCAGTCAATCTGGCATCAAGCTGGCACTTCTGACTGGCTGGTGTCATGGCAGGGTGTATGTTAACTAGATGTGGGCCAGGTCTGGCAATGATGGCACTATTTATGTTCCTATTTCCCTATTTTAGTTAGAAGACCCAAATGCCATGTTGCAATACTATACTGCTATGGTAGCCAAATGTTTCAAATGCAGGTTTGACAGGTTTGTGAGTGTACACTACACTTTATCCAAAACCTAGTCACCTACTCGTGTATATCACTAGATGGCGTTGTGCTGGCCCATGTGTGGGCCACCAATGGCAAACCCCATCTGGGCCACCAAAGGGCCATCATTCTTTGCGGTATGTGGGCCATGTGTAAGCACATTGTGTGGGCCAGGTCCAGGTCATACCAATTTTGCTATGTGGGATGAAAGTACAGGGTGGGCCATTTATATGGATACACTGTAATAAAATGAGAATGGTTGGTGATATTAAAGTCCTGTTTGTGGCACATTAGTATATGTGAGGGGGCAAACTCCTCAAGAAATTTTTGTTCAATGATGAGGCAAACTTTTATGTGAATGGTGAAGTTAACAAACAAAACCACCGCTATTGGTCTGACACTAACCCACATCGGACGGATCCCTCCAAGACCGTTGGAACAACAAAAGTGATGGTTTGGTGTGGTATATGGGGTACAACGATAGTGGGTCCATTCTTCATCAATGGAAACCTCAAGGCCGCTGGATATTTGAAATTGCTACATGATGATGTGTTTCCCTCTTTATGCACTGAAGCTGGCATGTTCCCTGAGTTTTTCCAGCAAGATGGTGCACCACCACATTATGGGTGCCAGGTCCGAGCATTCCTAGATGAACAGTTTCCTAGAAAGTGGATTGGTCGTCGTGGGCCAGTTGAATGGCCCCCAAGGTCTCCCGATCTGACCCCCTTAGACTTTTATCTTTGGGGTCATTGAAGGCAATTGTCTATGGTGTGAAGATACGAGATGTGCAGCACCTGAAACTACGGATACTGGATGCCTGTGCTGGCATTTCTCCTGCGGTGTTGCTATCAGTGTGTGAAGAGTGGGAGAAGAGGGTTGCATTGACAATCCAACACAATGGGCAGCACATTGAACACATTTTATAAGTGGTCAGAAACTTGTAAATAACTCATGAAAGAATAAAGTTACGTTGAAACCAAGCACACCATTGTTTTTCTTGTGACATTACCAATAAGTTTGATGTGTCACATGGCCCTCTTCCTATTGAAAAAAACAAAAGTTGTATCCAAGATGGCAGACTTCTAAATGGCCACCATGGTCACCACCCATCTTGAGGAGTTTGCCCCCTCACATTGAATTGAATTGATATACCTTTATTAGTCCCACAAGGGGAAATTTCATAAGACTGCCGACCTATTGCACGCAATGGCGGCGCCATCTTACCCTCCGACCATACATACATTACACAAAACATCACATGGGGAAGACAGGTCAGAGAGGTATAACAATGGAAAATGCACCACAAGGAGAAAAAAATAACTCCCCCCAGACTGAGCTCCAACAGGGAGATCAGTTTGAGAACAGGAAAAAACTCTTAATACACCAAAGAAACACATGACAAGCAACAGGGGTGGGTAAAGGATGAGAGACAGCCGAATTAGACAGTACATCCAGGCCTGCGTGCGCTGGTCTCCTTGATCCACCGTCAGCATCGGAAGGGAATAAGCGTCGAAGGCGTTTGGAAAGGGAGGGGGGATGAGTGTGTGCATATCAGTGTATACAGTGGGGCAAAAAAGTATTTAGTCAGCCACCGATTGTGCAAGTTCCCCCACTTAAAATGATGACAGAGGTCAGTAATTTGCACCAGAGGTACACTTCAACTGTGAGAGACAGAATGTGAAAAAAAAATCCATGAATTCACATGGTAGGATTTGTAAAGAATTTATTCGTAAATCAGGGTGGAAAATAAGTATTTGGTCACCTCAAACAAGGAAAATCTCTGGCTCTCACAGACCTGTAACGTCTTCTCTAAGAAGCTTTTCTGTCCCCCACTCATTACCTGTATGAATGGCACCTGTGTGAACTCATCATCTGTATAAAAGACACCTGTCCACAGCCTCAAACAGTCAGACTCCAAACTCCGCCATGGCCAAGACCAAAGAGCTTTCGAAGGACACCAGGAAAAGTATTGTAGACCTGCACCAGACTGGGAAGAGTGAATCTACAATAGGCAAGCAGCTTGATGTGAAAAAATCAACTGTGGGAGCAATCATCAGAAAATGGAAGACATACAAGACCACTGATAATCTCCCTCGATCTGGGGCTCCACGCAAGATCTCATCCCGTGGGGTCAAAATGATCATGAGAACGGTGAGCAAAGATCCCAGAACCACACGGGGGGACCTGGTGAATTACCTGCAGAGAGCTGGGACCAAAGTAACAAAGGTCACCATCAGTAACACACTACAACGGCAGGGAATCAAATCCCGCAGTGCCAGACGTGTTCCGCTGCTGAAGCCAGTGCATGTCCAGGCCCGTCTGAAGTTTGCCAGAGAGCACATGGATGATACAGCAGAGGATTGGGAGAATGTCATGTGGTCATATGAAACCAAAGTAGAACTTTTTGGTATAAACTCAACTCGTCGTGTTTGGAGGAAGAAGAATACTGAGTTGCATCCCAAGAACACCATACCTACTGTGAAGCATGGGGGTTTAAACATCATGCTATGGGGCTGTTTTTCTGCCAAGGGGACAGGACGTCCTACCTTGTGGATTCATGGATTTTTTTTTCACATTCTGTCTCTCACAGTTGAAGTGTACCTCTGGTGCAAATTACTGACCTCTGTCATCATTTTAGGTGGGGGAACTTGCACAATCGGTGGCTGACTAAATACTTTTTTGCCCCACTGTATGTATGTGTGTGCGTGTCCAGAGTTCAGCTGAGACAGTGTCCTTCGCCCTGCTAGGCTAAGTAAACAGTCTTCCAGCCAACCCAGGTGGCCTTGCATGGAATTTGAAGGAACAGACGAAACACAGTTGTTATCAGGGTGTTGTTGTTCAGCTCCAGCCTTGAGACCGCAGCTGGCGCCAAAGGGGTATCCGCATGAAGTGATGGTGGTTTTTACTTTAGTGCAAACAGCTCATATGAATTTCAAAGCAGTTCTACATTCCAACACTGGTCTCTCAATCTCCCGTTGGAGAGCCGCGAGCTTCGCCATACTTGCGTTCTGTGATGTTGTCATTTCTTGTGCTCAAGGAGCCGATTTCTGAGAACTCACGGCAGTGTGCCTCCCCGAGATGACATCCAATTTGCGCCCAGAGATGTTATTCCGAGCTAGCCCTTCCGAGATGTATCCAGTCTGCAATCAGAGATCTTATTCTGAGTATTCACAGCAGCCGAAGCCTCTCCAAGATCTTATCCGTGCTGCACTCAATGAGCCCATTTTGAGAAACTCACACCTCTCCCATCGTTCCAATCCCAGCGGGCAGCCTTGTGAGGGTTTGAACAGCCGGTTCCGCTTTCTTAATTCTTCGATAAGTCAGGGCCAAGCCAGCTCCGATCCGCCAGAACAATGTTACCATGGTTCTGAATAGGTACAGTGGGGCAAAAAAGTATTTAGTCAGCCACCGATTGTGCAAGTTCCCCCACCTAAAATGATGACAGAGGTCAGTAATTTGCACCAGAGGTACACTTCAACTGTGAGATACAGAATGTGGAAAAAAAATCCATGAAACCACATGGTAGGATTTGTAAAGAATTTATTCGTAAATCAGGGTGGAAAATAAGTATTTGGTCAATAACAAAAATACAACTCAATACTTTGTAACATAACCTTTGTTGGCAATAACAGAGGTCAAACGTTTACTATAGGTCTTTACCAGGTTTGCACACACAGTAGCTGGTATTTTGGCCCATTCCTCCATGCAGATCTTCTCGAGAGCAGTGATGTTTTGGGGCTGTCGCCGAGCAACACGGACTTTCAACTCCCGCCACAGATTTTCTATGGGGTTGAGGTCTGGAGACTGGCTAGGCCACTCCAGGACTTTCAAATGCTTCTTACGGAGCCACTCCTTTGTTGCCCGGGCGGTGTGTTTTGGATCATTGTCATGTTGGAAGACCCAGCCTCGTTTCATCTTCAAAGTTCTCACTGATGGAAGGAGTTTTTGGCTCAAAATCTCACGATACATGGCCCCATTCATTCTGTCCTTAACACGGATCAGTCGTCCTGTCCCCTTGGCAGAAAAACAGCCCCATAGCATGATGTTTCCACCCCCATGCTTCACAGTAGGTATGGTGTTCTTGGGATGCAACTCAGTATTCTTCTTCCTCCAAACACGACGAGTTGAGTTTATACCAAAAAGTTCTACTTTGGTTTCATCTGACCACATGACATTCTCCCAATCCTCTGCTGTATCATCCATGTGCTCTCTGGCAAACTTCAGACGGGCATGGACATGCACTGGCTTCAGCAGCGGAACACGTCTGGCACTGCGGGATTTGATTCCCTGCCGTTGTAGTGTGTTACTGATGGTGACCTTTGTTACTTTGGTCCCAGCTCTCTGCAGGTAATTCACCAGGTCCCCCCGTGTGGTTCTGGGATCTTTGCTCACCGTTCTCATGATCATTTTGACCCCACGGGATGAGATCTTGCGTGGAGCCCCAGATCGGGGGAGATTATCAGTGGTCTTGTATGTCTTCCATTTTCTGATGATTGCTCCCACAGCTGATTTTTTCACACCAAGCTGCTTGCCTATTGTAGATTCACTCTTCCCAGTCTGGTGCAGGTCTACAATACTTTTCCTGGTGTCCTTCGAAAGCTCTTTGGTCTTGGCCATGGCGGAGTTTGGAGTCTGACTGTTTGAGGCTGTGGACAGGTGTCTTTTATACAGATGATGAGTTCAAACAGGTGCCATTCATACAGGTAACGAGTGGGGGACAGAAAAGCTTCTTAGAGAAGACGTTACAGGTCTGTGAGAGTCAGAGATTTTCCTTGTTTGAGGTGACCAAATACTTATTTTCCACCCTAATTTACGAATAAATTCTTTACAAATCCTACCATGTGAATTCATGGATTTTTTTTTCACATTCTGTCTCTCACAGTTGAAGTGTACCTCTGGTGCAAATTACTGACCTCTGTCATCATTTTAAGTGGGGGAACTTGCACAATCGGTGGCTGACTAAATACTTTTTTGCCCCACTGTAGATATCTTCAGCACCTAGGCTCACCAAGCCCAAACTTCTCGTTGAGAAAGGGGTGTCAATTGCATTTAGGGACCAGTTGATCCAATCCATAATTCCTCTTTCAGGTTTTAGAGAACAGACTGTGAGAGAGTGTTCCAGGGAAAAGTAATACAAAAAACACGAGACTAGACAAGGACATAAGAGGCTAAGCAGGGAAGCTAAGGGAGAGGAGGAGGAGGAAAGGAGAAAAGTGCGACCGCCTTCATCAAGAGCAAGATGTTTGTGGCACATATACTAATGTGCCACAAACAGGACTTTAGTATCACCAACCATTCCCATGTTATTATGGTGTATCCATATAAATGGCCCACCTTGTACTATTGCTGTCTGATTTATTACTATTACTGAAGGCTACTCACCACCAAGCTAATATTGTTAGCTGAAGTTACTTCATAGCAGAGGTGGGACCAAGTCATTGTTTTGCAAGTCTCAAGTAAGTCTCAAGTCTTTATCCTCAAGTCACAAGTCAAGACTCAAGTAATGTCAGGCAAGTCAGAGTCGAGTCTCAAGTCACTGGTGTAAAAGTCAGAGTAAAGTCACAAGTCTGGAATTTTGAATTTCAAGTCCTTTCGAGTCTTTAAAAAAAAAAAAAAAAAACGAAAAAAGAATGTTGCAGTTATGCTAAATGTAAATATTAGACCATGTAATTTTTAAATCTGTGTTTTTCTCAACACATGACGAAATAGTGAACTTGGAAAATATACACAAATTGTGAAATTACACCTCTATATGCAGCTCAATTAAACTTAGCTCCAAGAATAATTTTCACCGACAGTTCTGAGATAAGCTGCATGTTATTCTTGGATGCGCTTGTAGGACCGGCTTTAAAATCACATGACAAAAATATCATACACATTAAAAAAAACTGTATCACCAACGTAGCCTGGACAACATTTGCTAGTTAGATGAAGTCAGCTATCTCATCGTAGCAAAAGAGAACCTACCGTTCTTTATGCAACTTCAACTGTCGGACAAAGTTGGAAGTTGTTCCATCTCTGTCTGTGATTCTCTTCTTGCATGTTTTGTATATTGCATTTCTGTTTTTTGTTGAGTACTTCATAGTTTATGTACCTGAAAAAAATAACTCCTTGCAGCATTTTTGAGCGTTTTTTTTTCTTTTCTTTTAAAAAAAAAAATCTGGTTAATTTGATTGGCTGTGCTACAGCTCACGCACACATACGTACGGAGTGTGGTTTGAATGAATGAACTGAATTAATGGCGCACCCTTTCTATATAATATGCGTGTAAAATTTTAGATTTGGGGTGGAATATCAAGTCTTTTCAAGTAAACCGGTTCAAGTCCAATTCAAGTCCCAGGTCATTGGTGTAAAAGTCCAAGTCAAGTCACAAGTCTTAGAACATTTTTTCAAGTCAAGTCTAAAGTCATAAAATTAATGACTCAAGTCTGACTCGAGTCCAAGTCATGTGACTCGAGTCCACACCTCTGCTTCATAGACCTGTTAGACTTGATGGATAGCATTAACAATTTGCTTGCTGTAAATAAACATGTGTGTTCTGAAAACAATACCAACTAGATTTTTAAATCTTAATATAAAATGAGTAACAGCAGGGAATTATCAATGCGTGGAGTTACCAAAATTAGAGAGGGGATAGAGAGAGGATAGCCTGACATATGAAACTTCAACAAAGTCATAGTATTCTAATTATCACCCATTTAAGCAGTAACTGTAATGGAATACAGTTACTCATACTTTGCATTTTAAATACGTAACGCCGGCACATGTAATCCGTTACTCCCCAACACTGGCTGCGTTAAAGGTATCTGTGAAATGACACCTTAAGGTGTCTTTAGGATTTAAGGTAAATTCAGGCTTTTATTGCAGCTTTCTAAGGACAGTGGCAGTGGGTACAGTACGCATGGTCCTCAGTACTGCTTTAATAAGAGGTGCACATGAGCTGTTCCAACAAAGTTTCAGGTATATCATTCTCTGTTTCACAATCAATAAGGGAACTGATGCAAGAACATGATGTAAAAGAAGCACTTCTGTGCATGTGAATATTAGTGTGTGTGTTTGGTTGGGGGGGGGGGGGGGGGACTACATGTGATTACAATTGCAGGATCCTTGCTTGTGGCCGTTGTACATTAGTCAAATATACTCAGTCACAGTGGGAGTATTGGCAGGCATGAGTCCACAGGACACAGAGCCAGACATTAAGATGTATGTACTACACTACCACACAAACACACTGCATTACTCTGGATGCTCTGTTTCAACAAATGCTCAGTCACGTATTGTGAAGATATATATTAACTGACTATCCTACTACTATCCATACTATTCTGTCTCTGTGTATGTGTGTATCTTTTTGCATGTCAGCTAGATGCTACACTTGATTCTTTACTTTTTTTTTTTTTTACACACCACACCTTAGTACCTGTGTCTGCCACAACTGCAAAACTGTGTACATGCTATAATAAGTGATATGTGCAATTTGTGCTTTCTGACTGGTACTCCAGGCACGTCAGATCTGCTTAGCATTGGCCCAACCTGATAGACATGGCTTATCAGTGAAGGTATGGAACAGTTTGCCTATGCAGCGTCCTCTGCTACTCCATGTCATGGAGAGAGAGAAGAGAGACAGACGGACAGAGAGACAGACATAAATCCTTATCAGGTAGCTTTCATCTTGTCCTCTATTCTCTTTTTCCTTCACTCTCCTCTCCCTCCTATTCTATCTCTGCCTTGTCTTGGAGATATCCTAATCACTGTGTAAGTATATCCTGTCAAATTATTACCATATATTAAGCTCTACTCATCTTGGCATCATTTCCCCTTCCACATAATTGTATTTGGGCTTCCTCAATCAGAAAAAGTCGGAGATAGAGCGGACTTACCTTAGGCAAGTTAACCAAGTTAATCTTCACTGATTGAAAATCTGGCTCATCGTTGTGTTTACACAAAGTATATGGATTTTATAGGTTGTGAGCTATGAAAGGCATGTATTTGTGGTATCACTTGGTTGATTAAATAAAGGCTAAGAAGTGGTCAACAATGTAAAAAAACCCCAACGTGTTGAATACCGTATAATATATAGTAAAAGCATTGCATAAAACTTTTAAACTGATTTGCATGTCAACCAAAAGAAGTAGATAACAATCAATGAATCAATTAGCGATAGTACAGATCTCAACTCCTTATGTGTATGAAGAACACCTGTCCACAGAATCTGTTTTTTCCATTTCAACCTCTGCACCACCACAGGCAAGATCAACTATCATAGGACATCAGGAATAAGACTAAAGATCTGCACAAGGCTGGAATGAGCTACAAGACCTTCAGCAAGGAGCTCATTGAGGATTTGAGTTGTTGGTGGGATTCTAGGGAAGAAATATAAAATGACCATAAATCACCTTGTGGGGTGAGGATGGTCACGAGAAAGTCAAGAGGCCACAGTCACCAAGAACACCACTGGTAACACACTACGCCATAATAGATTGAGATCTTGCTGTGCCTGCGAGGTCAAATTGCTCTCAGAAGGCACATATAAAGACCTGTCTAAAATTTGCTAATGAATGTCTAAATGTTTCTGAGAACTCTTGGGAGAAAGTGCTAGGAGGAAGAGAAATGCAGTATGTATGACCAAATAACACCACCGTCAAGCACAAGGTGGAAACATTATGCTTATAATGTTTAGAATTATCCCCCCCCCAATTCAAAAACTGCACAAGAGACAATCCAGTGAAACTTTTTATTTACTTTTTTTTTTTAATTTACTGACGGCAAATCTGTTTTCTTAAGTTTGATGTGTTTATCTATTATTCTATTGGGATTGCAGCTAATAGTAGTACCTAGTATAGCTTAACCCCTTAGTGGAAGCTAATTTATCTATGATGTATAGAAATAAATAAATAGCTGACCACGGCACTGGGATTTTTGGTTATTACATAGCCCTGCACAATCCAAAATACTACTAAGAGGTGGTGAGACTGTGTGGTTTCTTAAAGCATGAACAATAGTTTATAAAATTAAGTAATGTCACAAACAGTGTAGGGACTAACGCGTTATTAAGTAACGCGTTACAGTAACTACGTTGTTGGATGTAAAAAGCGCACGTGACACTGTGACGTAGGCTAGAATCATGGCGGCAGTCGTGGATGGTCCAGGCGTGGGATTTCTCTTGTGGAAATATGCACATGATTTTTTTCCTTTCTGTTGGTAGGTGGCACAGTGCACTTGTGCCAGGATAGTGCTAACATGTAAGCAAGCTAGAAGACTGGCAGTCTTGCTGGCTATCCAGTTAGGGAAGCAACACATTAACAAGAGAATTCCGAGTAAAACCAAAGTTACTTTCCCTAGTAACTAGTTACTTTGAAAGTAACGAGTAACTTGAAGTAACTGGGTTACTTTTGATAGAAGTAACTAGTAATGTAACTAAGTTACTAATTTAAAGTAACTTACCCAACACTGGTCACAAATAAATAGGTCTTGTTAAATAACCAGGTTCTGTTTCCCTATATGCCAGATAGTGACATTAAACTGTCCCTCTTATAAGGAGGAGCTGTAGTCACATTTAACTACTGGCTGTCTTTGAGTCAGGAAAGTTTCTACCTAAATATGTTCACTAACTTTTGATGTGATTGATATAAGTATACCTTAGGTAAATAAAAAATATAATCATTAAAAATTAAACACAAAATGACAGAAGAGAGTGATAAATGAACGATACATAGCATACCTATATAAATAGGTATGGTATTGCAAAATTCTGAAACATAAGGAAAAACCTAGTATTCATTTGTAAAGGTCAAAATATCATAGAAAACAATGGATAGAACCCTAGTTATTGCAATTGTGTATTTCTGTTTAATACAGGTAACATAGCTATAATAAAAATAATAAAGCTGTATGTGTGTGGATCTAAGTAAAATGCATGGCTCTGTCAGTGTGGATCTGTCCTCGAGTTGACACTAAGGCGATACTGTAATCTACATGACTGATAAATGTCGGGTGTCATCAAAGCCAGATGAGGCTCTCCATCGCTTTCGGTGCAGCTTTACATCAGAGAGCAGTGAGCCTAGGGTGATGCCATAACCAGTTTTTGAAGATTGACACCAGGGTATTCGGACTGAGCTGTAAATAGCCTGGACTCTATATATCTTTAAACTCGACTATTCTGTCTGAAGCCAAAATGGTGCCTGACCCCAGAACCTCACAATTAACGGAACAAGTCCATGAGCATCTGTTTGTGGGTGTGTGTGTGTGTTTGTGTGTGTGTGTGTGTGTGTGTGGGTGGGGGTGCGGGGGGGTGACAGCTATGGTACCCTTCCAGAGAGCCAGTGCTCTCCAAAGAGGCATCCATCTCTGGGGTCTTTTGTGTTGGGAGGAGCAGCCAAGGTCAGCAGCTGAAAAGCTTTCTTTGTGTGTGCGCGCGCGCATGTTTGTATGTGTGTGTGTGAATTCTCTTCGTCTAGTAACTCAGTAACAGGCCTATTAATTGGCCTGACAGTGATAAAGGAAATGGAAGTGGATGCTATTTGTCTCTAATGCAGCCACACTCATATTATCCCAAAGACAAATGGACACTATTTTTCCACTTGAGCTACTCTAATTTTTTAAAACCTTCGGAGGGTTTGTGCGTGTGTGTGGACTGTGTGTATATGTGTGTTGTGTTTTAATGTGAACTGGATTCATGCGTAGGCAGCATGTAAATGTGTGTGTGTGGCTTATTTTTATTGAAAAATTATATGAATCACTATCATTTGCATTAGGGTCCTCATGGTGTTGTAAATAACCCAGGAATATGATGTAGTGATAATGTCAGCTCTAGAGTGTTTAGAGTTGTTGTGTACAATACGTGTGGTTTTGTATGTGCATATGGTTTTATATTTTTATATGTACCAAACAAAATGTTTCTGCATGTGTGCAGGTGTGCCTATTTACATGTCTTATGTGTTCAGCTGACAGGAAGTGACAGAAAGCCATGCTGAGAGGAAGTCTTGCTTTGAATCTGCTGCCTCCCACCACCCTGCCCTACATGTTCCACTGTATGGCAGGGGTGGGGTAGGGGGGCTAGGTTGTTCAACACCTGGGTGTAACTGAGGTCAAAGGTCAAAGCCTGGAGCAGAACAGTTTGTGTGGACGTGTGTGTGTGTGTGTATGTGTGTGTGCGCTTTGGGGGGCAGGTGGAGGGACCAATTCTCCTCTGAAATGGGCTTTTGTTGATGCTTTCTGTGACATGTGACCTTATGACACAGTACACACACTTTTGCAAAAACACACAAGCACTTACGCCGGCAAGAGCAGACACACACACACACACACACACACACACACACACACACACACACACACACACACACACACACACACACACACAATTACTTTTATATTTCCTGCAGCCCTAACATATACAACCGGAGTTCTTCTGTTTTGGCCTCAGTTTCCAACAGTAAGGTCTATATTTTCATGTATGTTTGCTCCTCAGTTGTTGGGATAGTCGTCTATAAATATGTACACAGCAAATCCAGCATGTCCATATTAACACTGTCGGATCTGATTTCAACACTATTAAAGTGTCTATATGGGTCCACACCAGAGAGTGTTAATTTAACTCTTTTTGGAGAGTTGGTACGTTAACTCTGATTTAGTGTTAAACACCAAATCTGTCTGGAGTTGATAATTTAACACTTGGTGTTAAGAGTTTATATATTAACTCTCAAAGAGTATTTTAGTTTAACTACGTAAGAGTTATCTTCTAATTCATTCTAAAAAGCGGGAATTTTACTGTTCTGAACTTCTAGAAATTTCTTTTGGAAATAAACATTTACTAAAAAGATGCAATGGTTTTTGAAAAACATTTATTCTGAACTGTGCACCACAATTTCAAAACATTTTCTGAAAGATGTAACAGTATACATGTTCTCACTTCATTAGAATTTTGTTTATCAAAAGGTCTGACATGGTAAATGCAAATAACAGCATTCTCATCACTTATTTCTTCAATACAATATGCATGTCCTTCATTCATCCCATTGTGGAACTTCAACGCACTTCTGCTCTCCCCCATATTCCATCTTCACAAGCATATCCTGTGCGGAGATTGAATAAAAATTAGTTGACACTAATTAATGGCACAAACAATCCAGTAAACAATTGCAGCACAGTAAAAAAAAAAAAAAAAAAGCAATCCTCTTTGAGCCATTACTAGTGTAAAGTATTTTCCCAAAAGACAAAGACACAGGCAACAGGTAATACTGAACTAAATGTAAAACCTCAACCTTTTTCATTTTTACCTAAACCGTGTGCACAAAACTCTGGAGGGATCTATGCTAACGTAGAATCGAGTCAGGACGTCAGCTACTGCTATTTGCTCGTTTTTTTTTTATGGGCGATCGTTTTCAGGCTTCAAGTAGCACCATTATACCAACATTTCACATTCTAGACATTGTTTTAGGTGTATTTGACCAAAAGTTTGACTGAAAATTCACATGCAAGCTTTTTTCAAGGCTGTGGTATTTGCCCGCAAACAATACCTTTCAGCTAGCTAAAACAGAATATTATGCTATCAGCGAGCAACATGGCTAATGCCTTTCACACAGCTTTGTCTCAACTCCAAAGAGCCACAGAAGTAAAAGCTCATAATAATAATTGAAACAATCTTTGAAAAATGACTTACCAAGCATGGCAAACAACTCAAATATGTAGAGCAAAATGTTCTGAAACGGCTTCACTTCAGCTTCGATTGGAGCCGTGCTAGGGGCGGAGTCTGTGAATTTACTCTGTTGGTGTCATAGCCCCTCTAGGAGTTCAGAGTTAAGAGGTCAAGAGTTAATGTTTCCATTGTAACACCTCCAGATTTGACAGAGAAACACTCATTTTTAACACTCGATTTTAACTACTATCATTTTACACCTCAGAGTTACATTAAAAGAATGTGACTCTACTTAGAGTAAAATTAACTCTACTTTTGCAAGAAGACTATTAACACCAAAACATTTAACACTTTTGAATTTGCTGTGTAATAGCTGCACAGTAAGTTCAGTGATAATGATACTTGCCATGTTTAAGGTTATTTTCCCCCACAGCCCACAAACTCATTTTAGCACACTAATTGGTGGGAGTTTCTAAGCCAGTCTTTAATTTCTAAAATCTGTGAAATTATTATAATATTAATAATGATAATAATACAGTCATCTGCCACAGCTTGAAACAAAGAAATCCATATTATCTATTTAGTGAAGGCATTTCAGTTTCCACGTTTCCCATAGATATTATATTTGTTTTTGTTATCTTTGCTGTGAAATCAGACCCCTGATTCTCAGTTTAAATAAAAAAAATAAATAAAAAATAAACAGGAAATCCACCAGAGCTCTTCCATCTTGTAGAAATCCAGCCTCCCTCCTTTCCTCCTCCTATATTTGAATGTGAGAAATGTGTCCAGAAATGGGTATCCGTGTTTAAGTGTGTGTAAAGTGTGATAAGAGAGAATAGGATCTGATAGTGCATGATAAAATACCTGGGTAATGTCTGGGTGGATTTTTATGTTTCTCCTGAGAAGCCTGTGCGCGGATGTTATCTCCAGACTGGGAAGCCATGTTTCTACCCTCGAGGAATCTTCCCTACCAATACCATCAGCCTCAAGCACTGGTTCAACTGGGCATATGTCCACCCCCCCACCACACCCCGCCCTCCTCCTTAATACCCATTTCTCATTTATACCCTCTTTTTTCTGTTCTTACTCCATGTTTGCCAGATTGCTCTTGAACCATTTTTCATCTAGCTGCTATTGTCAGTAAACAACTTTATCTCATGGGATGGGGGTTCTCTAGCATTATCTATATTATGTTATCTAATTTCATTATCTTTTGGCTCCAAAACATATGATACATGATAGTGGATCCTGTGCAAGAAATGAAAATCTGAATTTCGGACAGAATGTGGTTCAAACAACATTTATTCTCTTATTTCTCACAGAAATCTCGCTGAATTGCAGAAATCATAGAATAGTGCATTTGATTAATTTCTTAATTTCTTCTGATTCAGTCGTCTTGTATCGCTGCCATATATGAATGTCCTAATGATCAGTAGTTGGTGTAGATGATCAGTTACCTAGACTTAAAAATTGCTTGTGCCATGTATTCTCAGAACCTATAGTCCTTGTTGAAATATGCCTCTTCTTCATCATAGACCGAGGCACAAGAAACGATTATTCAATTTTAACCCTTGTGTGGTGTTCGTATTTTTGTTACTCAGCCAGTGTTCATGGGTCTGGTGGACCCGCTAGAGTTTTGGCTTTCCAAATTAACACTATCAAACAATTTTATGTTAAATTACTCAACAGATGTTTACTTCATCCCAATTACAAGACATATGAACAGCAAACATGGTTAATTTTTTCCCTTTACCTTTGTTAGATCACATTTATGAATTAATGTGCTTCTCGTTTTTCTTTTATATAAAATGTTATAAATAAATCAGTTATAATCAAGTGGAGTGAGTGGAAAGACACAACACATTTACACGTGAAAAAATAATTAATTGTTTAATTTTTCTTTTGAAAAAAACTGAACACGGGTCTCACAGACCCGAACACCATACAAGGGTTAAGTATGTATTTCTGGGTTAGCAGACATCAGTATAGCTACCCTATCAAATCTGGCAGCAAAAGGGAAAATAGCAATTATTAAAAGTGGTTAAAGGTTGAATTTTATGTTTTTCGCAGTTCAACATGTGAACTTGTAAGATGTAGGATATTTTCCCTTTCCTTTCATTTCCTTTCCTTTTGCCAAGCAGAGAAGATAATCTAGTGCTTACAGTCACCACACCTGCTGCTGCACACATCTGTTGAATACACAAAAAGGTATATAATGAAAAATATAATAAGGTCATGTTGGAATATTAAAGCATTTGAGGGCTAAGTAATCCCAGAAATGTAAGAATTTTAGAAAACATACTCAGTATGTCTCAGTCCCTGTCGATATTGCATACTGCCCTGCGATCCCTAGTGAACGACTACATTCACCAGAATTGCATTTTTTGCATTAGATCTCTGTGGTGGAGTCTCCAGATGGGACTGGCTAATTCCAGAAACAAAAGTCACAAAATTAGCACTTTTCTGGACATCAGCTGCATCTAATGTTGAAGAATGTATACTGTAGAATACAGGGATGTTTTTTGTTGCTGTTTTATAAACTTAACATAGATGCATTACATGCAGATGAACAACAATATTCTTGTTTTACTTTGCATTTATTCTTGTTGATTACATTTCTCTATCCATTTAAGCTTTGTCGCTCATTATCACACTTATAAGTATGATATTGTGTATATAAATATGTACATCCATCCATTCTCTTCCGCTTATCCTTTTCAGGGTTGTGGCAAGGCTAGAGCCCATCCCAGCTGTCTTAGGGCGAGAGGCAGGGTACGCTCTGGACAGGTCGCGAGTTTGTCGCAGGGCTAATACATAGAGACAGACAGACAGACAACCATTCGCACTCACATTCACACCCAAACCTGTGGGCAATTTAGAGTTACTAGTTACCCTATCCCCACTAACTGCATGTCTTTGGAATGTGGGAGGAAGTACCCAGAGAGAACCATGTTAAAATTCATAGTTGCATGGTTGGTCTAGTCATGACTTGTAGTATTTTAGCCCCCACCTCACTTATTTCTATGTCCCTACTCAATGCTCATTGCATTGTGCCCCATTTAAATATATTGATCAGGCCATCTGCAAGCCATTTATCTCCTTCAAAAGAACATTAGAGTAGACCTCCCCGCCTCTCAGATCGCCCACCAGTGTTTGCCTGACAGAGCGAATATACATACAAATATAGCAGATCACACACACACACGTACACAGAGAGACAGTCATGCTGGCTGATTAAATGGACAAAATATCCTCAAAATAGTTCTTTTACTGAAACACCAACTTAAAACAAATAAAAGCAGCAGCAGAAGCCATCGCTCTTGCTGCGATTTGGGATAAGGACCAGAAAACACATCATGTAAACACAGGCCCACGGTTGGTGAGCTGAGTGCACAACACCATTCTGCTTTGAGGAACCAAATGCGATCTAATGCTTCATTTAGTATTGCTGAAATTCCCACCAAATAATAAAACCAATTATTGCATTCGCATGGTGAATAATGGCTCTTTCAAATAATTTGCTTATCTGGCCTTGCCGCCATGGCTTTACGTGTGTGTGTTGGTGACTATGGATATGTGTGCATGACTGTGGAAATGTGTGTGTGTGTGTGTGTGTGTGTGTGTGTGTGTGTGTGTGTGTGTGTGTGTGTGTGTGTCAATAGCAGTCTGCCGATCATCATAAACTGCACCCTGATGTTGCAGAAGCAGGGTTCTGGCACATCTGCAAGCCTGAGATATTCTTTGAACACTCGTACATGTCGTCAGCAGAGTGCATGCATCATCATGATTGACTTATTCCTGACATTCCCAGTGGGGTAAACCCTGGGTAAAGGATTACCCTCTAGTCTTGGACTGCTGCCGACTGTACAGCAAAGACCTTTGAATAGGCACACACTAGAAAGAACACACTCACATACTAAACTATGCATTTCCAACAGACATGTGTCTCTTTGTGTTTAGTGCTTTTTATTGCCTCTTTGTTCCCTCTTTTGTCTCCATTCTTCATTCAAATCTGTTTTCTTCGCAGACAAACCGTTGGTGAGCAGCCATTTGCAAGACTGAGCAAGGGAGTAAGCAGAGCGCTAGAAAGGAGGCTAGATGGTGAGAGGGAGAAGGGTGGAGGAAGAAAAAAGAGAAAGGGAGGAGTGGAGAGGAGAGGAGCATTGATGCATGAAAGAAAGGAAACAGAAAGGAAGACAGCACAGGGAAGGGAAGACTCAAGAGAAAAATTGGTAGAGGGGTGATCTGCCCCCTTAACATGAGCAAGTTCAGCTGTTTTTTGGCATGATGGTTGAGGAGCACTCTGTGCTCTGCAGGCTGCAAGTTAACATCTGAAATGTCTCTGCTCCGACAAGGTGAAGGGTTGTGGTCACTATCCAGCAGAGATCTTGCCTCTGTGTCTAAGTACAGGGGACAGGCAGATGGTGGAAAATTGGCGAAAGTGCTTGAACCATAAGGTGCATGTGCACATGAGGGAGTTTGCAAAGACCTGGGGCATGGGGTAGGAGCAAAGGACTGCTGCCTGCTGAGGCTGGCAAAAGACACACAGTACTGACACTGGCACTTGTGAGGGGTAACAGTGGGTCTGAACTTCCCATGGAAGGTCCAACAAACACAAGGCTGGACATTCAAACTAGCTAAAAGAAACATATGCTATATTAAAAGTTTACACACATTCTATATATAAAGTTGACAGGGTAAATGCCAAATCTGACTGCAAATTGATACATTTTTCAATCCTAGATGTATTTTATGCCAATAACTGAAACCTCTTTCTAATAGATCCATTGGTGGCTGGTCACTAAAAAGTCTGCAGATAGCCAGGAACAGAATCGGAGGGCTAACAATTTTGCTATTCAACTTCCAAAAGTAATCTAGGACACCTTCTCCACACACATCAAAATGCAGTGAGACAAAGGCTCAATCTTAGTGTCTGCCCTTAAGCCCTCTGTGACATGAACAACAACACCTCCATGTAGATCAGGAGTGCTTGAGCGTGTGTAAGTTTGTAGGTAATATTTTGTGACAAATTATGTGACTTAATCACCAACCAGTTTTCTTTCTATTGAGGATTTGGGGCTATGTTTTTTTCAAAGCTAAGGAATTAAGGAGCCAATTGTCTAATTTTAACATCCCTTAGGTTCTCATTGTATAGTGGAGATAAAGGGTAACTAACAAATAAACATCATCATTAAGCAAAAATGTTAAAAAGAAAAGTTAACTCAATGTATAATAAAGTGATCCATTTCTGTTTTTGTTTTTTTTTAAACCTATAAACGTCTCTTTTCTGGTTGATTGGATTGCTCTTGTTTACATTTTTATCCTCATTTTTTTATATAAGACATCCCCCAACAACCCTGTGTTTAACATCACCACAGTGAACAGTGAGTCATTTCCATAGGCGAAGACATACAGAAGCAGTTTTCAACATGTGCACAAAGTATTTAACACATCCACCAGGGAGATCTAATGTAGTTGATGCTTGGGTCAAAGACAGCATGAATTTTAGTTACAACAAAATGTTAGATGGGACGTATTACACTCCTAAGACTTAAACATAGTTTCCTTAATGGTGACTTTGGAAGTAAAACATTAAAATGCTTAATCACTTTAGTAACTTAATTAAATGTTTCCCTTTTATGTAACTAGAGGAAATGTTAAGGTGGGAAAGAAAATCAGGATTCATGTTCAAGTGACGATGAAAAGCTACTTTTGCAGAAGAAATAGTCACCAGAAAGATGTCAACTTTTTATTTAAGGTCAAATTCCCAATAAACACAAAGTGATATTTCATTTGCTGATTTTGCTCATTTTTTGTATTATTTCTTATTCGATACCATGCATTTAAGACAGGTGAAAAAAATAAAAGGAAAATCCTTCCCTCTTAACTCCTACAGTGAGTTGTTCTCTGTTAAGCCATGGGAGGCATTTTGCTAGTATGATATGGATCCATTTGTCGCGTTAGAAAGAAGGGTCATTGTAAATCAATAAAAAGATGTACTGAGTGATCACCTTTGTCCTCTGATGAACAGTTTATGTACTAATGCGAGTGGTCTCCTCCAGAAAACAATGTCCCATCCATAGGACTTCAGAAGACACTGAATGTTTTGATAACAATCTGAAAATAATGTGAAACTTTAATATGTGACTCTCCTTGATAAAAAAAAAAAAAAACACCTTTTGAAAGAAAGATGAAAGAATGGCTCTAGCAAAATTCCAGAAACCTGGATAATCAGTATCAAGGTGGACATTTTAAAAGTTTATTTTCTTTTAATTATTCACAAATCTGTATGTTGCAATTAATAAAATTTAAATAAAAAGTCCAACAATGAAAATTAAAATTTTACCAATCTAAAACAAAAAGATTATTGACTGTAGTGGATATATTTCAGTTTTACAGTTGTTAAAGTGATTAACATAACTAAATTGAATATTTGCTAAAGATTCTCACAACGTGCCACACTTGTGAGAATACAGCATTTGGACTACTTTCAACAACAACTGAACCTCTATTATAGCTTCTCTCTGCGAATCAGCACAATGATATACAAGTGTATCTCAAGCAGCTGTGTATGTTTACCAATCGATCTACTCTATCCTGACATGTTCAGAGTCCTAGTATCATTATGGCCACTGTTTGGTGCAATAAAACAGACTTGGACAACGCTGATAGCAGTGAGGGATATGGATGGGCCGTTGTGGGGTAAGACTGCAGCATGGCCATACATCTTCCAGTGCAGAGGCGTGCCTTTGCTACCTTGCTACAGTAGGTTTGCCATGGAAGTATGCACATGAACAACTTCAGAATGCATGTATAACAACTGACATGTAGAGACTGGCTACCTGTTACCACATACTTAGATATATGTACCTAGTCTTGTAGTGAAAACCTTATTTCTGCCATGGCCCATCTATCTATCACAAGTTCCTCACGCCTTCCTAAAACACAAAGCAAGCACAACCATCCCCTCCGATACACAAACGCATGCACGCGCAAACACACACACACAAATGTACAAGCACAAACAAATACAGTCCTTTATTTCTTAGATGTGTCTGTACATGACTCCCTGGCCACAAATCCTTCAGTGGGATGGATGAGTGTCTCCAGCTCATTCATCATCCGCCTTATCTGCCACCCTTGCCACTGTTTTTATATCAGGCTGCAGTCACATTGACAACTGATGGCCCTCTCTCTTCGTCTGCCTTACTCTCTTCCCTTCTCTTTCACTCTGTATCCCCCTCCAAGTCTTTTTGTTCCATTTTTCTTTTTTCTCACTCCCCAGTGCCCTACTTGCTTTGCTTGTATGTCTGACAGTGGGCATGTTTGTGGGTGTTCATACACACTTCTTTCTCATCCTCCTACCTCTACCTCCATCTGTAGCACAGATCTCTTTCCTCCACCTCCCCCCCTCCTTCGCCGCCCTCCCCTCTCATCTTCCCCGTCTCCATATCCCTCTTCATCTATCTATCTCTCTCCCGTGCACCATTGGGACCAAAGTGGCACCTTCAGAGCGGGCCATAAAAAGGCCCTATAAAAAGCCCCAACACAGGGAAGAAAGGGTAATGATGAAATTTAACTGCTCCTCTTGGTACACCTGGGGTCTGGCCCAGTGTGTGTGAATTTGTGGATATATGAGAGCGGATGTGTGTACCGTGCATGTGTTTGTGTGTGTTCAAAAAGCGTGAGGCCTGGGCACTGAACCGGAACTGCCCTGCTAGGGGGGGTCAATGTCACAGCACTGCCATGAGAGTTATCGCTTTTTAAAGACGCACTATAGATTTTGTGGGGGAACTCATTTACACCAGTATAAAATGGGAGGTGGCAGGGGAAGTTTAAAATCTAAAAAGAACAGGGGAATGAGAGACCAATGGAAAATAAGTCCAATAGCTTGAGTGGCCTCACTGGTGGGACACAGATATAACCCATTGTAGAGACTGGACAGCGGCTTTCTCCACTTTTTTAAGGCTAAAAAAAAAATTTTTTTTGACTCCAATTCACAATGTTATGATTTCAAGTTGTGTGATTTTTTTTTCTGTTCAGATATTGCTTTAACTTTTTATAGACATATACTGTATACTGTATGTCTATAAAATCCATATGGAGTTATGTATAATGCACATGCTGAAATAGCATGTAGTTAATCTGATTCATGATGTGAGTTGCCTCAACATTTTTAATGTTTTATTGATGAAGGAGTCCCATAACATCAATGAATTGATCCCATTAAAATCTAATGGCTTGGTGGTCTATATTTATTGGAGCAAGGTGTGTGCACAGTTGGAGCCACATGCACCTCTAGGCCCGTGTGTGATGGCAGGACTATTTTCGGTTCAGTTACTGGCCTGAACCCAGCACCCTCCCTGGGCTCAGATGCTGGCTCACTGGCCTCCTCAGCTTTCTCCTGTCTCCCCTGCCTCCCACCTGTCCTTGGCTGCAAACCTCCTCGGCTGGCTTGCCGGCGTGGAAAATCAGCCTTTGATGGGCCTGTGGGGACGAGAAGAGGGGATAGTGCTGGAGAGGGTGGAAGCCCTAGGAGGAGCAGCATGCACTGACTGACGGGGCTTGACACCAAAAGGGACCACAGCCCAGACCTGGCACCAGTCCTCTATCAACCACCAGGCCTCATAGACTGGCCTGCTGAGATAGATCCCATACACAGGCCTCCATGTAAGGAGGGCTTTAAGACGAGTAATGTTGCGGTCCATCCCATTTAGCCATCAGACTGTTTTATGGAGAAATGGCAATAAGTAAATAAAATAAAATAAATCTGAAATAAGAGACAGATAATAACAGTGCTTTAGGAGAAAACGTAAAAATTGCTTTTTAAATTGTTTTTAGTTTCACTTGCTGTTTATTTATATATTCATTTGCTCTTTTGTTAGGTTTTGGTACCATGACTACTTAGTATGGTTTAAAAAACAATCATGGTTTGGGCTGAAATTTGCCCACTGATAACATTAACCTGATCCTAAAGAGCATCCAGTTAGTTAGAAACTCTTGATGTGCCCTAGTATGAGACCCAGAATATCAGATGTTTGGCTCAGCTCAACGATGGGCTTAAATATGTCAGATTACAACTGATGTTTCAGAAAATAAGATGGAAATACACAATATTTTAACTTCAAGCCAACATTCTTCACTATCCAATAATGGTCTGAAAGTGAACTAGGCCGGAGATCAGCAACAAGGGCACTGAATGCATACCAGGGCATGATATAATGCATCTTTGTCAGATGGTTTGTGGAGCTTCTCATTACATGTGCCCTGTAGCTTTGGTGCCCTAATGCATGGGCTGCAGGACTATGCAGCTATAAGGGTCTGCATTTATAGACCTGCACAGTTTGCATTGGAGGCTCTGTGGGTTTTGTTGGCACAAATTTCAGGTATCCCACCCCTTCTATTATTTGTGCTTTGTGTCATTTCATTTCAAATTAAAGTTGGCATGTTGTTCGACTGTCTTTGATTTATTGTCCAAAGCTTGGGCATGTATGATGATTGCTGTGAAGTTCTCTGTGAAGTTTGCTTCAAATATCAAATATAGTTTCAAAATGTTTGGTTTTGAAAAATGGTCCATCAATCCAGTTTTATACCATTTTATTCTTTTGCACATTGCAATCTGATTGAAATCTGAGACACTGTTCAAATAATATCTAATCCCTAAACCTAACCAAGGAAGGAAAAAAATGGCAGATTAGCTTGGGTAAAAGGCCGAAAGTTGAGGCACACAACGATGTGTCCCGCTGGTAAAGTTTCTGGGCTGCGTTTCCTCATAACAGCCACCCCGCAAGATTTTCTCCATTTAAAGCAATGCATTATCAGGGATCGTAACATCTAGTCCTTTTACTGAATCAGTGAGACACTGTTCAAACAAGAATATTAACAAAACTATTAAAGATAAAACTCTGAAATTTTCACTGGCTGATTTTACCATTGAAATTAATCATGATCTATAATTTAGGAGGGGCTTCAAAAAATCTCTGACTACTGGCTAATTAAAAGAAAAAAGGTCAAACCCGAATTTTTCCAGTTATTTATTGCAATTCAAGTTGTTCAACTCCAATGAATAGCTTGGAATTGTACAAAGGTAAATGGTGAACTACCAGAGGTTAAAAAAGAGAAGAGGACAGGCTACACAAAACTGAAAAATGATGTACATTTTAGAAATGTACAAAAAGGTCTTTTTCAGGGAACACAAAATAGGTTAACAATTTAAAGCTGTTCTGCAGCAATGGAGGGTGATCAAGCCTTGAAAGTTGGTGTTACTAATTCCTACAGGTGTTCCAACTTTTCTGGATTACTTTCAACCCCCTATGTCTGCATGAGAGTTAATAGGCAGCTCACAGGACAACAGCTTCAAGCACAGCTTAATAGTGGTCGTAGTAAGCAAGTCTCAGTTTCAACTGTGAAGAGAAGACTTTGAGCTGCAGGTTTGACTGTACGAGTTGCAGCAAGAAAGCCATTGCTAAGCCATTAGAATAAGAAAAAGAGGCTTGCCTGGGAAATGAAACACCGCCATTGGACTGGAAGAAGGTATTATGGACTGATGAATCAAAATGTGAAAGTTTCGGTTCATCACATAGGATCTTTCTAGGCCTTCGAGTAGGTGAAAGGCTGGTTCCACAGTGTGTGGCATCAACAGTCAAACATGGAGGAGGAAGTGTGGTGGTGTGGGGCTGTTTTTCTGGATCCAGGGTCGGTGACTCGTACAGAGTGAGAGGCACCCTGAACCAAAATGGCCAACGCAGCATTCTGCAGCACCATGCAACACCCTCTGGTATGCGTCTAGTTGGTCAGGAGATCATCCTACAGCAAGATAATGACACAAAACATAAGTCCAAGCTATGCCAGAACTACTTCACGAAGAAAAGAACATGATGGTAAGCTTGAAGCACTGTCTCTGGACAGAACATTTTAGTCTTTCAGCTTACAGAAGAGTGAAAGCAAAGTAACCTACAAGTGCCACACATTATGCATCAGATATGGGAAGACCTTTCTGAAGAATGTTTAATATCTATTGTAGAAAGGATGTAACAGCTCTGTTCAGCTGTTATATCTGTCAAAGGTCACTACTTTGATGAGTCAAAAGTTTAGAATACATTTTGATCTGCTTTCATTTCAGAGTGCAATGAGACATGAATCGGCGTGTGTGTGTGTGTGTGTGTGTGTGTGTGTGTGTGTGTGTGTGTGTGTGTGTGTGTGTGTCTGTTGGGTTCCTCACTGAGAACATTTCTGTTTACATTATACATGCTTCCCTTAGGCAAATCATACATTTTCCTTGCTATATAGATGGCATCATGCTCTATCTATCTATCTATCTATCTATCTATCTATCTATCTATCTATCTATCTATCTATCTATCTATCTATCTATCTATCTATCTATTATATAAAGGTCTCAAAGACATAAAGAACTGGATGACGTCTAATTTTCTGCTTCTAAATTCTGATAAAAATGAGATGCCCTTCCCTGAGTCTGGTTCTGCCAGAGGTTTTTTCCTGTTAAAACAAAGCTTTTCCTTCCTAGTGTCGCCAAGTGTTTGCTCATAGGTTGTTTGATTATTGGGGTTTTATCTCCATGATTGTAGGGTCTTTACCTTACATTATAAAGTACCTTAAGACTTTTGTTTGTGACTTGGCGCTATATAAATAACACTGAGTTGAACTGAATCAGTGTGCTTGCTCTAGATTCTGATGAGGTGGGTCAGTTGGCCGATGTCTCAATTAAAGCTGGCATACAGACTGATGCCATCAATGTACAGAAGGTGGTGAGGATCACTCCATTCCAGCATCTATAGCCACATCTGCTCTTAGCAATGAGTTGAGTTAGTGGGTTGAGGCCTATGCACAATAGCAGCGAGGATAGTGCCTTATCAAGTCATTTGACGGTGACTTGTCCGATTACATCTGAGTTGGCCTCCAGTGTTGTCTTCAACAGTCTCATTGAGTTCATGATGAAGGCTATTAGCACACCATTAGCTTTGTACAGTGCCAAGCACTCCAGTATCCATATGAGGGGCATTAACTCTTTCTTTTAGATAGTCCAGGAGGTGCTCGGGCTGGTCTACCTGGTCTTGGAGTAGTACTTGTACTGCTTTATCAACCAAGAACTGGTGCTATGGTCCTCTGGTCTTATTTCCAATGCCTTCTAAGCTGTTCTCATCTATTGATTGATGTGCCTACTCAGGTTGGTTGCTACAGCGCCTGACAAAAGCTTCCATGTTGTGGAGAGGCAGATAATCTTTGTCTCATTAGTCAGAAGATTGATGGTGCCGTACCCTTATTGGGATCCTTCATGGTCAGGATTTTTCTGCCCTAATTTAGCCAGTCTGGATGAGTGCCTCCTTTTAACAGCCCCCTTACTTGTGCTGCCAGATATGCATGGAGTGCCGGCAGCATTTTCAGACAGTATGCATGGATCATGTCAGGTCTTGTGTCGTCATGTCCTTCTCTTCATTCTAAAACTAACAACAAAATTCATCCACTAAAATTGTATCTGTTAGCAGTCTAACTGTGCAACAACAATTAAGCAAACTATAGCAAGCTAACTTTAACAAATGTTGGAAATTTTGAGAAACAAATTCAAACACCTCCTTGATGCATGCTCAATCACATAGAAAGTTTTAAAAGAAGGATTGTTTTTTTCCTTAAGTTTAAATTCTCCATTGTGTGGCAAACCTTTACCTCTGTGGTTAAAATAATCCCCAGAGACCACTTGGTATCCCTTCTTGCCAGAAACCTTTATTTCGTTGTGTTGGGTTAGTAACTGATAGTGTATTTAACTGCCAAACAGTACACTTTCCCCAACCTGTGTGAAATGTCTTGCCAATGTACAACCCAATGAAACATGCACCGTGCATAAATTACTTGTATTTCCTGCAAAAAACATTATTGCTGAAAGGATTAGAGTGACACACATATAATCAAGACAAACATGCTAATCCTCATTAGCACTGCTGAAAGCCCCTCTGATGCAGTGCTGGGGTGGGGGATGTAGCCAGCATGGATGGTGGGAGGGAAAAAGTCAGTTAGCTGCTAATGCAAAATGAGTTGGAATCTAGAGTACACACACAACTGCTCACATGCTGTATATACCCTGGAATATTTCACATCAGATTGAAGAAAATCAATGCAGGGAACAAGTGGAATCAAAGAAGCAGGTCGAAGAGGGAATGAGTGGCAGTAGACACTGACCTTCAGCCAACAGTGCTGGCACACATGGCAGGTTCCCTCTTGGTTTTTGGATCTGACAATTCCAATGTAATAACAGATAAATAGAGAGGGCTCGTCAGGCCACAAAAGCAAACAGCTTGGGCTTGCCAAAGGGAACACAGGGAGTTAATGTTGGAGGGTGTGCCTATGTATTTGTGTATGTAGAGAGGAAAGATGGAGAGAAAGAGCTAATGGCTGACATCTGGCATCACTCTCCCCCGTCTGGGTCCTGCGCTCCAGCCCCACACTGTCACGCTGAATGATAAAGCAGAGAGTTTGCCTCCGAATCGGCACCCTTGCAAATCTCCCGGCCAGCCCTGAAGGCATGGGCAGGAGAGCCTCTTTCAGCCATTCACCAGTTAATGTGCCAATTTGTTTTCCAGAGTGCTCAAAGGAAGTATTTATTGCTGTGTGCTGCGGCTGTAGGCTAATACTAATAAAATGCTCTTTTGCTGAAATTCACTTAATTGGCCACGGTAGAGACGGAGAGCTTGAGGAGGAAGAGGAAAGTTGGCCTCCACCAAGGCAGTTTGCAGATGTTAACCCCCCCCCATCCTGTTATATTCAGCCCTCAACAGCATTCCTCCAACTAACCAATCAGCATGCATCTTTCATTTACTTCCATTTACTACCAGCAGTGACACTATTTAAACACACTCCATGGAACAGCTGCAATTAAATAATTATAATTCAGATTTTGTTTGTTTATTGTTGTTGTTGTTGTTGTTGTTGTTTTGAAGTTATAATCAGTGTTTCTCACACCAAAAAGGAAATTTCAACTTAATTGCGGAAATCCGCAACCGGGACATTTAATGACAATTAAAAGCTCAACCTCATGCACACTTGGCATACATTTTAAATAATGGTTTTTATCGTCTATCTGCTAACAATCTGTCAACTCAAAGTTATGTTTAACCAGGTCTTCGCATTCTCAGATCTCAGTAGTTATTTTGGCGAGTTAACTCTTTTTAACAAATATAAAAGATTAGCGGCAATAACAGAAGTTTGAGTCAAATTGTAATAAAGTTTAAAACTGGTAAAACAACTGGTGGCACTTTTCTACTATAGCCGAGCATTCTGTGCTTTTAACCTCAAGCAATAATTCACTTTAAATTCTCTCCCACTATAAAATGCAGGCATGCACATGCACCAAAAAACAAACAAACAAACAAGCAAAAAAAGATCCTACAATGACCCTTTACATGCAATACAAAAATCAAGCATGGTTAAAAGCAAAATCACGATTAAAAAAATATTTACCACTGCTGATTTTTGTTTTGATAGGAGGCAACAATCACTGACTTGTATTCTGTTTATACAAGCTCTTTACATTAAAAAATAATAATAATAAGCTGAACTACTTACAGAATGTCTGTCTTCTCTTTGCTGCTTAAAGTACACTTTGTTGTTTGTTTTTTATTAATTGAAAAGCTGCAGCTACTGGACATAAGCACTGATACATATCAAATATGGTACATTTGCAGGCTATGAAAACACAACAATAAGCTGAAAGACTAAAATGTTGAACCAATGCAGCTTTAAAAATTTATGAAGCTCAATCCATACATTCTGAGTTTCAAATGTAAAAAAAAGTTTCAATGGGAAGTTCCAAAACTAGGAGTTTATGAACAGGGACATTGGTGGTGGATAGAGCTTTTGTAAAATGTAATTTATTGATGTGACTACTCATCTTGATAACACTAGCTCAAAGGCAAAAAATTCAATGACTAAAACTAACCATGGGAAAATATTTTTTGTAAATATTTCAAAACAATCAACGTCCAAGAGATTTATTTAATTGTATGTCCCTTTTCCTATAGTCCATCTCTACTAAATAAGGATTTCATGATGGAGAAACACTGCTGTCAGCCCTTAGGTATGAACCATAGTATTTGCAAATTAAATACCACATCCTCCTCACAATTTTTTTAACAGCATGCTGGCAGACATCATTCACTGTGAGTGGGACATGATGAGACAAAAGGAAATGACAAAGAGAAGTAATGGTGCTGATGGTGTGGAGTTTAAGTGAGATCTTAAGGAGAGAAGGATGGGGAAAAGTAGCTGATGATGAGGCTCCTGTCCCTTTGCCAGGCCTGAGCGAAGCCAGTCTACCAAGGGAAGCTCTCCAGAATCTGACCACAGACTAATTACTGGAGGTTTTGTTCAGGAAATTATCTCCATGTCCATTGCTGCATTTCACAGCAAATTAGCCGTGGAAATCCCAAAAACCAATAAATAAGGCTGAAATTGTTCATCGGGGTTTCTGCCGATTGTGTTGCCCATTGTCATTGTCCTCCTCCCTAATGCTGAAGAAACTAAGAACCCATTTCCTTTATTTGGAAATTCTTTACATGCTCAAAAAAGAGACAAATAAAGGCTTTGTTTAGGTTGTGCTGTGAGGTAGTGATAAGCTGTCAGTATTGATGCCAGAGAGTGTAAAAAGCATTCTTAGCACCATCATACACACATACCTACCGAGCCTTTTCTTGCCATGTATGAGCACAGTGGAATTAGCATGCTGAAAAGGAGTTTCTTTCAATATGTACATATACAAATATTACATATAGATGGAGACAAAAGGAGAGCATAAGAAAGGGAAAATGACTATGAAAGTCATTAAATGCAAAAAAAATAAAAATAAATCTTGCTTTCAAACAAAAGAGAACCAAAGGAAATACAATGGAAACGTATACTTCCAGAATAGTGAGGTGTGAGTATTTGTGTTCCAAATAGCTTATTTTTTAAATCTATTTAAGAGATGGTATTAATGAATACAGTACTGTGCAAAAATCTTGAGACACCCTTCAGTTCTTTATGTTTTGTAAGAAAAATGAGACATAGGTGCAGCAAAACATAAATGGGAATACAGTACATGAGGCAGAATTAAAGTCTGTGCAATTCTAACAAGCTTGAAAGCCAATATTTCATGTAACCACCTTTATTCTGCAACACAGCCTAAACTCTCTTAGGAAAGCTTTCTTTTAATTTGTAAATGTAAAGTACTCTTCAGAAATAGTTCTTTGGATTCCTGAAGGGCCCTGCGACAGACTGGCGACCTGTCCAGGGTGTACCCTGCCTCTCGCCCTATGACAGCTGGGATAGGCTCCAGCGCCCCCCGCGACCCTGAAAAGGATAAGCGGAAGCGAATGGATGGATGGATGGATGGATTCCTGAAGGACATTCCAAAGCTAGTTTCTGGAGATTCGGTAGTTTTTATTCTGTTCTCTGTCTAGTGAAAAATACTAGGTCAATAAAAACATAGGTGAGCGAGTTTGGTGTGGAAGAACTTTACTGGCCTGCACAAAGTCCTGACCTCAACCCAAAAGAACTTTGGGATGAATTAGAGTGAAGACGGTGAGCCAGGTACACACGGGTGTACGCACAAACTACACCCTTTTTGGCTCCTACCTTAAAGCACACTGTGCGCTGTCAATCTTACGTGCTGCACAATAATGTTTAACACTTAGTATTTACTGTTATATTCCCATAGATCATCATGATGTTGTTTATCCCTTGTTAAATGCTTGTTTTCTTTTTTCTTTCTCAACAGGTGATCCAGGTGATTGATATATGTATTTTTGTCTGCTTATTTTGTTTGTATTTGTTTTTTGCCCTTTATCCCCGTCCCTCTTCTCCGCTGTTTTTTTCCCTCTTTCTTTCTCCCTTTTCTTTTCCTCATTCAAGTCTGTCCCGTATCTAGCAAGTGAAAATAAAAAATAAAATAAACAATAAAAGGTGAATCAAATAGACCATTACGGCAAGGCTGGGATGGTCTATTTGGTAAAGTAAATCCGTTGGGCATCTTTCTTCGCCTTTAGACAATAATTCTGATGGCAAAAGAGCCAAACGGGACAGGCAAAAAAAAAAAAAGAAAAAAAAGAAGAAGAAGACGGTGAGCCAGGCCATGAAATGTGCTTCTGTAAGAATGGTGAAAATTTCCCATAAACACACTCCTAAACCTTGTGGAAAGCCTTCACAAAAGAGTTGATGCTGTTATAGCTGCAAAGGTTAAGTCGATATCATATATAAATGCAATGAATTAAAAATAAGATGTCACTCAAGTTGATATGTATATGAAGCCAGACAAACATTTGGCAATATAGTGTAGCTGAAGTCCTGAGTAAAGATCTCACACCGTCTGCTAAGTGGTAAGTGACGGAAGTGACGGACAAGATAAGCGACGCATGTTGTAACTGACGTCAGACTTTTGGCGGAAAATTAAAGCGAATGGTAGTTTAGAATTTAACAAATTTCTTTAAGCTTCAGTATTACCAAATACACTTATCAATTGTCTTATAACTAACAACATTTGTCTAAATCATCTCCAACACCCTGGAGAACAAGGGGGAGAGTTTAGAGGCTCTCCAAGATTACATCGATCAGTGCTTCCAGGGTCTCGTAATGAAGAAGGCTCAGAGCGCATCTTCCCCGGCCAAATCTGAGACGCCGTCGAAAAGATGTCGCCCGGCAGATTCCCGCAGCACAACATCGCCAGCCAGCAAAGATATTGCCGACATGCTGGCAGGGCTGGACTGGGACAAAAAATTGGCCCGGGCATTTTGACTAGAGATCGGCCCACCAGGTATTATAGGAAAAACCATAAAGCCTTTGAATGAAAACAAACGCTGTTGTCACAGTGATGTACACTGTCTTGTTGGTATATATGTATCAATCTAATAAACCTAAACCTACACCATACTCCCAATTCTGGTATTCTAAACAGTACCCAGAAGTAGACTGCTTGGTTGAATTAACTTCCTAAACTATCTAGAACACATGGTGAAAACCTGAAATTAAGACAGAGGAGACTAGAGGTGAGACATGATCATTACTGATTACTGATGACAGATTTAGATATATTTTCATAAACCATTCATTTGCCACATCAATAAACAGCATGGCAGGGCAAAATATTTTTTCTAACATGGCAACCTTTAAAAAGTGAAAGAAGACAGAAAGACAGGTGAGAAAGAATAAAACTTAATTGACTTTTTGATGGCATTTTACACACAGTACTGGTACAGTATCTAGAAAATGTGGGAAAATACTGGCATCATTTACAGTACTTACTTCTGAAGAAATTATGTTGGGACCCTCAAAAAAATTACTATGTACAATAATGGATTTCTATACATTTTACATCAGATGAAAACGTTTGTTGTAAGATTCAGATAATTATTTGTTAAAAGTTTTTAAATGACATAACAAAGAAGAGCATGTCTTTGTGCTCCCTTTTCCCTGTTAATGCCCTACCTGGCCCCCTGGCAAAACTTTGCTAGACCCGCCCCTGCACAATTACCAGCTGTCAGCTACTTAGAAAAGGATCCTGGTGTTATTTGTCTCTCAGAAACAGTTCATAACTTCCCTTCAACTCATTCATGTCACCTAAAAGGTAAACCTGTTTCTCCATCACCTGTTCAGCTCTGATGATTCAGTAAGGACATCTCCTGGTTTCATCTTCATGTTTCCCTCTCACCAGATAACCAAACCTTATCATGACCAGCAGCTTTTACAGCTGTGGCTCCAGCAAACATCAGCTGATACTAGAAATGAATATAAAATAAATTCTAACAACAACTGACCAAGCTTAAACGTGCTGCTGTTGTTTAGCGCGACATCCGCCGGTTTCTTCTTTCTGGCGCAAAGTGGGAGATACTGTAAACAAACAAGAGAGAAAAGCCGATCAGCTGATCACTGATCAGTTTCATGATTGAAGTAGAAACAGGAGAGGGAGGGGAGGAGAATGAGAGAAGAAGAAACAGCTGTGCAGGAAAGATGCAGAATAACTCCAGCTTTGTGTCTTTTTCATTGTAGCTAAAGTCCGGGACAAACTGTCTTCCTTTTCACCTCAATACGAAACGCATGATATTTTCTCTGAATACGAGACCATTCAGTTTTTTACGGTATGGTTGGAAACTCTAATAACTAACCTTATAAATAAAATAAGATAAAACAAGTTCAACATCAATAACATCATAGCACCCGCCCAGCAGTATAAAAAAATCCGTCATGCTAGCTAGTACGCAATACGAGTTATTGTAACTGACTGTAAAAAGTCAGCATAATGAAAATAAACTCCACCTAAACTTGGTTTATATCTGACCCAGATAGACTGCAGGTCATAACTTCTTACCTGAAGTTCAGTTCACTGCCTCGGGTCTCTGCTCCTCCTGCCTTTCCGTCATCCACCTGCCAGCGTGTTGCATCGGCTGGCCTCCACCACTTGTTAATGTTACTGAATCTGTGGACGCTCCGCAATAGCCACCACCAAACAACCGAGTTATTTTTGCACATCTCCCTTCATCTGGCCAATCCACCACCTTTCAGTGTTTATACCATTACGGGAAAAAACGAAAAACCTCTTTCATTAACTGGTTAAAAATATTATATAACTCCCCAACAGCTTGTGTCAAAACAAATGACCAAACATCCTCCAGTTTCTGTCTCCTGAGGTGCACCAGGCAGGGATGCCCACTCTCCCCTTCACTGTTTGCAATTTTTATTGAACCACTAGCAGCAGCAATTAGACAGAATTCAGTAATTAAGGGCATAAAATGCAAGAACGCGGAACATAAAATCAGCCTTTATGCAGATGATGTTACTTTTTCTCCAAAATTCACAAACCAATATCTCTGGTAAGATTGAATTGATAAACTCTTTTGCAAGAATATTAGATTACTCAATTAACCGGTCAAAATCTACAGTCCTTCCGATTAATTGCTCCTTCCATAATTCCTCTTCTACACCACTGCAATCGGGAAATATAAAATATTTAGGTATTAATGTTTCTCCCAAGCTTGCAGATCTAACTAAATTAAACTATATCCCGCTTTTAAAGAAAGTAGAAGGTGATGTGGCTAGATGGAAATGTCTACCTATATCACTCATGGGAAGGGTTGCCGCTATAAAAATGATGGTCTTACCAAAAATAAATTATTTATTCTCAATGATCCCAACTAAACCGCCACAAGATTGGTTCAGATCTCTAGATTCATGTATGTCCAAATTCCTTTGGAAAGATAAACCCCCACGTATAAGCTTAAAAACACTACAAAAGACCAAGGATAAAGGAGGACTAGAACTGCCTAACTTTCAGCACTACTTCTTAGCCAACAGGCTTCAGTTTATCTCAGGATGGCTAAAACATACCCTCTTAGATGAACCTTGGCTAGATGTAGAACAAGCACTTTGCAATAATCTAGAGTTTATCAGCTCAAACATCCAACGACATGAATGCTTCAAAAGCGTCAGCATCAGCTCTTCTCTGACAGCATGGTGGGAGTTTCTAAAATTGGCGGAGTCTTCATTAATCCCATGCAAACGTACACCTATCTGGAACAACCCTGACATATTACAAAACAATAATATGATAAACTTTTCAGATTGGAGTGGTAAAGGAATCAAATACTTAGAACATATATTAGAAACAACATAATTTATTCCATTTGACCGACTAGTTACACAATATGGGATCAACAAGAAAAGATTTTTAGAATATCAACAAATTAAATCCATAGTAAAAAAGAAATTCAAACCGGGTCAAGTTGAACTACATACACCACAAAGTGTGGTACAGTTTCTTACTCTTAAAACCCCAAAATTACTTTCCAAAATATACAGAATGCTTTCTAAAACAGATGAATCAATATCCCTTCCTATTGAAAAATGGGAAGCGGATTTATCAGTTAACTTAGACCTAAACTTCTGGTCTCAGATATGCCTAAAAACCTTTCATTTAATTAGAAATCCCAGTCTTCAATTAATTCAATACAAAATACTACATAGAGTGCACTATACAGGTCATCAGATGTTCAAGATGGGCTTTACGTCTACCAACAACTGCTCACACTGCCAAACCAATTCACCGGACAATTATATCCACGCTCTTTGGTTCTGTCCACCAGTTCAGAAGATTTGGCGCGAGACATGTGAAGACTTATCGAAGTGTCTGAAATGTAACATTCCAACTTCCCTTTTAGTGTGTTTGTTGGGCAGCTTAGATAATGTCACTACAGAAAAGAATATAGAATATATGGTGTGAGGGTAGGGACAGGCTTGGGGCGTCGGGGGGTTCCCCGGAGGCATCTTCCTTGGAGGGCTCAACCCGGGGTTGCGGTCATGGCCTATTAAGTGCTCTGTTGGCTCTTAGGTGACGGTTTCCTCGTGGCTGCGTGCCGCGGGGCTAGGGGAGGGTCTGTGCTGACGGACGTGGGTTAGTGACCTGGTAGCCTGGCTGCCCCTGGGGGTGCTCCGTCTCTGGGCTGGGGCCCTGGCTGGGCCTTGGGGGCTTGGGTACTGGTTGGTGTGTCGCCGAGGTTGTGGGCGGGTTGGTGTATGGGGGCCCAGCCCTGGTGCAGGGTGCTGCCAGTGCATCGAGCCACCTGGGGGGCTCTTCAACTGGTGGGGGAGGCTGTTACATCTTGCAGGAGGTCTCCTCTCTTCAGGAACTCTCTCTGCAGGAGGGGGAGATACAGGAGAGGTGGAGGAAGGTCTCAGCCTGGGCGCCTATTGTCTTGTGTAGTCTGGAAGATGAGTGGATGACGGGGTGGGTGCAGTTTTCTCTGTGGTGGGGTCGGGTGGACTATCCTGGGCTCTGTGGGGCTGGGCGGCGCTGCTGAACTGGGCGCCGGCCCGGATGGGCCTGGGCCCCCTTTCCCTGGTGGGTTGCAGAGTCTGGGGGTGCCTACTGGGGTCAGCGGGGGAGCTGGCCCCAGGGAGGGGTCACTTGCCCCTCCCTTCCTTCCCTCCCCATCTCCAGCTGCCTCCCTCTTCCCGCTCCACCACAATCACCCACATATGCAGGGCCTTGGGGTAAAGGTGTGTCACCAGGGTGCAGGGGAGGCATCCACCCCTCTCTCCCCTTCTGGCTGCCTGTGCCTCAATTTTATCCCACAACATAGACATTCACATTACTCACACTCTCATAACACATACATATAGGACCTTGGGGATGGGCACGCTACACGGAATCCAAAAGACCATTAGGGTGCCGTCCAATTGGGGTCTGGGGTCTCCCTGCTGTTGCCGAGTCGGGGCAGTCTGCCTCTCTCCACCCCAGGGAAAAGGGTAACACTACCTGGGTCTGGGTGCAGTTTCCCCCTCCAGGAGCAAGGGTACCTAGATCTGGGGCTTAGAGTACGCTTGGGGAGTGTGATTGTGTGTACAGTGTCTCTTTATGTCTGTCTCCACGTTGGGTGAGTGTTGGGTATCAGACGCCACCTCTCTAGGGACATCTCAGGCCCTCCAAGGTATGGAGGCCTATCTCCCCCCACCACTTCCCCTACCAGTGGCAGACGCCCTCAGACATCGGTGCATTGGCTGTTCTTTGTGTCTGGGCATGGGCGTCCAGGTACACACTGGCTCACTCCTGGTGACTGCTTGTCGGGGCCTGGAGCCTGGGGCTCGCTCGGGCCACTTCGGGGGTGGAGTGCCCTCAGCCTCTCGGTCTGGGGCTCGGTCACTCTGGCACAGCTGGCTGCCGGCGGAGCTCATGGGCACGTCACTGTAACCCCCCCTGGCTTATGCTCCGCGGCTGCTGAGTGAGCCCTCATCTGGGACTCTCCTCAGCTCTTTCTGGGATAGTGGCGCGGCTGCCCCTCTGTTGGTCTTCCTTGGTCTCTTGTGTTCTGAGGACCTCTGGATGTCTGGAGTTTTGATCTCCTCCATACCTGCTTCATGCCCTGGAGGACGGTGCTGTGGTCCCCCCACACCCTCTAGCAGATCATTACATGAAGGAACCTTTTAAATACAAGCGCGCTCATGCTCACAGGTGTACACACGGGTGATCACACTCACAAACTACACCCTTTTTGGCTCCTACCTCGAAGCACACTGTGCGCTGTCGATCTTACGCGCTGCACAATAATGTTTAATATTTAGTATTTACTGTTATATTCCCATAGATCATCGCGATGATGTTTATTATGTTGCTCTTTTTTTCTTCTGCTTTTCAAGTCTGTCCCGTATTTAGCAAGTGAAAATAAAATAAAATAAACAATAAAAGGTGAATCAAATAAACCATTATGGCAAGGCTGGAATGGTCCATTTGGTAAAGTAAATCCATTGGGCATCATTCTTTGCCTTTAGACAATAATTCTGATGGCAAAAGAGCCAAACGGGACAGGCAAAAAAAAAAAAGATCTCACATCTTGGTCTTTTTGAGTATTTGGTAATGCCCTTCTGATTCACCAATGCTTCAGCTGTTATGCAGGCCCATGTAAAGGACATTTTGGCAATTCATTTCTCAACCACTTCATGTTTGAGAAGATCAGAATGTTTGTTGAGGTAGTCAAAGTCTCTTCACCAACACGAGTCCCACCAAATTGTCTCTACATTCCTTTGAAAGTCCGTCCAAAGGTAATTAACTGGGCACCTTCTTGCAACATCTGTTTTGGTGTCCATCTCAGGTTAAAGATGTCAGAAAATATGCTTCTGCTTACTCTATATGTGCTCAAAACAAATCTTGCAACTGTTCTCTTGCCAGTTTGTTGCGACCACTTCCCACTTGCCTGGTTCCCCTTGCCTGGTCGCACATTACCCTGGAATTTGTAATTGTCCTTCCACCCTCCTCAGGTAGCACAGTAGTATTAAACATACTACATCGGTTTTCCAAGGCTGTTCATTTCATTTCTCTTCCCAAGCTCCAATCAGCTCTCTAAACTGCACACCAATTAAATTTTCCAGCCACACAGGTTTTGAACAGACATAATTTTCAACTGTGGACCCCAGTTCACTCCCCACGTGTGAAAGGGATTCTTTCAACAGAACTCAGAGCTGAGGTCAATCTTTCATCCACTTTCAATGGGCAGACTGAGTGAGACAACCAGAAGCTGGAGGCCAATCCTTACTGTTTTGCCTCTCAGTCAGCTCTGAGCTTTACTGAGCTTTTAAATAGAGTCAACCCTGTTTCCCCTGATTTCTTCAAATTCCTCAAATTGCTTCAAAATATGAGAATTCATAATGTATTCCATATTGAAGCCAACAGAATGTGAAAAGACTTCAAGTAAGCAGAGTATGATTCCCAAGTGGTGAAGACGATTTGGTCAAGATCTGATCGAGATTTTAAAAGTCTGGAATGATTGTGTTAACTTGGAGCAGGTGTAAGAAAGGCTTAACATAGAGCAATACTCGGCCCAAAGGCAGAGTTCACAATCCACCTGAAACTCAAAAACAGACTTGATTGGAAAGAAAAGACAAATAATATGGAGGAGAACTGTAAAAGTCAGTGATGAAAGAAGGTTAAGTGTAAAGAAAAGAGGGTTCCAGGATTTCTCTTCAGGGCTATACTCCTGAAGGGGTTAATGACTCATTTGATGCTAGTTTTCTTGAGATGCACTGGAGAGGAGAGTTGCTGAAAGAAAGCCAAATCTTTTCACCTGTTGTGTACGGTGGAGTCATTTTGCGATTTGCTAGACGATGGTTTTCCTGTGTAGTCTGATGTAGTGCAGCCTTTACCTGCCTCTAGAAATGTTGGCAATGATGCAGATGATATTGTACAGAGAGCACTGCGATTTCCCCTTCCTGGACTGGAAACGGGTGGTTGATATCCTAGGGGAGATTCAAAGAGTAATAATCTTGTTGCAGTAGAGTTTATTTTGAGCAACCAATCCAAGCCAAATGTGTACTCTAGGACCCAACCTTTTTTGCGCCACGGACCAGTTCATGTCGAACAATATTTTCACGGACCGGCCTTTAAGGTGTTGTGGATGAATACAACAAAATAAAACCACTACCTGTACCAAAAAACCCCCAAGATTTACTCATAACACACGGGAAAAGACCCAGGAAACCAAGTTAACAATAAAAAAATAACGTTAAAAACCGATAAAAACACTGAGAACCATTAATTTCACACCCGAGGCTCAACTCTTGCAGCCCGGTACCAAACGACTCATGGACAGGTACCGGTCTGGCCCGGGGGTTGGGGACCCCTGCTCTAGGATGTTGATACATTGGGAGCTGCTTCAGGTTCTTGATTTGCCCTTTGTTTTTTGGGTTGTGGGTGAAAACCAGAAGTTAAACCTAACTTGGCTCCTATGGCTTCACTGAAGGTTTTCCCGAATTAAGAAATGATTAGGGAACACAATTGCACAGCTTTTGAGAACATATCAGTTATTGTTAAGACTGTGGAATTACTCGGACAGTTCAACAGACTATAAAGAGGCCACCAAAAGCGATGTTTTAACAGAGAAGAAGGTGCAACCAACCCTGCGATGACAGGCAAACCTAGCTAAATAAAGCACTTAGTGGATAAAGACAGGCACATTTAATGCAACAATTAGGGGAACCTGAACCAGGATCTGATTTAGACTGCTGAGCCTGCTTCACCAAGTCCATTAATTCCCAAGTGACACCACCAGCAACCTCACAGGTTGAAGGCAGGAAGGTTGCTGGAGAGAGTCGACTGGATTCTAATCAGAACTGGATAGAAAGCGTCAGGTTTAACATTTTTGAAACATTTCTGGTAGGTAACGGCAAAGTCAATTTAACATCCAACAAGTGTAACCACTCTTCAAGGGCTAACTTTAGCTAGTGAAAACAAAAGTGAAGCTTAAAGGATTGCTTTGTTGGGAGAGCAATCCTAGGAGACCTAGAGTCTGAAGCATCCACCGTGAAAACAAACTGCTTATGTGGGTCTGGTTGGACAAGGACTGGTGCAGAACTGAAAACCCGACAGTCTTGTGAAGGTTCTTCCACCTTCTCACAACATTCCCTTCACCCATTTGTACATTTCCATCTATATTTTTAATCACCCTAATCTGTTCACATCCATTCCGGCTCAATCTCTCTATCTAGTCAATCAATACTATTTTTCTTTTCCTTTTTTTACTCTCCAGTGTCACATACAACTTGCTGTAAGCCTTTTCCTTTGTTTTTGCCACCCCTCTCCTTTCCTGAATGCACAACTCCAAGTACTCCTGTCTACTTTCCTTTTCTCCCTGACTATTACACTTTTTCTTTGCCAACCTCTTCCTTTAGATACTTTACACATTCTCCCTGTCTTCTTTCCTCTGCCCAGAAACATCAAACACATTCCTGGCAGTTTGCTTCTCTGCTTCAGCTGTATTTTCCCAGTTGTCTCTTCCCTACCACCCAGAGTTTGTCTCAACTACTCTTGCAACCCCTTGCAACACACTACTATATGATGCCTGTTACATTCTCTAGTGACATCAACCTTGCAGTCTGTAATATCTTTCAGACTGCATATATAAATATTTTGTCACCACAGCCATTTCCATCCTTTTCACAAAATCCACTATTATATGCCTTTTTACATTTCTCTGTATCATACCTACCCAACATCTCCTCATCACCTCTGTTCCCTTCACCTTCATCTACAGAAGTTTGTTCTAATCACCACTTTCTCTTACCTGGAGATACTCTCTACCACTTCATCCAACTATCTTCACAATGGTAGCTTGAATTCATGTCCAATGTTTCTGCTTCCCCTTCTTGCTTCCCCACCACCTAGTCACCTACACACGTAATTTATCTGCCTTCTTTCTATTAATCGCATCAACTGGCTCTCTCCCTTCACCATAGTCTGTAAATTTAAATTTAAAGTCCTTACTCTCACCTAAACACTCCTGTCTTTCTTCCACTTTTGCTGCCTCTTAACGTGCCATTACTTTTCCTTTTCCTACAGTCAACAGTAGTACAGTTTCCTCGGGGACCCTGCTGGCCAACAGCACTAAAGTTAATCATTGTTTACCTGTGCTTGGTATGAAAATCTCATTATTGATGAGCCACAATTTTTTTAAGAGATCGTGTGTGTGTGTGTGTGTGTGCATGTAGAGTGTCTAGAAAGCAAAATGTGTCCTTGAAAAATTATTAAACATCCTATTAAATCTAATTGTTCACCATATCAATTAAAAAACAAATAAACAAACAAATAAACAAACAAAAAACATTATCCTGGTTTAATGGCAACAAGAAAAAATCAAGCTGGATATAAATTGCACATTTTCTTGTCTTTGCCACAAACATGTCAGTTAGCAGGAATGTTTAAGCCCTAGAGGAGGGGTCATCAGTTTGGGACTGTATATGGGTCATTCTACTCTGCAGGGAACACGAGTGGGCATTCAGAGCACCCAGACCCCGACACACCCAGAGTATGAGAATTGTTTATGTGTTTTTATGTGTGTATGTGTGAGAGTTAGTAGGGTGGGGTTTAGGAGATGTATAGACGTACTATACCCAAATGACAAGCCCACTGGTCTCATGGCAAGGCACAATTAATGACCCGTGCCAACATTACAGGATGAAAAATTCCCACTGTCCGAACATCGCCCGCCCAGCCTGGCAACTGGAATTCTTCATTAGCCCTGGCAGTGGAAGAAAGGGGGTGAAACAATGTGTGTGTATTAGATTTGGGCCCGTATATGTGAAAAACTGTGGACAGCTGTATTATTGTACTAATATTTTTCTTATGTATTCAGTAAACTCTCAATCTCAGTATCCAGCCAGTTACAAACGAGTACATATAGTATTTGGGTATACAAATTTTGAGTCTTATTTTGGTCTTATTTATATGACTTTTGTCTCTGTTAAGGAATCCTTTGGGCTGAGGTATCGGGGATGCATGTTATAACAGTTTCATTGGCAGTTTGTTGGCAAGCTTTTTTTGTAAGTTGTTTTTTCTCATAAAATAACATTCATAATGTTCCTGTAAAGAGACGCATGGGTGTTGACCTAGCACTATTATTTTGTGTGGTACCTTGCTGATTTGTTATATAAATAGAAGTTTCATAAAACTCTGACTTTCAAATTCTGACAGGATTTGTTCACTGGCACAAATACCGTAATTGTCGGGCTATAAGCCGCTACTTTTTGCACAAGCTTTGAACCCTGCGGCTTTTAGTCAGGTGCGGCTTTTCTATGGATTGTCCGTGATTTTTGTCATATCGTAAGACGATTTGTTTTGTTTGTTCCGCTGTTGTACGGCACTACGTTGCCTGGCGGAAGGGCATGCGATCAGACACACAGTATCGGGGTTCAAGAGTGGTATGTTGGTCACGTGTCCATCCGCCAGGCAACATAGTGCCGTACAAGTAGCGTGAAAAACAAACTTCAAATGAACGCTACGCGTTCAGCGGGAGTCGTGGATGACGAGCGGCGATAAACTTGCGAAAAGCAAGTTATGCTCAACTCCACCGGTGGAATCTGACAGCGTGAAAAAGTGTGAAAACATCCATGATCACCAACGGATTTCGAAGGGCTGGACTGCTGCATGATGGAGAGGAGGACACCGCCACGGCCCTTCAGAGGGTGTTCGACTCTGACACTGACAACGAGGATTTCTTTGGTTTTGTAAGTGACAACGAAGGAACGAAGCTGAGAGTGGATGATGAAGCCATCCTGAGCCTGTTCGTATCAGACACTGGAGGAGAGGACTTTGGTGGTTTTAGTGTGCAGGAAGAAGAGAAAGATGGTGAATGACTGACTTTTCTTCTTGTTAAAGCCGTGTCACTGCACCTGAGCCTAAAAGGTAGTCCGAATCTATTTTTCTGGTGTGCTGTAGGTTATTGTTATGTACTACATTTGTTACTCATTTATGAAGCACAGTACATGTTTCGTACTTGTAATTACCGCTACTTGTACATATACCTAAAAAGTTATGCAAATATGTACCCATAACTTGTTTTTCAAAATATTAATAAAAGGGGTGTGTCTCCAAACAGCCATCTCTTTCCTGACAATTCGCTTTGTGCATATTCTCTTACATATGATAAGTCAACATTGAAACACCTGCGGCTTTTGGTCAGGTGCGGCTAATGTATGTACAAAACAGGATTTTCCCCTGATTTTAGCTTGTGCGGCTAATATTCAGGTGCGCTTTGTAGTCCGGGAAATACGGTAATTAAAAATGTTCACTGATAAAATAAAAAAAAATCACATTATGGAAAATATTTGTGGATTTATGTAATCGTCATTGAATGTTTTTAGATGTTTTGTTTTCTGTTATGTACAATTTGCTAATAATACAGTTTTATAAACACTGGGCTGTTTCATAGTGTTTTATTGCTTCTTTTGCTAAAGAAATTCTTCTAAAAAAAATTCCTCCACCATTCCTCATTTTCAGCTAATAATAAATCATTTTTGGTAATATAGGAGATATTGATTTAACTGTACAAGTAACAATATTTTGCATTTCTTAAGCCAGAAAGGAGTGCAAACAGCTTTCAACATATTTAAAATAATAAATAACAGGCAGCACAGAATGGTATCTTTTATCATGTTTAAAAGTGAAAGAATACATTTTTTAATGTGTGTGTGTGTGTGTGTGTGTGTGTGTGTGTGTGTGTGTGTGTGTGTGTGTGTGTGTCCACTTTAGTGGTGTACAAAGAAAAAAGTACAAAATATTTAAAAAAAAAAGTATTTTTTTCAAATACTTATGGATCTAACTGCATATTTAATTTGACTAAATAATGCATTCATAAATATTAAACTGGCATTTTAAAGTTAATTGCTGAAAGAGTGTATATAAGAGAAAAGAATGGAGTATATGGTATTTAATGTCACTACTGAATACCCACAAAGCATAGCTTATTCACTAAGGTATGTATGTCGGAGGTTTCTGTTTAGACCCCACCCAGCTCTGATCTGGCTGCTGATAAAAGCTTCACGGTCATCACAGACCTCTGTACCACAGTCACTTAACCATCAGTCCAGACTCAACCAATCAACCTTTTCTGCATCATCCAAATTCTTGTCCTGTCATTTTACAAACCATGCAGCCAGGATAAACAAATCAAACCCATTTCAAGTGTGGAAATCACTCTCAAAATAACAACTGTGAAATGTAGAAATGTATTATCTTCACCCTCCAAATTCAATTTATTTTATGCATATCTTACCATCTAAATTGAATACAGCTCGTAGGTTGTGCGAGAAATCCCTTTGAAAAGACTTGCCTTATCTTATCTCCAGCACTTATCTTATCCAGGGTGTCTCGCTTTCTAGCCAAGCAGAGGCGTCATAGTGTGCAAACCTCTGCTGAGGGTTGTCTTACTGTGTTTTCATTGGCCTTTTGAGCAACGTGTTTTTCCAGAGCAACCCAAAACACCGCAGACTTTAAAAAGAGTCTCCCCTCAGTGTTAATTGAGATTCATGAAGTTGAAACATTCAATTAAGTAAAATAATCTGATTATAGAGCTTTAATTATCACTAAGCTAGATACACTTGATGAATATGTTAGACAAATTACTAGAAAGAGACTGTTTGAAAATAATCATTTAAACATCTGGACAGTGGGAAAGATGGTTATATAAAGAGTAAATTGTCTCAAAGTTACTTAACAAAAAATTAACAAGTGCTTTGTGACGAAATTAAAATGCTAATTGCAAATAGATTATTGTTTGTTAAATTAATATCATTTATGGGGAAATGCTGATGGTGGTACCCGTGAAGGTTACAAAATGTGAGAACTGTCACCGTTTAATCTATCCTGCTTAAGACTGTCTGCAGAAACATTTATAACAATTACATTTGTACACAAACACTTGGTCCTTTCTGGACACATGGCATTGAAGGGTCTGTACAAAAGTAAAAAAGTCCATATAGAGTCTTTTGTTAGGTTTTAAATACAATCAAGTTTTACTGTGTCAAATAATTAAGACTGTTTCACACTGGAAAATCTGTCGTGGATAGCAGTTCAAGTACAGTGTTAGAGTACAAGCATTTAGCATTATACAGTGTAACCTTTAAGACTATTATTCTTTGTACATAAGAACCTAATTGTACAGAATTGTATAGAATAGACAACAATGTGCTGTTATCTATTCCAGGACACTCCAAAGATGTAGTGGAATTGCATTAATTCAATTTTATTTATATAGCCTCAAATCACAACAACATGTCACAGTCTGGCTGAGGCAGACTGTATGTGTTTGCAAGAGAGGACTCAAACGCAAACCAAAAACTGAACGTGACGTGGATTTAACAAAAAACAAGCCGTTTATTGAGGCTAGGAAACAAGGTACAAACAAAGGGCATAGGTGAAACTAAACAATAACCTAAACTGGGTGAACTAAAACTAAACATGAACAAAACGTTAAACATGGTGAACTGACATGGACACCTGAAGTTGTCACGTAGTTGAGCAGACGACCTGACAAGGAATGACTGAAGACACACGGACTAAATACAAACAGGAGGATAATGAGGGAAATGGAAACACATGGGCAAACAGCTGACACACATGAACATAACGACGTCACAAGGGGAGAGTAAAACTAAAAACATTGAACATAGGAACACAGGACCCCTTCAAAATAAAACAGGAAACTTAATGAGATGCAGACATGACAACCTGAACTTGACCACGTAAGACACAGACATGAAACACATGAAGGGCAAGGGAGACTTAACAGGGGTTGGAAGACACAAGGGGAATCTAATAACAAATGAACTAGAAAAGCTAATGAGCTTAATCATATACTATAAACATCAAAATAAACTCAAAACACTGGGTCATAAGACCCAGGATCGTGACACAACAGTTGCCTCAATGTGCTTTATATTGTAAGGTAAAGACCCTGTCTAAGATCAGGTCAACAGGGTCTCAAGCTGTTCTTGAGAAGTTTTTGCAGTGCAGCAGGAGACAATGTGGTGGTGGAGGCCAGCGCTGTTGCTTCAGGATAGTATGCTTCATCTGGGGCAGCATGGTGGTGTTATTAGTACTGTTGCCACACAGCAACAAGGTCCTGGTTTCAAATCCACCTGGCGGGTTTTTCTGTGTGGAGATGCACGTTTTCCCTGTGCCTGTTACACAGGTGTCTATAGCAGAGACTACAGTAGTTCATTCAGTTTGTAGAGCTTTTCCAAACAGTTTTCTCCATTTACAGAAGTATATTCATAAAAAAATGAAAATATGAGAACATCAGGACACACAGTTGTGAATGTAGCTTTTCAGTATGTCCTTGTTTTCTCTTCTAGGTAATAACCTTGTGATCTACATGGAAACGTACTAACAGTTTAACAGTCTGTATCATTTTTGTGGCCACTGAATATGAAATACTATTAAAATGTTCTTAATGCACCATATTAAATGTGAAAACTGAGAAGAAATGAGATAAACTGAATAAAGTGTTCCAGATGATTTTTTTGCATCTGTGAGTAATAGTAATAATGTTGGGGTGACTAAAAACCCACACATTTATAAGACTGTTTATCTTCTTATAAAGCTGCTTAGCAAAGACAACACAGACAAACACCTGAACGCACATGCATGCACAAACAATGTAAATCATGGTTCCAAATTCCAGTGTGCTGTACAAAGCAGCTCATTGGTGCTATCCAAGCAAAGATAACAAAGACACGCAATGCTTCACTAAATGCTTCACAGCCTTGTACCTCAAGTTGCTTACTGATCTACCTAAGTACTTCCTCTCTCATACCCCTTAATGACCTTTCGTCTAGCTCCCACACTCCTCTGCCACCCCCACTTCTCGGTTTGTTACATAAGAGCAAACATAGGCCCATGTGAACAAAACTCCCATCATATAAGGTTTGGAAATGTTCTGGGTAGTCGTCACTGGTGGGTAATAAGGAGAAAAACACAGATGAACATTTTTTTTTTTGGGGGGGGGGGGGGGGGGGGGGGCATCTGACCTGTGAGATCATAATACATACAATACAGTACAGAGAAGCTAAACAATGAAGCAAAGCAGTGCTATAAGAAGGAAATAACGGTAACAAGAAGGATCGAACCACAAATTATCGATCCTCATGTTCCCCAAAATGTCCTAAAAAGTTTGTGTGGCGAGCTCCTACATATCAAGCAACTTAGTTATGGATTACAGATTTCCGATATGCAATAAAAAGTTTTTGCATCTCTTGCATGACACTTTTTAAATAGTTTATTATATTTAATACTGAACTGTAATATTTTAGTTTTTTTAAATTATGCATTTCTGTTTGGATTTGTTTTGGTACTTGGCATTTAATATTGCACTGTAATAACATCCTTGTCTACCTTGTCTAAAACGCACTGAAACTTTTTAATCACATGTGAAAGTTCTGTCATCAATTATGGCACAATATTACATTACAACACTGTTCCAGTGCAGCAGTCACAGGTAGTCACAGTGACTTGTGTGTCCAAGGTGGAGCAGTGGTACAGAGTCAGGGTTACACTGTCACATTCAGTAAGAAGGACTAGATGTTAGAGTCCCTGATAATGCATTGCTTTAGATGGAGAGACTCTTGTTATGAGGAAAGGCAGCCCAGAAACTTTACTAGCAGCACACATCGTTGTGTGCCTCAACTTTCGGTCTTTTACCCAGGCTAAGCTGGCATTTTTTCTTCCTTGGTTAGGTTTAGGGATTAGAAATCTGATCTAGAAAATTTGGGACACATCGTCAGTAGTGGACCTTGGATTCATCGGGTGTTTCGGCCATTATCACTAGAAATCCTCATCCAAGGAGGCCTTGCCAGGGTTGATTGATTAGCTGGTTTGACTAAAACAAAAGCCTATATCAAACAGATGTGTGGGTGAAGTGCATTATTAGTACCCAGTCAGGATCAGACTGTTGCATTTCAGATGAGATGTGAGAAACTAAAAACTGTCTGGTTTGAAAAAAAAAGGCAAAAGTGAGGCAAAATAATGAAATTAATAATTACTAATAGAAATATTAGGAGGAACACACAACACTGGAGCTGATCACCAAACTGAAAAGTCAGGCAAGAATAGGGACAAGTCACCAAAACACTCCAGAGCAGGAGCAAACAGCCACCACACAGCTCATTAGGTGCAAAACCAACAAGGCCCTCTGGCACTAGACTCCCTTCTCTAGCCTTAAGTGCCGCTCTAGCTTAATTGCTGATTAGAGTCATCTGTACAAAAAGGGTGGCACCTACGGCAGGAGAGCTGGCAGGACACCCACAAAAGGTCAATTTCACAGCATGCCCTGATAGGGCCATAACACTCTCCCATAAATACAAACCTGTGGTTTGTTACGAAGGGTCTCACACTGCAGTGAGCAAACCAATTAATTATACCTGCCTCATCACTGCACCATCAGAGTGGTGGCGCAAGAGTTAGTCGACCTCTGACACTGAGCGCATGACACCATTAAGCAATTACGCTCCAAATGTGGCCTTTTACCAGGCCTAGCATCTTTGTCCATTTGAGAATCACAACTCTATGTTTTTCCACAAGCCAGGCTGTTTTTGCTTCGTGTGCTTACCGCTTGAGTTTAAATTTCAAACAGCTAGCAACAGGTTTGTAAAAAGCAGCTTCTTTACCTTAGGTCTTAAACCCACAACACTCTGTATTGCTAGCTCACCAGGGTGTATTTTGATAAGTTCAGTTCACAATTATATTGTGAATTAAGACAAACTCATCTGCCACTGTGGCAGCCTGCTGTAAAGTGGAATCTCTGTTCACTTGGATAAAGCAATAAACTGAGGCATAGTCTTCAAATTCCTCCACAAGCATTAGCTCACACAGTGCAGCCAACTCATTAACCATACGTCCAGAGCACCAACTATCAAAAGAGCCATTTCTTCTCCCTAGGAAAGTAAAGGTAGGATTGACCTGGTACCTTCTTTAAACCCAGAAAATGCTGCCTATAGGCTTCAGGTACAAGTTTGCTTTTCATTAACCAAGCAGGCCACCATACAGACTAGAACAATCCTCCTGGGCCTATCTGTCAACTTACAAAGCAACATTATGCCCCACAAATCTTGACGCCAGTGCAGTTGCCATGTATTCAAATGCAGTGAAACACTGTCAACATTCGACCAAAAACCAAAAACCAAAAAAACCACACACAAAAAAAAAAAAAACCCCATAACAAACAAAAACTGGAATAAGGTGAATGTTATTGTGCACCAAACAGGCCCACAGTTCATCAGCTCCAGCTGATGCAACTTGATACCCGTTTCATCCTTCATTTTCTACAGTTCCACGTCCTTCCTCAACTGGAACTCCCTCTCGTTCCTCCAACTGACGGACTCCATTTTACAAAGGACTAGCAAATATACAAACTGAGGCAAACTTAAGTAGAGCTAGCTGACAACAGAACAACAACTTACCTGTTGTGGCAGACACATTAAAGAGCCCAGTTCCTAACCACAACAAACTTTACCCACCCATCTTCTTGAGTATACTGGGTGCAAAGTGACCTGAAAGGCTAAAGTTTCAGTGACTAGAGATCTGAATTGCATAGCTCCTAACCGGGAACTTATTCCCACCGAGGATTACTCCAAAAATACACCAAAAAAATTACCCAGAAGAAGATCAGCTGCACACTTACTTAACCAGAAAGTTGCATTTTCCAAAGATAGCACCATGTCAGTCATCTACAAGCAAAATAATTAAAAGCCCAATACTACCAATTCCAAACTCCCTCTTTCCAGAGATCCTGAAGGAGTCCCAGCTTATGTTATTATCCTTAGTTTGGAAGTCTAGGAGGCACAGATTGTAACAAAGTAAAGTAAATCCAGCAACCCACAACTTAGAACTACTGTACAAAACCCATCTCAGCAGAAAAGTGATTCATTTTCAGTTTATTTATTCCCCTGCTAAATTGCAGTTTATTTTAAGTTAAGCGTCTCACACATGATTTAACAAAAACAAAACTAGACTTAAGGGGCTAAGGCCCAAACAACAACAAAAATACCCTCTGACTGAAAATAAAACAAGAATACAATGCTGAGTTTAAAGAAAATGTCAGAACTCCTACCAAACTTCCCATCTAAAACAAGACAGCTTAACACAGTTCATCAAAAAAAAAAAAAAAAAACAACTAACCATAACATTAACCAGACTCTGGGTACACAGGAGTAAGTTTCACACAAAAATCACAGCAGCTGAAACATCACATCACAGATATCAAGGGAGAAAAACATGTGGCTCTGGATGAGTGTGGCTTTATGCAGTCCACTGATGACGAGGAAGTGACTTCAGCTGTGCATTAAGTTGTGACAGCAAGGAGGCAAAAAAAAACATGGAAGAAAAAAAAGTAGAGCCCCTAGAGGACATGTGGACAAAAGCATAAAGGTTTTATTTGATTTTAGCCATACTGCCATATAGCTTAGCCAAGATACATCTAAGGATCTAAGGGGTTATTGTTATTATTATCATTATTGTTATTACTATTGTTGTTGTTGTTATTGTTATTAGAAATCTTGTCTTAACAACCTCTTTTTTTTCATTGCTCGTGAAACATATGATTTTCATTTCAGCCAGCTTTGATTCTATGTTTTGAATCTGCCTAAAGTGTCAGAAATCCCAGAGTTTGAACTGTTCATAGTATTATCTCACACTGTCCGTGTATATTTTGCATTTAAACATTTTTTGATGAATTGCTGTGTTTTGGCTGTCTAGGCCTGGATTCTGAAAGACTTATGGTATCTGGCCCAAAATGTAAGCAGCAGGTCCTTTACATATACAGTATATTTACTATACGAACTGATTGGTCAAGTACCATGTATTCCAGACACTGTTTGTTACTGTCATGTGATGCACCAATTAACATAAAAGAGGACATAAGGTTCTGGCTGGGTGGTAATCATATTCTACTATAAGTTTAGCTTTTAAAAAGGTTATTGTAGGACTTGTTGTAGACAGCCACTGTACCTCCTACCTACAAACAGTACATAAGCTTTGTAACTGGGCAGTTTACACATGGCATCCAGTATTGTGATGGCTGGTGTGGAATAGATAGCACAGGATCTATTGTTTATATCATATAGATGCCAATGACACCCTTTAAAAAATAATTACAAAAATAAAAAACAGCTGTACTGTACAACCACATTGTACTCCATTGGGAAAAAATGACAGAAAAGAAGTATTATGTCATAGCTTTCTTGTTTTGGATTTGGGTCTTATGCCTGCTACTGTGTCAGGAAGTAATGGAAGCCCTGACAGTGCAACTCAAGCAGTCAGACAAAAGTCTTTGTGATTTTTTTGTACAGCGATACAGAGACTAAATTAGGTTTGTGCTTAGACATGGCATCTTAGGTCATGTCCTTTTTCTTTAATTCAGTTCTAGTTTTATAGATTGCAATGTGTGTTTATCTAGTTTTAATGAGTGGAAAACAGTATAAGAACAATCTTACCCCAACTACATGTTAAGAATTACTTTCTAAAGGACAAAGCACAAAAAACAGTGCAAGAGACGACAAGAAAACTAAAGTAGAAGAGAAGGAAACCGAATGTACAGCAGACCAAAGTTCCCCCTGCCACTTCATTAAACAAGAACATCCTGCACCCCAATTGTCTCCCTCTTCCCTCATTTCCTACCTTACACCCCCAACACCCAATACACACTCCCTCGCAAATCCGTTCATAGCAAACTCACTGAAGACTAAGCATGTGTGAAATTGTGACTTTCTAATGCACACACATCCTCTCTGCTCACACACATATGCACACTCACCAACTCATCTGTGCTTTATCCCTAATCAGTTTTTGTACAAGTCCAGTCCTCATTGTGTCATTTGTGTCAAGGTGTCTGACTTTGACGGTTCATCTTTTGTTTCGAATTCTGTTTGTCACTGTAGTCTGTTTGAAGTGTAGAACTTGGGGACTCAAATGCAGAATACTACAAACTGATTGCAGTTAACTAGAGACCATCTTGTGACAAGATCAGCAGCTCCAATTCCAGTGATTTCTCAGACCACACCCATTCTCAGAGCTTCATTTTAGAATCAAGTTTCATGATTAGAAGTTTCACCACATCATAAAATACTTGTGAGGCAAATCCATCCAAAGACTTTGTTCAAAGTGCTGGCTTAATTCATTTTTGTATATTAATAAATAATAAATAAAATTTTATTTATATAGCACCTTTCAAGATAAAATCACAAAGTGCTTTACAGAGGCAGAAAACAGACGTTAAAATCTAAAACAAAACAAAATCAACCGAAAGCGAGTTTAAACAGATAGGTTTTTAACTGCTTTTTAAAAGACATGACTGAGTCCACAGATCTCAAACTCCAAGGGAGTGAGTTCCAGAGTCTGGGAGCCACTGATACAAACGCTCTGTCACCTTTTGTTTTTAACCTTGTATGCGGGACAGCCAGCAGCCCCTGGTCACAAGACCTCAGGGACCTGCTGGGGTGATAGGAAAGAAGAAGATCACTTAAGTAAGTTGGAGCTACACCGTGCAGGGCCCTATAAGTCATGATAATGATCTTAAATTGGACCCTGAACTTGACAGGGAGCCAATGCAGTTGAATCAGCAGGGGAGTGGCATGGGAGTATTTGTGATGCTTTGTCAGAAGCCTAGCAGCAGCATTCTGAACACCCTGCAGTCGTTCCAGAGAGGCATTACTTAAGCAAGTAAACAAGGAATTACAATAGTCTAAGCGAGATGAAACAAAAGCATGAATAATCATTTCCAATTCGGAACGTGACACAATGGGACTCAGCTTAGCGATATTTCTTAAATGGTAAAAACAAGAGCGAACCAAAGATTTAACGTGTGTGTCCAGCGTCAGAGCTGGATCAAATGTAACACCAATGGATGATTTAATATAGGAAGCAAGAGGGCCTAGATTTTTAACCACGAGGGGAACAAATTTCTCAGGAGCAAAGACAATGACTTCCGTTTTATCAGCATTTAGTTGAAGGTAATTACCAGCCATCCAATCTCTAACGGAATCTAAGCAGGACTGCAATATTTGGAGCTTAGAAACATCAGGTGGCCTAAAAGAGATATATAGCTGAATATCATCTGCATAACAAAACTGCTTATATTTTAAATGAATAAACATTAAGTTATATAAAATATAACATTGGTAAGTATTTCAGTATTACCTAGATCACTTAAATTACACAATTCAGAGCATATGTGTATTGTTTGTGTATTTACCGATATGGAAAAGATATATATAAATCTTATAAAGTTTGTATCTGTCTTGTGTGAAACTTGTATGAAAAGCATATAAGTGTGAAAACAGATATAAGATCCCTTGAAAAATTATATAATGAAACTTGTGTGTTTTGGATACTTACTAAAACAATGTACGAAAGTAATGAGAAAGTGGCCACTTTCATGAGTAAATCATGTAAGCCTATATGATTTACTCATGAAAGTGGCCACTTTCATGAGTAATCACATATAAGTTTTTACTATTTCTTTTCCGTATGGGTATACACAAGCACTCATATATATTCAAATAATTAACATTTTTACGTGTTTTGGAGTTTTTACGTGTTTTGAAGTTTGTACGTGCTTTGTCTGTAGGGGCCACCATAAATATACTTTTATTTATTCACTCCACATAAAATGCAATAAATCATATAATACAAAAACCAACTATTCACATTTCAACTTTTAACTGTTTACATTTTCAGCTTTTTCCTTTTACAAATTTAAAGTGAAACAACACAAAACACTGCAAACCACAACACAATTAAATATAAATTAAAATATGAAAACAAAAAGAAGATGCACATTCTCTGTCATATGTCCCTGAATGAATAAACTTTCTGAATCCTTTATCATCTGCAACTGAAAATAGTTGTGGATGATTACTATACCTTTCTAATGTGACGTTGTTGTCCCTGGCTCTCTTTCTCTCCCTCCCGCTCTGTTCCTGTGCTACTGCGAGTGTCAGTGTTGCCAACTTAGCGACTTTGTCGCTATATTTAGCGAGTTTTCAGACCCTTTAGCGACTTTTTTTTAGAAAAAAAGTCGCTAAAGGGTGAAAGCGCGTATCGCTTTTACTCTCAACAAGCAGCGGGTGCTGCAACACAGTCAGTTCTTCTTTTACTCTTATGCTGTTTTGTGGATCACAAGGTTTAAAACTACTTATAAACACACACACAAAGTAACTCCACCAGAGTGCCTATTTCGGGTCACTTTTGCCGGTCCAAGCCCGGGTAAAGGAGCAGGGTTGGAATTGTGACATTAAAAAAAACAATAATTGCTAAAAGAAATTTCATTTGTAGTTCTAAATAAACTCTAAATGCATTTAGGACGTTTTTTACTCACTTTATGTCTCTTCCACGATGTTATTTCTCTCTCCAACAACATAGGTTACAATTAGATTAGCATGACCAATTATGCAAATTAGGCGATGACATCATTTAGCGACTTCTAGCGACTTTTAGGACAGCCAATAGCGATTTTCCTTACTGAGGAGTTGGCAACACTGGCGAGTAGTGATGTTCGATTCGTGAACGAATCGTTCAATACTCGAGAATCACTTTACTGACTCGTGAAGCATGATTCACAAACCCAACTGACTCACTGACTCATCCCTGTTTCTGTTAGCAAACTAATTCACTTAGTAGAAATATATCTAGCCTATAGTCAAAGGAGCTTGCAAAGCTTGGAAAGAAAAGCGTCTGGACTTCTTTAAGTTGCTTGAAGACGTTTCACCTCTCATCCGAGAAGCTTCTTCAGTTCTAAGGTCAAATGGTGGAGAGTCCCAGATATAACCTAGTGGGAGTAACCCCCCACAGAGGGACAAAAGGACCCCCTGATGATCCTCTAATCGCCTGAGCCAAGGTGTGAAACTGGGTGTGTGTCCCAATCAGCCAGAGTTTCGGGTGAGTTCATTGTGAAACCTGGCCCCACCTTATCATGCGAATTCCTGAGGTCAGATGGCCCAGGATGTGAGTGGGCGTTAAGGCGTCTGGGAAGGGATCTCAAAACTGGATTATAAATGGCAGAGAGTTGGTGTCGTAAACCCGAGCCTCTGTTCAAAGAAGACAGCCAGTTTCTTAACAAAAGCATTTCTGCTCTGAACTGGAAGAAAAAACCCTGAGTAGAAGCTCACATCAAGAAAATAGCTCCTTGGCTCACAGTAGCATCGCTCTGCTAACATGCTAACAACACATTTGAGCTACCCACCCCTCCCTTCCTGTGTTGAATCGTAAGCATAAGCAAATCACTCAGGACTCGCTCACCCCCTCCCTCCTGTGCTGAATCATAGAGCGAACGAACCACTCACTCACTCACTCACTAACCCCCTCCCTCCTGTGCTGAATCGTAAGCGTAAGCGAATCACTCAGGACTCACTAACCCCCTCCCTCCTGTGCTGAATCATAGAGGAACGAACGAATCACTCACTCGCTCACCCCCTCCCTCCTGTGCTGAATCATAGAGCAAGCGGACGAATCACTCACTCGCTCACCCCCTCCCTCCTGTGCTGAATCATAGAGCGAATGAACGAATCACTCACTCGCTCACCCCCTCCCTCCTGTGCTGAATCATAGAGCAAGCGAACGAATCACTCACTCGCTCACCCCCTCCCTCCTGTGCTGAATCATAGAGCGAATGAATGAATCACTCACTCGCTCACCCCCTCCCTACTGTGCTGAATCATAGATTGATAGGAAATTGCTTAATTTTAGAAATGTTTTTGCTCTTTTTGCTCTATAAAATAGTTGTTTTTTTTAGAATCATTCATCTTAGCAGTGGGATTTACATGAAAAGAGAAACAAATTAAGTTTGAGTGAAAATGTAAATTTTTTGCACTCCCTGGTCAACTGACTCAGTGAATCAAATGACTCAAAAACCGATTCACTTTGGTGAGTGACTCATTAAAACTCGATTCAGTAAAAAGAATCAAATTTACCATCACTACTGGCGAGTGTAACTACCGCCCCTCCCCCCTCTGCCCAGCGCAAAGGACAAGGCTCGCAGAGTGAAGCGGAAAAAAGTGCGAGAGAGAGAGAGGGTGAGAGAAAGAAAAAAACCCCACAGCTCGCGTCGTTCATGTCAAAGACCTGGCTCTAAGAGCCTTTTCGCTTGCAACCGTCACATCACTACTGTTCTGGAAGTTCAGTTAATGCTAGAAATTTGTTTTGGAATTTGTACGTGCTTTGTCTCTAGGGGCCACCGCATATATTTATATACAAACATATATAAATGAAACCACTTTTTTTTTACATTAGTAATTCCTTTTGTGCATAATTTTATATTATTGTTAATAATAAATTAATTCAAGCAACAAAACAACCTGAAGAGCCAGTTCGGAGCCGAAAGAGCCGGTTCTCTAAAAAGAGCCGGAAATCCCATCACTACACTACAATTATACAGAAAAAACACCAACAATCAAATGATCCCCTATGAGCAAGCATTCGGTGACAGTGGAAATGAAAAACTCCCTTTTAACAGGAAGAAACCTCTGGGAAAACCAGGGTCAGGGAGGGAAAGCCACTCCTCACCAGAGGTGAAGGGGAGAAGACAGGACAAAAGACACAGTATCTGTACATTGTGTCTGTACATCGGTCTATTTTAAAAGACAAGACTGGATATTTTTTTTACATTTTTTTACATTTATATTAACAACAGAACCCGCTGGGTACTTGAGCAAGTAGAACTTTTGAAACAAAGCTCTGGGCAAGAGTGTTGACTTACAAACTGAACATTTAACAGTATTTTTTTAAAAACGCTCTTTTGTCTGATCACTTCTAGATAATTTTAAATTTACAACAATGGATCACATGGCAGTAGGGAGTACATTTCATGACAGTAGATGTCTTTTGGAAAATGCTGTAACTAAATTAAGGGCATAATTCATTCATTGCTACTCTTTTCAGTGTCTTGTACAGAGCATTTACCTGGACTCTACTTCCTCAGAAGTTATTTATCTCATCATTAGTGTTACATCCTTTGTACACCTCTGGATATTGTGGCTCCTCTGAGTACTTGATTCCTGGGTATAATTGTCAAACGTGCATCTTAAAGTAGAAAACCTGTATGTTTGAGAGCAAATGGCATCTCACCAATTTAGCACATATTCCTTTAGCCTGGAGAAAGAGTTTGTTGCGCCATAATAAATGAAAAAGAAAAAACACCCATCCCAGGTACCCCCGTGCACGCACAAACACATCCTCCAACCACACACACCCATATTTTGTTTTCAAACTCCATTGCGGTTTATTTCACACCTCAAACATTTAGTAAACAATTACGCAAATAAAAGTAAACTGCAATAAATTACAGGTAGTAATAAAATACACTACTAACTCTTTTATGCTACGTCCACACCTACACGGGTATTTTTGAAAACGCAGCTGTTTCGTCCACACGTAAACGGCGTTTCAAATCCCCGAAAACTGAGATTTTTTAAAACTCCGTTTTTGCGTTTACGTGTGGACGAGGAATACGGAGTTCATCACGCAACTTATGTGCCTTTTTTCACATCACACTATGCGCCACGTTATTGTTTACATGAGATGAATTGCAGAATTGCAGATAGAGACAAAATACTGTTAATCTGACTGTCTGCAGGTTTTACATGCTTACACACGCAGTTACTGTCCCTCCATTTAGAAAGGCAGAGGCGTCACGGTGTAATTATTTTACGTGTAGTTGTTTTTTTTTCTGTGTGATAATATTCAATATTGCTATCAATACATTTTTCAAAAAATGCCTCTCTATACAAAATGGGTTTAAAAACATAAACAGCTGTAGGATACTGTTTGTCCGTGATTTGAACCGGGGGAACAAATCGTGGCAGGATCAGCCTGATGTTATTTGTATCCCGCTGTAACTCTACTGTATACAGAGCTAACTCCGAAATGTCAGGAGTAGTAAGTCATTACAAGTGTTTGTGAAGTAAAAATCAAGAATGTGGGATACTGTTTGTCTGTGATTTGGAGAGCCCGGCGCCTGCTCCCGACGCAGGAAAAAAAACTGTTCTGCAAGGGAGACCTACCTCGGCACTTGTGCAGGTAAGCCAAAGGGAAGATATACTTCACCATATTTTCTAGTCTTTGGCTCAGAAGGAAGTTGGTTTGAAAACATATTTAGCGATGCTTCATCCCCTGCTTTGCGTTTGTGTGGGAGCCCCGTCAAAAACCTGTCCATAATGTTAGCAGTGTCCAAGTGTTTTTTTTTGTTTGTTTTTTCTTTTCATACCGCGCTGTGGTGTGAATGAGACACGGCGGGTCCAGGGATCAGTGTTTTGAGCCATTTTATTCAGATCACACCACAACACAATACACACCAACCCCCGAGTCCCCGTGTTTTAACTCAGCGGGCGTGATTAAGGATGACCACGCCCCACCAAACGCACCCCCCTGGCTCTGTGCCCCCCCCTAGGGGCGGGCCCCACACTTTGGGAACCCCTTGTCACTACCCGATCCGTACCGGAAACCCGATCGGTACCCCGCATGCGCGAAAGGTTTTTACTTCCGGTCGTAGCGTTTTACGATAGTTATGGGTCAGAGTATCTGTTAAGATGTTAAGAATAACAAGTATATCTTAAAATGTTTGCAATAATGAAGCATTTCAGTACAATGTAGACAAAAACGAAAAATAAAAAGAAAGTTACGGATCAGGACTCTCCGATCCTTACTGCGCATGTGTAAAGTCTGACCATACAAATCGGGTCTACCCGATCCGTACCGCGCATGTGCAATGTTTTCTTCTTCTTCTGTTCGTTTAATGGCAGTTTACTCCCCAGTGTACGAGGATACCGCCACCTGCTGACCGAGCGAATAAACCCTATTATAAACTGAATTATCGTCATTACAAACGTGTGTTAAATCTGATTTAGCGATAGTCGAGTGTGTTTATGCTTGTCTGTGAGGAGAGGATTGTTGGAATAGTGATGATGATGTGCGCTATCACTGTCAATTGTCAGTAAACACTTAATCTGGCTGATGAATCTACACGTGAGATATTACAAAGTCTGCATTATTAACTCTGTAATTAGGCGCCATTCTTCTTATTTTACGGCGCTGTTGCTCAATCGGGGGACGCTCTCTGTTGAGGAGAAAAGCATGAATTTCTTTGTATACGGATTATCCATTGTTTAAATGTCCCGGGCAGTCGAAAAGGAGGCAGAGCTGTTGAGAAATGCTAGGAGCTAACTGGGCGCTAACCGCACCATTCAAATATATTGAATGTCGCAATGTTGGCAAAGAGAGGAAGTGACGTAAGATTTGCGCATGCGGGGTACCGATCGGGTTTCCGGTACGGATCGGGTAGTGACACCCCTGCTTTAACTTAATGACTTCATGAATTTCTTCATGTTACATCCTGTGAGGCTGTGGGAGTGTGTGGGCGTGGTGTTGTCTTCTCCCTCTCCTCCTCCTTCTTTCTTGCTCCTCCCCTTGTCTCTCTCTGCCCCTGCCTTCTCCTTTAGGACACACCTGTTGCTCATCTGCCCTCGTTTACCACCAATTACCCTCAGAGGTGATATAAGCTGGAGAAGAGCAGTGTGGAGAGGCTTCTGGTGGATTTCCTCTGTGCTGGTCAGTGTGTGATACTGGTTTAGGTATGGAAACGGCCTGCTGCGTGTGACCAGCCCCACTGTGTGTAGGCTCTTTGTGAGTAGTGCTTAACTGAGCGGTGGTTTCCCATAAGTGACGGCGGCCTCCATTAGTATGTTTGGCCTGCCTTGGTATTGTTACTAGCAGCGTTGCTGTCTTTTTCTGTTGAAGCCTTATAGTTGTTTTCTTTGTTGAAGTGGTCACTATCTCTTTGGGTTGACTTGACTGGTTTATCATTAAAGCAGCGGTGCTGTCTCTTTTTGTTGTTACCATTTATATGATTATTGAGGTATTTGATTATAATAAAGATTTATTTTGTGTTAAATACCTCTGCCTGGTGTTCTTTTCATTTCACCCGGATCCAACTGTTACTGTTCCCCACTCTCATCGCCTAGCTTTTATGTGGGGACGTAACACTTCACAAATAACAATTAGAGAAAAAATTACACATGGATGTGATTGCAAAAGTAGCAAAACAGTGGCTCAGCAGCGGCTGAGGAGGTTTGGCATGGTTTCCAGAATGCACACCGATTTCTATCGGTGTGTATTCTGGAATCTGTATTACGCTCTGGTACCTCAGCTGTAATGCTCTGGACCACAAGGCTTTAAGGGGGGTGCTGAGATCAGCATAACACATCGCTAGTTCTGAACTCCCAGCCGTCCAGAACCTCTACAGACAGCGCGTTATGTGAAAGGCCCAGCTCTCTGATCCCAGCCATCCTAGCCATACACTCTTCACACTCCTGGCATCAGGCAGGGGGTACGGGAGCATCCAGACCTGCACCAGCAGAAGACCGTTTCTACCCAGTCGTCAGGCTACTGAACTGCTGAAATATTGGACAATTACTCTATATGCCATGAAATTTTTTATTCTATATTTATTTGATCTCTTTTTTTCTTTTTTTTAAAATGAATATACATATTTTGTCTATGTGCAACATTGAGGGGGCTCTGAGCTGAAGAATTTCATTGCACTGTTATACATGAATATAACTTAAACTTGAGAACATCTACTGGTGCTCTGTACTCTTTCTGCCCACTTGTACGTCCCACCACTGTAGAATATTTCAGTAGCTGGTATGACCTAAAGTTTACAAGGTGAAGAGCAGCGCACCCCCAATCTCTTAATGTGGCCTGTCTATCAGGTTGTCAGTAAGCTTGGGAACACTGTGGCAGGAGGTATAGCTTTTTGTCTACTACAGGGAGTGCAGAATTATTAGGCAAGTTGTATTTTTGAGGAATAATTTTATTATTGAACAACCATGTTCTCAATGAGCCCAAAAAACTCATTAATCTCAAAGCTGAATGTTTTTGGAAGTAGTTTTTAGTTTGTTTTTAGTTTTAGCTATTTTAGGGGGATATCTGTGTGTGCAGGTGACTATTACTGTGCATAATTATAAGGCAACTTAACAAAAAACAAATATATACCCATTTCAATTATTTATTTTTACCAGTGACACCAATATAACATCTCCACATTCACAAATATACATTTCTGACATTCAAAAACAAATCAGCGACCAATATAGCCACCTTTCTTTGCAAGGACACTCAAAAGCCTGCCATCCATGGATTCTGTCAGTGTTTTGATCTGTTCACCATCAACATTGCGTGCAGCAGCAACCACAGCCTCCCAGACACTGTTCAGAGAGGTGTACTGTTTTTCCTCCTTGTAAATCTCACATTTGATGATGGACCACAGGTTCTCAATGGGGTTCAGATCAGGTGAACAAGGTGGCCATGTCATTAGTTGTTCTTCTTTCATACCCTTTCTTGCCAGCCACGCTGTGGAGTACTTGGACGCGTGTGATGGAGCATTGTCCTGCATGGAAATCATGTTTTTCTTGAAGGATGCAGACTTCTTCCTGTACCACTGCTTGAAGGAGGTGTCTTCCAGAAACTGGCAGTAGGACTGGGAGTTGAGCTTGACTCCATCCTCAACCCGAAAAGGCCCCACAAGCTCATCTTTGATGATACCAGCCCAAACCAGTACTCCACCTCCACCTTGCTGGCGTCTGAGTGGGACTGGAGCTCTCTGCCCTTTACCAATCCAGCCACGGGCCCATCCATCTGGCCCATCAAGACTCACTCTCATTTCATCAGTCCATAAAACCTTAGAAAAACCAGTCTTGAGATATTTCTTGGCCCAGTCTTGACGTTTCAGCTTGTGTGTCTTGTTCAGTGGTGGTCATCTTTCAGCCTTTCTTACCTTGGCCATGTCTCTGAGTATTGCACACCTTGTGCTTTTGGACACTCCAGTGATGTTGCAGCTCTGAAATATGGCCAAACTGGTGGCAAGTGGCATCTTGGCAGCTGCACGCTTGACTTTTCTCAGTTCATGGGCAGTTATTTTGCGCCTTGGTTTTTCCACACGCTTCTTGCGACCCTGTTGACTATTTTGAATGAAACACTTGATTGTTCGATGATCACGCTTCAGAAGCCTGTTAACACATAGTGAGTGAGAAAGGTTACTGGAAAGGAAAAACTCAATGCATCATGGGAATACCCGGCAGCCTATGTCTATTGCAGCATAAATAAGGGAAGATTCAGGGTCACCTGGTCCAGCCCTAACTATATGCTTTAGCAAAAAGGAAAGTTTGAAGCCTAATCTTAAAAGTAGAGATAGTGTCTGTCTCCCAAATCCAAACTGGAAGCTGGTTCCACAGAAAAGGGGCCTGAAAACTGAAGGCTCTCCCTCCCATTCTACTTTTAAAATACTCTAGGAACAACAAGTAAGCCTGCAGTGTGAGAGCGAAGTGCTCTAATGGGGTGATATGGTACTTACAAGGTCATTAAGATAAGATGGGGTCTGATTATTTAAGACCTTGTATGTGAGGAGCAGGATTTTGAATTAAATTCTGGATTTAACAGGAAGCCAATGAAGGGAAGCCAAAACAGGAGAAATCTGCTCTCTTTCTCTAGTCCCTGTCAGGACTCTTGCTGCAGCATTTTGGATTAACTGAAGGCTTTTCAGGGAGTTTTTAGGACTTCCTGATAATAATCAGGAAGTAATAAATGCGTGAACTAGTCTTTCAGCACTACTCTGAGACAGGATATTTCTAATTTTAGAGATGTTGCGCAAATGGAAGAAATCAGTCCTACATATTTGTTTAATGTGTGCATTGAAGGAAATATATCATGGTCAAAAATGACTCCAAGGTTCCTCACAGTGTTACTGGAGGCCAAGGTCATGCCATCCAGAGGAAGAATCTGCTTAGATACCATATTTCTAAGATTTTCAGGGCCGAGTACAATAACCTCAGTTTTATCTGTATTAAGAAGCAGAAAGTTAGCGGCCAATCAGGTCTTTATGTCTTTAAGACATTCCTGCAGTTTAACTAATTGGTGTGTGTTATCTGGCTTTATGGACAGATAGAGCTGGGTGTCATCTGCATAGCAGTGAAAATGTATGCTGCCTTCTAATGATGCTGCCTAAGGGAAGCATGTATAATGTAAACAGAATTGGTCCTAGCACTGAACCCTGTGGAACACCATAATTAACCTCAGTGTGTGAAGAGGACTCTCCATTTTCATGCACAAATTGGAGTCTATTAGATAGATATGATACAAACCACTGCAGTGCAGTACCTGTAATACCTACAACATGTTCTAATCGCTCTAATAGGATATTATGGTCGACAGTATCGAACGCTGCACTGAGGTCTAGCAGGACAAGCACAGAGATGAGTCTACTGTCAGAGGCCATAAGAAGATAATTTGTAACCTTCACTAAAGCTGTTTCTGTGCTGTGCTGAGCTCTGAAACCTGACTGAAACTCTTCAAATAAGCCATTCCTCTGCAGATGATCTGTTAGCCGTTTGACAGCTACTCTTTCAAGGATTTTTGATATGAAAGGAAGGTTGGAGATTGGCCTATAATTAGCTAAGACAGCTGGTATCTAGAGATGCTTTTTGAGTAAAGGTTTAACTACAGCCAGCTTGAAGGCCTGTGGTACATAGCCGATTATTAGAGATAGGTTGATCATATTTAAGATCGAAGAATTAATTAATGGCAGGACTTCTTTGAGCAGTTTTGTAGGAATGGGGTCTAAAAGACACGTTGATGGTTTGGAGGAAGTAATTACTAAAGTTAACTCAGAAAGATTGATTGGAGAAAATGTCTTAAATGAATATCAATGGTACTGAAAGTAGCTGTAGATAATATTACATCTGTGGGATCATTATTGGTAATTTTTTCTCTAATGATAAAAATTTCATTTCTGAAGTAGTTCATGAAGTCATTACTAGTTAAAGTTAAAGTGATTGTTGGCTCAGAGCTCTGACTTTTCGCCATCCTGGCCACAGTGCTGAAGAGAAACCTGGGGTTGTTCTTATTTTCTTCAGTGATGAGTAATAAGATGTTCTGGCTTTGCAGAGGGCTTTCTTATAAAGCAACAAACTATTTCTGCAGGCTACACAATCATCTAAATTTGTGACGCGCCATTTCCTCTCCAGCTTACGAGTTATCTGCTTTAGGGTACGTGTTTGAGAATTATACCACGGAGTCAAGTACTTCGGCCTTAGTTTTCACTGGAGCTACAGTATCCAGAGTCGTACGTAGTGAGGAGGTAAAATTATTAACAAGATTATCGACCTCTGTTGGAGTAGCGTTCAGGTAGCTGCTATGCTCTTCTCTGTTGGTACAGGGCATTGAAGATGATAACAGTGGGTGGATTATATTCTTAAACTTAAGTTACACTGTTAAAAAATCCTCCGTAAAAATACGGGAAATGTCCTAGTAATTTTCTGCCAGTACATGAACATTTACTACAAGCAGATCTCTTATGCTATGTTTTACCAATGCAACACGGAAATTTCATCTAGCATTGTTTGTAAAATTGCATTTTTTTGTCCATTTCAAAAAGCTGTTTAATTCTTGCTTGCTATTCAATATTAAACTTCAAATATATGATGTACAGTTTAAGGAGATAGCAAGCATGAAGGAGAGAAGACAGGGTTCCATGTGTACGTGAGTGCATCCTCTCAGTACCTTTGTCCATTTGAATAAGCTACTAAAAGCAGCCCAAAAAGTTCCAGTTTGATTTCCAGTTTCTTTTCAAATTTTCCAGGGATTTTCGAAGTTGTTGAGTTCAGACAGTAACTTGAGCAGTCTTGGTGGAACGTGTAGTTGCTTCATTCCCTTCATCTCAGCCTTTGACCCTCGTTCTGGATTTATTCCCAGGAACACTCTTTAGGAAATAGAAAATAGGTTTTGATTAAACACTCATAAAATATGAATGAAAACTACAGGCTAATGTGTAGGCTAAGCTACATACTCAGGAACTCTTCTACTAAATGTCCACGCTAAAGAGGAGACCCCCAAAATTGCTCTAGCTGGGTGGAAACCTTGAAAGGGAGGGGTCTAGCAGGCATCCTAGGCAGATGCCCAAAGTACATCAACTGGCTCCTTTCAACATGTAGAATCAGTAAAGGACTAAGTTGAATCAAGTTAGCATGTTTACCTTGAAGTGTGTGTTTGAGTAGACAAAGAATACCATTAGCAATAGAGTTCCAATTCCATGATTCACCATGACGAGCAGAGCCAGAGGAATTGGGAAACATAAACATGTGTCAGTGTCAACCATTATATTTATCTTGAACAGGGACGATAGTAACTTTAATCACCTTCGTGCTTTGTGTCAGTTTAAGTTTGTGTAAAAAACAAAACACAGAATTATTTATCCATTTAAAAACCTATCAAAAATCATGCCCAAATTTCATACATGCGTGACAATGAAGAGTCAAATTACTGATTGCAAAAAGAGTTGCTTGAGGGGTCAAATTTACCAAAGCAAGCTAACTCCAGTCTTCTTTTATTTAAGATTAAAGAAACGGATCCTCCACAGAACTTAATGTTGTCAAGACAGTTCAGCAGAAACTCTTGATCTCCGCAGTCAAGTTTGATGGGCATATAAACCTGGATGCCATACAATCTGAAGACTTAGAAGACAATTCCCAAAAGACAAGCCTCCCCAGACGCACTGTGAAAATGGTCATGCCATGGAAACTAAACAAAAACCTAAACTGAAAGAAACTAAACTATGACAACTGTGACAAAAGACATGAACGTTCAGGACAAGAACATGCGAGAGACTATGAAGAAGAAATTAGCAAAAAACATGAGCAAGGCCTGAGCTGAATTATGAAACACGTGAATTTGACTCGAAATGGAGGAAGGAACACAGACAACTTGACAAAGACTGAATGAAAACACAGACTAAATACCCACAGGAGGTGATCAGGGGAAGTGGAAACAATATTAATAATCCAGAACTGAATTCAAAATCCTGCTCCTCACATACAAGGTCTTAAATAATCAGACCCCATCTTATCTTAATGACCTTGTAGTACCATATCACCCCATTAGAGCACTTCGCTCTCACACTGCAGGCTTACCTGCTGTTTCCTAGAGTATTTAAAAGTAGAATGGGAGGGAGAGCCTTCAGTTTTCAAGGTCCTCTTCTGTGGAACTAGCTTCCAGCTTGGATTCGGGACAGAACCCATCTCTACTTTTAAGATTAGGCTTCAAACTTTCCTTTTTGCTAAAGCATATAGTTAGGGCTGGATCGGGTGGCCCGTTCTCATTTCTCAAGTACGCGAGTCTGTATTCGCGTTCTCGGCAACTCGCGATTTGTACAATTGGAACATCAGCGTACTTGATGACGTCACAGGTACGGAGTTTTTACTATCTACAACATTAGCGTTATACTAATATAAAAGCAATGACAACCAGGTTAAATTCCACAAGTGTCTCTTAGGTGACCTGCTCTAAAAACTTTAAACACATTTTTTAAAATCCAACTTCATGGATAGTATTAAATTTGTGCCATTATTTTTTAGAGTAGGTGTCTGTAATGTAAATTAGCTTTAATAACATAGCTTTTCATGTCCAATCTGTATAAAAGAGTGGTCTTCATAACAGTCCACATGTCAATTGCCATGTCACATGATCATTACTAAAACCAGCACTTAAAAGGAAATGTGGCATAGTTTTTACAATAGCTATGTGTATGAATAACAAAAGACATGCCTATAATTTAGTTAATTAAAATAATAGCAATAACAATAAAGTAATACATTTTTTGGTGTACATGTTTGTGACAAAGTGGGTGAGAAGACCATTTGTCTATATTCTTAGTTAACATTCTTGTTTAGATTTAACCATATTTCACATGTAATCTGCAATAGGCAAACATCTACTATCCCGGGTTTGTTTATGTTTTGCACTTTTATAGATTATATAATATAACATCTTGGTTTAAATCAATTCCTACAAGTTTAAGTTAACATGTTCTTTATTTCAACTGTTAATTTGTATTGTTTAGAACTTACCTTACCTACCTGTCTTCCAGAAGCAAAAGGAGGAAATGTAGGTTTACTTCCTGCTTTATACCTTCTGGGTTCATCTGAGGTCACAGGAAGAGACCAAGTGCAGAAGGGGAAGAACTCTTATAATTTAATAAAGCTGATTTTAGAGGATTTATAAAGAAATAGATTTATTGTTGTGATATGTATTGATTACACCACAGAGTTTGTTGTCAGTAAAGAGGAGTAGTAGAGGTTTGACTATAATCATGTTCATCTTACCTACCTACTGAATGGAATAGTCCAGAGGAGAAATTGTTTGATTAAGTGGACTATTTAAGCAGATGTTTATTTGAACTGAGTTAATTATAGAGTTGAGTTTCTTATTTGTTTCTTTGTAAATATTGTTGGGCCACAAAATGGTGAATAAATCACTTGCTACACTGGACAGCATCAGTCTCCTGCACTTCTTTGATCGCTTAAGTCGAGTCCTACCACAATGTTTTTCAGCAGCACAGGACCAAATGTGTGAATAGGTGAGCAGATGACATCAATCACAAAATAGATGAAAACATATACCATATAGATATGAATAGACCAAGATAAAGATCTATTTAATAAATAAAAAACCAACACAAAATGAAAAAACCTAATAACAATATTTGAACAACCTGCTCAATTGAGATCTCATCTATAGACCATTCCTGTTACCCAATTCAGTGCATATAGTTTTGACAATGTTTAATTCCAGTATGTTCATTTTGACACATTTGGTAATATTCTTCCTTAGTTCTTCTAAATTATTTAAAATTATACTCAAAACAATTTGGTTGTCTATATACTGTGTGAAGACAACAAACCCTCTCAAATGTGATGCTGCTAATGCATTGGATGGTAATATTCCCTGATTTGACAACTGGAAAGTGTGTAATATAGACTACAAACCCATAGCAAGTATGCAGGGGGTGCACGGGATGCTCAGTCCACCAGCTGTGCAAATCTGTTGCTGTAAAATAAAGCAAAGAAAGTAAGTAAGTAAAATTTATTTATATAGCGCTTTTCACAGATAAAAATCCCAAAGTGCTTTACAACGTAGGAAATGGGAATATAAAAACAATATAACAGTAAATAAAACAATGTAAAACAATAAAACTATAAAAACAGCATAAGAAGAAATTAATTAAATGCTTTTCTAAATAAAAATGTCTTCAGCTGTTTCTTAAAAGAATCAATGGAGTCCGTGCAGCGAAGAGACAGTGGGAGAGAATTCCACAGCCGTGGTGCCACAGTCTGAAAGGCCCGATCACCACGAGTTTTAAAACGAGTGCGCGGTACCACCAGCAGTCTCTGATCTAATGACCTTAAAGCCCGGTTTTCAGCAGGCCAGATAAATATTGAGGAGCCTGACCATGTAGGGCCCTAAAGGTTAGAACTAAAATTTTAAAATGAAACCTAATATTTACAGGCAACCAGTGAAGGCAGGCCAAGACTGGAGTGATATGCGATCTTCTCTTGGTGCCTGTTAAGAGTCATGCTGCAGCATTCTGCACAGTCTGAAGATGATTTAAGGCTGATTTGTTAAAACAAGTAAAAAGGCCATTACAATAGTCTAAACGAGAAGAAATAAAAGCATGAATAATCATCTCAAGTTCAAGCTTTGATACCATTAGTCTGAGTTTAGAAATATTCCGTAAATGATAAAAACAGTTTCGGACCAGCTGCTTAGAATGCTAAACCCACCTCATTTTGGTACATAAGATGGTGAGGGTTTTCCTTGAAGCATTTTGCAATTCCAGCTATCAGTGATAATGGACCTTCCAGTATTTCAATGCCTTTTAAGTTAAGAAAGTCTTTTATGGGCTTTTCTTTGGGTGTTAGTTCTTCTGATAGCCTTGTTTGAACTGCAAAGCCAAGGAGAGTCTGTGTGTGCTCAAAAAGGTGGACTGCCTCAAAAAGGAAGGGCCACTCATCCACTATTTTGTTTACAGCAGTTCCTTTGTTTATAGTTGCACGTTGGATGCAATATGTTTCAGCCATCAGTTTCCGAACAGATGATTCCTGAAGACAGTCAGTGTTGAAGGCTCTTTTTAACTCTTCTTGCTTAATTTCTAGTTCTTCTGTGTCCTCAACTGCAGGCTGCCACTCAACACATCCATACCAATCTGAACATGTAGGCTTCTTCTTCCTGGCTTCATCATCTGCCATTTTCTTTGCTGAGCAGACCGTTAATGGCCTCCTAACATTTTCAACTCTGTTTTCTAGCTGTATAAACAAAGACTCATATCCTGTTCCAGTGACTTTAGTTCCACTGAGCTCTCTGTCTTTAAAAGAGCAGGGATATTCCTGCACAATCTGCCTTGCAATCTCTCGCAGCTTTGCTCTTCCAGGTCATATATTTTCTTTACAGAGGACATCATCAATAATAACACAAACAAGTTCTCTTCTCTCCTTAGGCTTTGGTCTCTTCTTTTCCCTCAAAGCAAGCATGAGGTTGGGAGGCATTTTGTGCCCGGGTACAGCATATGGCTCACAGGGTGGGGAATAATCCATGGGACCAGGAGTTAGAGATGATGTTTGGGGCTGATGGTCACTCTGTGGCAAAGGTCTTGAAATGGAGACCAATCCAACTTGTTGCTCTATGAAATACACAAATTAATATTAGCTAAGTTTTTAAAGTTACTTACACACATAATTTTAGTCTCAACAATTTGGGTAAGGTATACACAAATCTATTCATAACTTTACTTTGGTAGCAGCATTTTCTTTGGAAAAACATTTTCCAAAGACTTTTTATGTACACACACACCCCTATAGACTTACCGACACTGAAAGCCTGATTCAGTCTTCACTGAATGGGTGGTAGAATTCCATTGACGTCCTCAATCCTGACAAAGTTAAGGTCATCTACACTGTTTACTCCAATCACCTCCAGTCGAGCCATGAGTAAATCCATGAGATCATTGCTGAGCAATGGCAGAGCTTTTTAAACCAACTGTTTTACTAGCTCCATAGTGGCATATGCTTAAGCAGGAGGAGGGACCTTACACCTTTCTGATAAAAGGAAAGGGGAGAAAAATCACCAAGCTTGTCAATATTTTTGCAAATGAGCTTATCAGAACAATTTTTCTCAAGTTCATAGACTCCAAGCTCAGGCACCCAAGCTGGCATTTTTCTCCCTCAGCAAAAGAAGGACAGTTGTTTCATTTTGAATAACAATGCTTACTATTTGTCCTAACTGTAGCTGTCTCTTGGTGTATCTCATTAGGACAAGGAAACCATTCTCATATGAAGTACCTCTGACTTGAACTTTATCTGTCACAACTGAGTTACTTGAGGTAACTTCAAAGTCTGCAACTACTGCTCTTAGGCCACCAGCATACAGATCTGGATAAAACGTAGTTGAGTTGAAAACCTGAACCTGTGGACTGAACAGGCCACCATGACTCTGATAAGCCTGGTACAACTGATGTCTATTAGTGATGAGATTTCCGGCTCTTTTTAGAGAACCGTCTCTTTCAGTTCGGCTCACTAAAAAGAGCCGGCTCTTTCGGATCCGAACCGGCTCTTCAGGTTGTTTTGTTGCTTTAATTAATTTATTATTAACAATAATATAAATTTATGCACAAAAGGAATTACTAATGTAAAAAAAAAAGTGGGTTTTATTTATATATGTTTATATATAAATATATGCGGTGGCCCCTAGAGACAAAACACGTACAAACTCCAAAACACATTTCTAGCATGAACTGAACTTCCATAACAGAGCTACCTAGATCACTTACTGTAAATTACACAATTGAAAGCATATGTGTATTGCTTGTGTATTTATACACAAGCATTCATATATAGTCAGATAATTAAAAAAAAAAAAGTTCATTTACCTGTTACTACCACACACCAAATCCGGTCGTTGGTACTTGCTGGCTTGTGTAGCCACTAGGTAACGAAAGCTCAACACTGCGCCCAGCATCCTGGAGCACTTCTGTTGTGTTTTGTACGTGTTTTGAGTTTTTATGTGCTTCTGAGTTTTTACGTGTTTTGGAGTTTTTATGTGTTTTGGAGTTTGTACATGATTTGAAGTTTGTATGTGCTGTGTCTGTAGGGGCCACTGTAAATATACTTTTATTTATTCACTCCACACAAAATGTAATAAATAAATCATATAATACAAAAACCAACTATTCACATTTCAACTTTTAACTGTTTACATTTTCAGCTTTTTCCTTTTACAAATTTAAAGTGAAACAACACAAAACACTGCAACCCACAACACAATTAAATATAAATTATAATATGAAAACAAAAAGAAGATGCATATTCTCTGTCATATGGACCTACATGAATAAACTTTCTGAATCCTTTATCATCCGCAACTGAAAATAGTTGTGGATGATTACTATACCTTTCTAATGTGACGTTGTTGTCCCTGGCTCTCTTTCTCTGTCTCTCCCTCCTGCTCTGTTCCTGTGCTATTGAGTGTAACTACCGTCCCTCCCCCCTCTTCCCAGCGTAAAGAACAAGGCTCGCATGCTGAGTGAAGCGGCAAAAAAGTGCGAGAGAGGGTGAGAGAAAGAAAAAAAAAACAACCCACAGCTCGCGATAAGGAGCCGGCTCTCGTCGTTCACGTCAAAGACCCGGCTCTAAGAGCCATTTCGTTCGCGACCGACCCATCACTAATGTCCATCAGCAAGAGACTTGGTCACATTTTTGAAGTTTTTACTTGACCTGATGCACCTTTTGAAATAACTATGCTTGGTTTCAAAGCGCATAGTCCACATATGTATGAGTGGACCAAACTGTAAAGTCAAATCAGCGCTTTGGGTGCCTTGAAAAGCGCTATATAAATCCAATCCATTATTATTATTATTATTATCATTGTAATTCTTCAACCCCGTTATGGACACTTTGGAGGCTCTCTGAATATTATCTTAAAATGTATTTCTAAAGAAATCAATATGTTTACATTAATTAGATGTCCCCCATACCAATTCAGTAATTTTACATAGAAAAATGACATAAAGTCACACAGTTTTACTCTCTTAAATCCTGAAATGTAACTAATGAGTGAAAGCAATCTTGTCATTTTTCATCAAAAATTTAGTTTAACTAAGAATTGTAATCAAAATCAATGATCAGATGATAGCGCTCAATATTTTAGACAGAAATCCCCAAACATTAAATTATTTTTTCAACATTTTAAGAAAATAATATATGAAAATGTAGGTGTGATGGGGTTGAGACTAGCATAACAGGGTTGAAGAGACAAATACAGGGAGTGCAGAATTATTAGGCAAATGAGTATTTTGTCCACATCATCCTCTTCATGCATGTTGTCTTACTCCAAGCTGTATAGGCTCGAAAGCCTACTACCAATTAAGCATATTAGGTGATGTGCAACTCTGTAATAAGAAGGGGTGTGGTCTAATGACATCAACACCCTATATCAGGTGTGCATAATTATTAGGCAACGTCCTTTCCTTTGGCAAAATGGGTCAAAAGAAGGACTTGACAGGCTCAGAAAAGTCAAAAATAGTGAGATATCTTGCAGAGGGATGCAGCAGTCTCAAAATTGCAAAGCTTCTGAAGCGTGATCATCGAACAATCAAGCGTTTCATTCAAAATAGTCAACAGGGTCGCAAGAAGCGTGTGGAAAAACCAAGGCGCAAAATAACTGCCCATGAACTGAGAAAAGTCAAGCGTGCAGCTGCCAAGATGCCACTTGCCACCAGTTTGGCCATATTTCAGAGCTGCAACATCACTGGAGTGCCCAAAAGCACAAGGTGTGCAATACTCAGAGACATGGCCAAGGTAAGAAAGGCTGAAAGACGACCACCACTGAACAAGACACACAAGCTGAAACGTCAAGACTGGGCCAAGAAATATCTCAAGACTGGTTTTTCTAAGGTTTTATGGATTGATGAAATGAGAGTGAGTCTTGATGGGCCAGATGGATGGGCCCGTGGCTGGATTGGTAAAGGGCAGAGAGCTCCAGTCCCACTCAGATGCCAGCAAGGTGGAGGTGGAGTACTGGTTTGGGCTGGTATCATCAAAGATGAGCTTGTGGGGCCTTTTCGGGTTGAGGATGGAGTCAAGCTCAACTCCCAATCCTACTGCCAGTTTCTGGAAGACACCTTCTTAAAGCAGTGGTACAGGAAGAAGTCTGCGTCCTTCAAGAAAAACATGATTTCCATGCAGGACAATGCTCCATCACACGCGTCCAAGTACTCCACAGCGTGGCTGGCAAGAAAGGGTATAAAAGAAGAAAAACTAATGACATGGCCTCTTTGTTCACCTGATCTGAACCCCATTGAGAACCTGTGGTCCATCATCAAATGTGAGATTTACAAGGAGGGAAAACAGTACACCTCTCTGAACAGTGTCTTGGAGGCTGTGGTTGCTGCTGCACGCAATGTTGATGGTGAACAGATCAAAACACTGACAGAATCCATGGATGGCAGGCTTTTGAGTGTCCTTGCAAAGAAAGGTGGCTATATTGGTCGCTGATTTGTTTTTGTTTTGTTTTTGAATGTCAGAAATGTATATTTGTGAATGTGGAGATGTTATATTGGTTTCACTGGTAAAAATAAATAATTGAAATGGGTATATATTTGTTTTTTGTTAAGTTGCCTAATAATTATGCACAGTAATAGTCACCTGCACACACAGATATCCCCCTAAAATAGCTAAAACTAAAAACAAACTAAAAACTACTTCCACAAACATTCAGCTTTGATATTAATGAGTTTTTTGGGTTCATTGAGAACATGGTTGTTGTTCAATAATAAAATTATTCCTCAAAAATACAACTTGCCTAATAATTCTGCACTCCCTGTACAGCCTGACATATAAACAGTTGTTTACTCTTAAATTCAATGTACAGGGCTTTCCATTAGCATTATATCTCACTTTGTAACCATAGGAAGGACACCAGATACAAATTGCAGTAGAATTAAGTTTTATTAATCTAAAGGAAAAACAACCACAACAGCACATTAACAACTAACAAACATTGTAAAGTGAATTGCTCAAATGTAACATAATGCGTGTGTGTGTGTGAGGGTGGGTGGGTGTGTGTGTGTCTAGGCATAAGAGAGCCTCATGAGTTGCGCTAAAAGTCACCTCATCCTTGCTCCAATAACATACAATTAAACTTGATGAACTGGTTGAAGTAATAACAATAATAATCAGTTAACGATTTCAATGTGTCTGTGTCTGTGTCAGAGTGTTTTTGCATGTGTGTGCCTGCATCAGTGTGTGTGTCTGTATATATGCATGAATGTGCCTTTTGTTTCATGAATTTATCTTTTGAGTCAGTTCCACACCTCTTTCAAGACTTCCACACTTTGTCACAGCCCGTGGGGGTGGAATGAGTTCAAGGACATCATCAAACAGGTACCAGAGGATATCATCCTGATGCGGCCAGAACAATCGGTTTGACCCAACACGATGCATGCATTTGACCTGGACTTGTGTTGTTTGTATTTTTAGAATGATGCCTGGATACAATCATCGTCATATCTGAGAATACACCATTTACCAATCAGCTCTGGATCTTCCCACTGGATTTCTTTTTCTGGATCCCCCCACTGCCTGTCTGTGATACAGCTGTTTCTATCTTCTGGCCCAAAGTGAAACACTTGGTGTTGAAGCACTTGCAGTTAAACTGCTTCCGTGTTGTGCACATGCAGCTTACATCACGAACCATCAGTTCTCCTGGAGCTACAGTAACGACCTGGTGAATTCTCATGGTTCCAGGAACAGCTGGTATCTGCTTTGGCATTTTCTTCATAGCTTCCTCAACATCTTCACTTTTCACAAAGAACAGTTTCACACTTGTGTTTGTTTCAGACAAGGCCCTGAATAACTCTTCTGCATCTGGGATGTCATGCCCCTTTGCTACCATCATGTCAGCTGCTCTTTTTAAGGCTCCCCCGACACCATCTGGTGCTCCTTTTCCATGACTGGCCTCGAAAAAAATCCAAGAACCAGCCTTGAATCCTCTTCTGTCCAGTTCTGTAGTGAAAAGGTAGAAGTTTCTTCGTTGTTTGTATCGCGTACAGGCTTAAAAAGTGCAGCACAGACACTTGTGGATGTTGGCCTTGAAGGTAATCTAGCCTAGGATTTAGGTGCTGCCATATTGCTGGAGGGCCTTTATGTCTACTGGGGGAGATGGTGCTAAAGCACACAGGCTCTGAGAGTCCACCAACATACAACACACCAGTATGAAGGGTGGCCTGCTGATGTGAAGCCCCAAAGTGGACCACCTGAACTTGAGAACTGTATTTACAGCTGTAGTTTTCTGAGAAATCAACATGTATCAAAGTCTCCTCACCTGACATTGTTGTTCTTCAGCTCACGGCAGAAGGCATACTGCTGCTTGATATTAAAGTGATGCATTTTAAATTTCTTTACAAAGCTGCGAAAGAGCTCAATGAGGTCCTCTTGTGTGCCCTCCAAAGATTTCTTGACTGTCACCTTGACAGTTGCCTCCATCTCTCACGCTCACTCTGCAGGTTTCTCTCCCTTCTTTGAGGATCAGCTTTAAGGCGTTCCCGATACTTCCTTTGTCTTTCTGCTGCTGTTGTTGGTGCCATCTTTAACATGGAACATAAATCACATTCAGCATGCATGCAGTATAAGAATGGTGATTGAATATAATAATAATTAATTTAAATAATTGGATAACTTAACAACCAAAGTATTAAAATCTCAACCCCATCACAATCTCATAACCCCATTACATTCAAAAACATAACAGGGTTGAGTGTGACTGGGTTGAGATTTTTGCACAAACTGGCCGCTGCTCAATATAGTGAATACCAGACAGAGAACACATGGCATGCATGAAATTCAAAATCACCATATATTCATGAACTAACAAAAAACTTTTTCATAAGTAATAGTTTTCTATCTTTTTTTCATGTTACGGTGTTGAGTCATTGAGGTTGACGACCACAATATCACAAGATAAATGACTAAAATAAAGGAAAATAATGGAGCAACTTGCCTGTCTCTGTGGTCCTGTTGTCCAAAAGACTTCAGTGATGTCACTTCCTGATAGGGATGGCACCGGTTCTGACATAAACGGTAACCAGACCGAAAAGCAGCGCACATTTCGGTGCTTTATTTCGGTGCTCTTTTTTCCTAAGCTGTGATACACTTTAGATTCTAGCCAATCATTTTACGTTTCCGAGGATAGTAGGCGGGCCCAGGTACATACGTTCTTTTAGAGCAGAGCTACAGATTAAAAATGCCCAAGGCGAAGCGGTCAAAAGTCTGGCTGTACTTCACAGCAAAATATGCAAACTCAGCAGCCTGCAACAAGTGCTTTAAGCTGATACTGTGCAAAGGAGGTAACACCTCAAATCCGATGAAACACCTGGCGACGCATAGCGTTTTCTTTTAAAGCCGAGAAATGCGCCGTATTTGAAAGCTTGCTGCGAGACCTCACACATCTACTGCGGGTGGGTTGCCTGTTATCAGACCCGGAGTTAGCAACATCCCCCAAAAACCCGAAGAGGAGAGTCCTGGCCCCTAGCCCTGCCAGTGTAGCAGAAATGATGACAGATGATGATGGCAGCAGCAGCCGTTGTTCTCTGTGTGAGTAGCTTAATGTTGTTCGTGTGTAATTTACGTTGAGTAGGCTAACCACGTTATTACATTAATGCATGTAAGGTGAACTAGCAAACACTGTTGTAGTTACATGCAGCTTTCTTCTTGTTTGATGGCAGATACTCCCTTCACCCTGGCCAAAAAGGCTAAAATGACCAAAGAAAAAGTGGAAAACAGCTAAACATGAGAGGTTTTTGGACAAAGTTTGTGTTTTTTCCATTGTTTAAGCACTGCTTCCAGCCAAGAGTGATACCATATATGCCCCATAGCTGCAGAAAAGGCTAACATTGTTATCTTTTTACAAAAAAACAGCTGAACATGAGAGGTTTTTGGACCAATTTTGTGTTCTCCATTCTTTAAGCACCGGTTTGAGCACCATTTAAGCACCGGCACCGTTTCAAAAGTACTGGTTTGGCACCGGTATCGGATAAAACCTAAACAATACCCATCCCTACTTCCTGATGTATATGAAATTCTGGATCCCACCATTGTATTTATGGGGGTGGGATCATTCATGTAACGGGGTTGAAGGGTTAGTCAGGTACAGGAATAATTGTGATTTTAATAAATAATTAACAATTAAATTTGAAAAAAAAGAAATATTAACAGCAAAAGAGCACAAATAGATGTTTAGGTTAATACCAAAATGTATTGACTTTTTAAATAGTTTTATTTGGTATTTTCAAAGTAAACTTTCATCAAGGCCATGAGGGACATGACAAAATAGGTGGTGTCAAATGAAAAAACTGTATTATTTCCCATAAAAAGATAAAAATTAGTCCAGTTTTTTTACACTGTATTAAAGGGTACATTTCAATATATATGTAAAGCTGTTTAAATAGAAAGTTTGGTGACCCAATAGATGAAATACACCATAAGAGGTGAGAGGGACTCAAATTGTGCCATTTTCATGGAATGACCACATAACTCCTGCCTCATTTCCACATACTCTTCGACGAGTACCTTCATGTACGCAGTCTGCGACTCTGATAGCATAGGTGCACAGACAAATTCAACCAGCTCCCTCAGAAGAAGTACAAGCAGCCATACAGCATTGTCAGCATCTTCAATTCTGTCATGCACCAAAATGGGCAAAAACCTCAACAGCTACCTGTTCTGGGCTGTATGGCCTCCAAGCTTTATTCCCTTGTTGGAAATGGCATTTGGTTTGTCACCACTTTCACCAGAAAAAGATCCAAGTCTGTCATTTAGTCACTCATAGCTGAACCACTTTTTTGTTTTTATTAGGAACTGCAAACATAGTGCTATGTCATAGTCAACAACACCTTCCAAAAGGTCATGTGCCAGACATGGCGGCAGTCCAGGCTGACAAACATGAAAGTTAGATAATCTGTTGAAAACACTGTTGCCTTTAATTCCATGATGCATTGTTACATCAGGATGACTCTCCAAAAAATTCAGAGACTCATTATATCCAACAGGATCTCTATGCATGGCAACTGTGAGTGAGTTAGACCTAAAGTCATCTTTTGTAACGGGACAATATCTACAGAAATACTCACAAGAGCTGAAATTTTCTGTAAACCCACCAATCATGTGGGAGCCCAGGTTATCTTCCATTATGCATGCAACAGTACCCATATACAGCTTGCCCTCAAAAGATATGCCCTTTACCTCCAGCTCACACAAGTCTGACACAAGTTTACTGAAAACTTGATCCATACCAAAGTATTTGCAGTCTTCCTCTAGACAGAGCAGTACCAACTGTATTTGGTCAATAGCTGATCTGTGGTGTGTACATACTTTTCCCAAGGTTAAGGAAACAGCTACAATTTTGTGCTTTCGCTTGGCAGATCCAAGAGGGTTGGGCACCTCAAAGGAATCTTGAAAAAGCATCACCTTTAAAGAATCTGGATCTGAAGAAAACATGGCATTAGATTTAATGACATGCCCATCTGTAATATCACAGATTGCACCGTCAGCAGCAGAAACAGAATTAAAACTCTGTCGAACTGCATTTCCCTCTTTCAGCAATGCAGTGAGGCTTTCCAGAACTGGAATGTGATGATAATGCCGCTTCTGCCCATTATCATTGTACCCAAGCTTGACTTCCATAGGATCAACATAGTTATAGTGTGCCTTGTAATACTGCAGCCTTCTATGGTGTGTAGACAAAGAACCATTTTCATTCAAGGTTTCATACATAGGACTCTGTTTGTAAACAGTTTGCTTAAGACATCTAAATGTCTCAGCTGGAACACCATACTGTTCAAGTTGTTGAGACAAAACATCCATTGTGTACTCCTGCTGAATATCCTGAAGGGTTTTCATTTCATTTGCAATCCCTGTAATTGTAGATGCTGGAACTAAACACTTTGCCTGCAATCTCAACAAAAACAAAGCTAGATTTGTTGTATATGCATCTTGAATGTTATCATTCTCCACATCAATGCTTTGGGCTGCATCAGCCACATCAGTGTTTTCAGTTACATTTTCTGTTACATGTGCTCCTTCACCTAGTAAGGGCTGTCCAACTTCACATATATGTGCAGGTGCTATCTGGGTGACAGTCCAGCCTCTATGACACCTGGAAATGTGAGATGAAAAGGATGTCTTTACATTAAAAGCTTTTGCACAATTACCAAAAGGGCAAGTTACACTTAAACCCTCTTGTATGTGACCACTCAAGTGAGTCACAAGCCTTTTAACATCTGCATATTCTCTGTTGCAAAAATTGTGTATCCGTGACATATGAACAGCAAAGCAGCTGTATGAGGAAAATCTTCTGCCACAATCTTTATGGCCACACAAAGAAAATACATTGTTAATGTGTCTGTGTGATCTGCAGTGTTTCAGGTATTCAGTCAAAGAGATGCAGTTGAAAAAAAAATAATAGAGATGCACTTAAATCTGCAAACATTGCAAGTCAACATAACTGACTAAGGATGCACCAATCAGATATTTGGATCAGATATCATTCTGATCCAAACACAAAGAGATGAAACAAATAGTCATTGTAATATGTCAAACTACAAGCCAATCCATTTAATTCAAGCCTGTTTCAGTGTTTAACTTGCCACATTTCAGTGGCAGCTAGTGCGAGTATCCCTCCTCCCCACTCTCACTTACACCGGAGCTCAAAATGATAGCAAACTTTTCAGCTTCCAAAGGTAACAAGCTCTCATGGCCTTGTTCCAGTTCTGCCAATGTTTGTTGTTGCAAAATCATTTAAGGCTCCCACTCCACAGATCAGGGCTGTCCTATGGAGAAAAAAAAATAATTCAAGATCCTGAAAGAGCATGTTTAACTAAAAAGGAACTTTACGTTTTTATTCAATTATTAATATCCTCAGTTTAAAATTGACCAAATTAACTAGATAAACACCAAGTTAAAAAGCATACCAAAGTTAATTAAATGGTGTCATTAATAAATGCAGTCAGTCAATATAAAACCAAGCTTCATATGGGCTAAAAACCAACCAACCACACAAAAAAGGCACATACACACACACACACACACACACACACACAAATACTGCAATCTGTAAGTAAAAAAAAAAAATTCTATGCATTAAAAAAGGGATATTTACTCTTCCTATTTTTCACAATAAAAGTCCTGCACAGTCACTGCTGTACTCTGCTGTCACTCATGTGACTGTTGTGGTTATATCAGTTTTGGAAAAGTATCAGATTTCTTTTTTTAATTTCTTTATACATTAAGGAATATACTCTTTTCCCTTTGCTATTAAAAACATCTGTTAAGCTAAAATTGTGCGATCCATTAAGAAAAAGCATGGGTTAAAAAAAACAAAACATTTATTCTATTTAACAAAATAAAATGCAAAAATAAGTGTACACATTAGTTTTCCCACTTCTAGTGAAAACTGTTTTCTTTCCAAATAAATCTCTCACTGAACTAATGCTGGGCTTACACTGTGCGATTTTTGGCCCATTTTGAGCTGATTTTTGAGTCGTGCGATCGGCCCGATTTTGGCCTTCATCGTGCATCGTGTAGTATACGTGGGGTAACGAGACGCAATTAACACCTCACGACCAGCTCCAGATCATCAATCGCTTGGTCGTGAGGATTTCAAACCTGTTTGAAATCCTCGCGACCGTCGTGAGGGTGTCACCGCAGTTTCTCACACTGCGCACGCGCAAACACAAATGTCAGCGAAAAAGACGGCGCAGCACGGCAGTGCAGCGTGTGATCTGGACACAAGCGATGGAGGCACAACTTGTAGAACTTTGGAAAGCTCATCCGAGCCTTTTCGATGTGGCCTCACAAAATTATCACGACCACAACAACCGTGAAAATAGTTGGATCGACACTGCTGCTCAATCACAGCTGCCTGATCAATGTTTTTCATTAGCAATTTAGCAAAGTTGATGGTGGTGGTGTGTCTGTGTGAGTGAAAGCCAGAGAGGGAGAGCGAGCGACAGAATTTCTGTTATAACCTTCGTTTTATGTACGCACAGTGTGAGCACTCAGGTCGCATCAGAGCATCGGGCCGTATAGTGTGAGACCCTGCATCGTGACCTATGAACTTCTAACCCCTGCGAGTCAACCGTACAGTTTGAGCAGGAGCTGTCTGGGTCAACTTTGCTAGCGAGAGACAGACAGAGGCGCTGAAGAGCTGCTCCAACGGAACTTTCTTGTTTCGGAGGAGGCGAACACAGTGTACAGTCGAGTCTTAACAGCCTACTTACAACTGGGCTCGTCAGGCACTCTTTTTGGCTGCAGTGGTTATTATTGTAATTATATGCTTTCATCTTCTGTTTCTCGTTGGTAGCAACTAGTACTTTTCGACTCTCCTTTTTCTCCTCGCGCTCACTGACGCGCACACATACAACGGGAGGGGCAGTCCCACCAGTGTTGCCAACTCCTCAGTAAGGAAAATCGCTATTGGTTGTCCTAAAAGTCGCTAAGTTGGCAACACTGAGTCCCACACATTCAAGCACGGACTACACCCCCCATCCGGGAAAAGACCCTCTCTCTCGCACTTCCATAACTATTTTCAGTTGCGGATGATAAAGGATTCAGAAAGTTTATTCATGCAGGCCCATATGACAGAGAATATGCATCTTCTTTTAGTTTTCATATTTTAATTTATATTTAATTGTGTTGTGGTTTGTAGTGTTTTGTGTTTTTTCACTTAAAATTGGTTTAAAAGGAAAAAGCTGAATATTTGTATAGTTAAAAGTTGAACTGTGGCTTGTTGGTTTTTGTATTATATGATTTATTTATTACATTTTATGTGGAGTGAATAAATAAAAGTATTTACAGTGGCCCCTAGAGACAAAGCACGTACAAACTCCAAAACACGTACGAACTCTGAAACATGTAAAAACTCCAAAACATGTAAAAACTCCAAAACACGTACAAAACACAACAGAAGTGCTCCAGGATGCTAGGGCGCAGTGTTGAGCTTTTGTTACCTAGTGGGTACACAAGCCAGGAAGTACCAACGACCAGATTTGGTGTGTGGTAGTAACAGGTAAATGAACTTTTTATTTTTAATTATTTGAATATATATGAGTGCTTGTGTATAAATACACAAACAATACACATATGCTTTCAATTGTGTAATTTAAGTGATCTAGGTAGCTCTGTTATGGAAGTTCAGTTAATGCTAGAAATGTGTTTTGGAGTTCGTATGTGTTTTGTCTCTAGGGGCCACCGTATATATTTATATATAAACATATATAAATAAAACCCACTTTTTTTTTACATTAGTAATTCCTTTTGTGCATAAATTTATATTATTGTCAATAATAAATTAATTAAAGCAACAAAACAACCTGAAGAGCCGGTTCGGAGCTGAAAGAGCTGGCTCTCTAAAAAGAGCCGGAAATCCCATCACTACTAGCCAAGTATATCAAACTCCCATTAACTCATTAGTTAGCTAGAAGGCCTACATTTAGCAAAGCATAAACCATATGATACAGGGAATAAACTTACTCCTACCATAAGCATTTATTTATATGAGTATCTCTCAAATAAAAACTGGCGATTATATAGCGAAACTCTGCCTAACAGCCAAAAAAGCATACAAATAAAATAAAATATAAATTATCCTTACTTCAAGATTACTCAGCAAATTCTTCGATGTGGCAGACATGAGCTGACCATTATTATGACAATTTTCAACAAAAAGCACATAAAATTAAGTCTTTTAAGATATACATTTTAAAATGTAAAATACATATTTGATATTTACCTGAGAAAGGTGCAAAACTGTCTCCAAATCCCTGCCCATGAAGACTGCTGCCTTGATTGTAAATTTTCCCGCTTCTTGTCGATTCTTGCTCCCAGAATGCAATGCGTAATTAAAGAAATACGGAAAAAAACCTGTGAAAAATCAAAACGGAAAATTGCTTCATAAAAAAACCGGTAGATTGTACGGTATTTTTACGGATTTTTTTTTACAGTGTACAGCGCTTTCAAAAAGACATCTACTGTGATAAAGTCTACTCTCCACTACTGTGTAACCAATTATTGTAAATATAAATGTTATCAGGAAATGATCAGACAGGAGAGGGTTTTCAGGAAACACTGTTAAATGTTCAGTTTCTATGCCATATGTTAACACAAGATCTAGAGTGTGATTAAAGTGGTGGGTGGGTTCTTTTACATTTTGAGAGAAGCCAATTGAGTCTAATAACATAATAAATGCCATGTTGAGGCTGTCATTTTTAGCATCTACATGGATGTTAAAATCACCCACAATAATTATTTTATCTGAGCTGAAAACTAAATCAGATAAAAAGTCTGAGAAATCAGACAGAAACTCTGTGTAAGGCCCAGGTGGACGCAGTGTTGCCAACTTAGCGACTTTGTTGCTATATTTAGCGAGTTTTCAGACCCCTTAGCGACTTTTTTTCTAAAAAAAAGTCGCTAAAAAAGACGTGAAAGCGCGTATCGCTTTTACTCTCAACAAGCAGCGGGTGCTGTAACGCAGTCAGTTCTTCTTTTACTCTTATGCTGTTTTGTGGATCACAAGGTTTAAAACTACTTATAAACACACACACAAAGTAACTCCACCAGAGTGCCTATTTCGGGTCACTTTTGCCGGTCCAAGCCCGGGTAAAGGAGCAGGGTTGGAATTGTGACATTAAAAAAAACAATAATTGCTAAAAGAAATTTCATTTGTAGTTCTAAATAAACTCTAAATGCATTTAGGACGTTTTTTACTCACTTTGTGTCTTTTCCACGATGTTATTTCTCTCTCCAACAACATAGGTTACAATTAGATTAGCATGACCAATTATGCAAATTAGGCGATGACGTCATTTAGCGACTAATAGCGACTTTTAGGACAACCAATAGCGATTTTCCTTACTGAGGAGTTGGCAACACTGGGTGGACGATATATGATAACAAGTAAGACTGGTTTCTGAGTTTTTCAAACATTACTTCCATAGCACAAAGTTATATAGTGGTTTACTAAACAAGAACTTAATGTACATAAGAAATAACTAAATCACGAATGGTAAGTCATCTGTGATTGCTCATAAAGTTGTGGCCACATAATTAAAGAAAATCAGTTTAAGTTCAAATCGAGTTTCAAGAGAATACATGGTACCTATGGAGGAAAATATCTAAGAAGGCAAAACTCTCTTTATTGTGACTTTAATAAACTGTTTTTCAAGACAGTGTGGTCATGCAAAAGCAGTGGCATAACCCTGTTTAACAGTCGAACTGAGTTTCAGGCATTATAGTCAAGTATCAAGCATTAAAGAGCTTCATTCTCTCCTCGCCTGTGACGTCTTTCAGAGTTCACAAATCAGAAATCTTTGACATTATCTCTGCTATTGTCTTCCATCTCTCTCAAACACACACACAGTATGTGCGACTCGGCTGAGTTGAGAGGAGACATTTGCTCGGTGTGAGAGCCATCCCTGTCGTATTCCTTTGTTTGCTGCACATGACACACTCCCTCTCCCACTGTGTGGTAATATGCCTATTTTCTCAGTCAATTTGCCACTCTCAGCATCCAAGCACATGCAAATATGGAAGATGATACCGATTGGGGAATAGTAGTTTCCTGTAAAATGTGTGCCAACTGTTTATGTCTAGGTTATTGTTGAGCAGGGACACTGGCAGTGTTTTGAATTCCAGCCTTGCTTTGAAGGAAACAAAAAGATTTAAATGGTGCTGTGCTTACAAAGAACAAAGGATAACAATGTTGTTTACATTTTAATGCACTGCATACAGAAATGTTTTTCCTAATGTTTCAGCTTTACTTTTGCTATTATAGAACAACTTTAATGTATTTTCATATACTCTTAAAAGTTATTCAACCAATGTTCAAGTTTACTGTATCAGAGTTTACTATATGGTTACAATATTTTTGAAATTGATAAATTTCAGTGATCAATAATCTTTTTTTTTTTTTGTGTCCCGTTTGGATCTTTAGCCATCAGAATTGTTGTCTTAAGGCCAAGAAAGATGCCAAGCGGATTTATTTTACCAAGTGGATCATCATGGCCTTTCCATATTGGTCCATTTGATTGACCTTTATTATAATTATGAATTTATTTTATTTTCAGTTGCTACAAACGGGACAGACATGACTGGGGGATAGGACAGGGAGAAAGAATGAAAGAAAGAGAGGGAGAGAAAGAAAACCAAAGGGGAGAAGAGACGGTGAGAAGGGGGGGAAGAAAGAAAAACAAACAAACAAAAAAAAAAAAAACACCTGGATCACCTGTATGGAGAAAAAAAACAGAAGAGAAAGCAAACAACAAAGAGCAACATAATAAAAAAACAGCACCATCACAATAAACTAGCTAGCAGTAGATATCAGTAGATACTAAATAATAAACGATATTGTGCAGCACGCAGGATAGACAGCGCACAATGTGCTTTGAGGCAGCAGCCAAGAAAGCTGTAGTCCGCGTCTGTGAATACCCGTGTGTACACCTGTGTGCATACCTGTGTGGATCAGCATGCTTGCATTCCAAAGGTTTCTCCATGTAACGATCTGCTAGAGGGTGTGGGGGGGCCACAGCCCCGTCCTCCAGGGCACGAAGCAGGTATGGAGGAGATCAAAACTCCAGACATCCAGAGGCCCCCAGAACACAAGAGACCAAGGAAGACCAACAGAGGGGCAGCCGCGCCACTGTCCCAGTAAGAGCTGAGGAGAGTCCCAGATGAGGGCTCACTCAGAAGCCAGGGGGAGTTGCAGTGACGCGCCCGTGAGCTCCGCCGGCAGCCAGCTGTGCCTGAGTGACCGAGGCCTGGGGCACCCCACCTCCGAAGTGGCCCGAGCGAGCCCCAGGCTCCAGGCCCCGATAAGCGGCCGCCAAGGAGTGAGTGAGTGAGCCACCCCCAGACACAAAGAACCACCAACGCACCGACACCTGAGGGAGTCCGCCACTGGCAGGGGAAGTGGTGGTGGGTGGAGATAGGTCTCCAAACCTTGGAGGGCCTGAGGTGTCCCCAGAGAGGTGGCGTCTGATACCCAACCTGACATATAGACACAGACATACAGGCACACACAGACACAAACATCCATTCCCACCCTCATGCTCTCATATGCACTTACTCCACACTCAACCAACGTGGATACAGACATAAAGAGACGCTGTACACACGATCACACTCCCCAAGCGTACTCTACGAACTGGGTCTAGGTACCCTTGCCCCTGGAGGGGGGAACTGCACCCAGACCCAGGTGGTGTTACCCTTTTCCCTGCGGTGGGGAGAGGCAGACCGCCCCGACTCCGCAGCAGCAGGGAGGCCCCACACTCCAGACCGCAGTCGGAGGGCCAACTCCTCCTAGCCCCCCCGCTCCAGCAGGCCGCAGAGAACGGGGGTGAGAGAAGACTCCAAACCTCCCTCCACCCGCTCATTGTAGTGTTGATGCATGTGTGTTCTAAGGTGCAATTAAAACCCAGGAGGGCATGGAGCTACCTGCCAGAGAGCAGCAGGTAAGCGCATAGTCCCTCCTGCTAGCCCTCAATGTCTACGTGTATTCAAAATTGAGAGGTGGGCAACGACGCCAGGGGTGAGGTGTACACCCTGATGGTAATTTGGACTCCGTGTATCGTGCCCACCCCCAAGATCCTATATGTATGTGTAATGAGAGTGTGAGTAATGTGAATGTCTAAGTTGTGGGATAAAATTGAGGCAGAGGCAGCCAGAAGGGGACAGAGAGGGGGTAGCCTCCTCTGCACCCCTACTCCAAGGCCCTGCATGTGTGGGTGGTTGTGGTGGAGCGGGAAGAGGGAGGCAGCTGGAGATGGGGAGGGAAGGAAGGGAGGGGCAGGTGACCCCTCCCTGGGGCCAGCTCCCCCGCTGACCCCAGTAGGCACTCCCATACTCCGCGACCCACCAGGGAAAGGGGGCCCAGGCCCATCCAGACCGGAGCCCAGCGCAGCAGCGCCCCCCGGCCCCACAGAGCCCGGGCCAGTCCACCCAACCCCACCACAGAGAAAACTGCACCCACCCCACCATCAACTCATCTTCCAGACTACATGAGACAATAGACGCCCAGGCTGAGATCTTCCTCCACCTCTCCTGTATCTCCCCCTCCTGCAGAGAGTTCCTGAGGAGAGGAAAGCTCAATAATCACTTTTAACAGCTGCTAAATATAATCCTGTTTTGATGCCTGTTTGTGAATTATTGGTGTCCAGACAGATGCAGGTAGAGATCAAGTTAAGATAAAATTCAACTTGTGATCCAACAGTAATGGAAGGTTTGACTGAGAGCTCCTCCAGTTGGAAGTGTCGTGGAACGGCTGTGTGGCAGGCACAGTAGGACCCAAATGCAAGACTCTGGAGGCTGGAACTCAAAATAAACTAAAAAAAACTTTAAGGCTGAAGACTCTTCAAAAAAACAAACAAACCAATAAAACCCCAATACAAAATATATGCAACAAAGGAGGTAGGAAGAAGTCAAAAACACTTCTGGGGTCTGCCCAGCAAAGGAACAAGCTCTACAAGCAGTAGGCGATTTTGGGGGCGAAGAAATTGGTGGTCATCCAAGTCACCAGCAGCTGAGACTCTCCTGTGGTTTGGCTGGCCAACAGTATGAAGAAGACCTTCTGGAGGCTTACATGTTCACACTGAAGATGGTGGTATTAGTCAGATGATGAGTAGTGCCTAGTTTCTTCTAGATATGATGTTTGGCATTCAGGGAAAAGAGTTCAAGAGTTCATACTTCTCATGGGCTGAGAGTCCTGCCTTTTGGCAAACTCCAGGTGGGCTTTTCTTTTACTGAGGAATGACTTCCGTTCGGACACTAAACCATACATGCCTAATTGGTGAAGAAATGGTTGTCTTTCTTAACCCTCCTGCCATCCTTTAAAAAACTCACACCCATCACCCTAGGGACCATTCTCAGCCACGCCATAAAAAGACCATATATCCATATTTTATTCCACTTTAAATTAGCCAACCTTGTAAAACTACTTCTCCCTGAAATATTCATGTAAAGTTTTAATTATATTTTCGTTGTTTTAACCCTTCAAATCCCAGTGTTATTACATGAGCGCCCTGTGTTATAAGCCCCAAAAACCAAAAAACGAAACTAAATATTTCCACAAAAAACCAGTTGAAGTAATATGTGATTGTCATTATAAGTAGGCCTTTAGATGGACCAAAGATTGGCACCAACATACATTTTGACCTGCCATTATTTTTTTTGCATTTTTTTTGCAATTTAAAAATTAAAACTTCAAGGCCCTGAGTCTTCATTGACATCCAAGAAAAGAAGAAAAAATAAAATCATATGATGATAATTTGGGGTTGAAAAATAGCGTTTATAATGGAAGTCAATGGGCAGAAAATGGTCCCCAGGGTGATGGGTGTGGGGATTTCTGCTGCTCAGCCATTTTAGGCTGATTTAAGGAATTCACACTGGAATATTAACATTGACAGGTAAAAACTATCCTGTGGCAAGTTTGGTTATATTCCACTGAACACAGTGGAAATGGCAGCCATTTAACACATAGCAGTGGCACAAAAAGGTCTCAAGAAGGCAGGAGGGTTAAAGGTTCTCCTCTTTCAACAGAGCAAAGTTGGAGCTCTATCTGACTGACCAAAAGATTTTAGGTCACCTCCCTGACTAAGGCCCTTCAACCCTGATTACTCAGATTTGCTGGGTGGCAAGTTCTAAGAAGAGTCCTGCTGGTACCAAACTGGTGGTTTCGTAAACTTACATTAATTGATATTAGAAGCCACTGTGCTCAGTGCTGCAGAATTTTTTCTATACCTCGATACAAACGTGGGCAATCGTGGCTCAAGAGTTGGCAGTTCAACTTGTAATTGGAAGGTTGCCAGTTCGAGCTCCGGCTCCGACAGTCTCGGTCGTTGTGTCCTTGGGCAAGGCACTTCACCCGTTGCCTACTGGTGGTGGTCAGAGGGCCCAGTGGCGCCAGTGTCTGGAAGCCTCGCCTCTGTCAGTGTGCCCGAGGGCAGCTGTGGCTACAATGTAGCTGCCATCACCAGTGTGTGAATGGGTGGATGACTGAATGTAGTGTAAAGCGCTTTGGGGTCCTTAGGGACTAAGTAAAGCGCTATACAAATACAGGCCATTTACCATTTACCAAACCTGTCTGTAGAATCTACAGACAGATGTTTGCTTTTTCAAATTGTGTTCAATCACCAGGGAGTATCTGCCATCAATCAAGAAGACTGCCGCATGTAACTACAACGGTGTTTGCTAGTTCACCTTACATGCATTAATGTAATAACGTGGTTAGCCTACTCAACGTAAATTACACACAAACAACATTAAGCTACTCATGCAGAGAAGAACGGCTGCTGCTGCATCATCATCCGTCATCATTTCTGCTACACTGGCAGGGCTAGGGGCCAGGACTCTCCTCTTCGGGTTTTTGGGGGATGTTGCTAACTCCGGGTCCGATAACAGGCACCACAACTGCCATAGATGTGCTCGCTGTGAGGTCTCGCAGCAAGCTATCAAAGAAGGCGCATTTTTCTTCCTTTTAAAAAAAACGCTATGCGTCGCCAGGTGTTTCATCGGATTTGAGGTGTTACTTCCTTTGACAGTATCACAGTATCAGCTTAAAGCACTTGTTGCAGGCTGCTGAGTTTGCATATTTTGCTGTGAAGTACAGCCAGACTTTTGACTGCTTCGCCTTGGGCATTTTTAATCTGTAGCTCTGCTCTAAAAGAACGTACGTACCTGGACCCGCCTATTATCCTCGGAAACGTAAAATGATTGGCTAGAATCTAAAGTGTATCACAGCTCAGGAAAAAAAAGCACCGAAATGTGCGCTGCTTTTCGGTCTGGTTACTACCGTTTATGTCAGAACCGGTGCCATCATGGCACTGGTACCCATCCCTAATCACAAATTCAAATTATTCAACTTATACAAACATCTGAGAGATGATCAGTGAAAACAGGATACACCTGAGCTCAATTTTGAGTGTCATGACAATATAACATGTCATGTATATGTTGTGTGGCCATAACCATCCATGCCATTCAGTCATTGCGGGCTGTGTTGACCCAATGTGTAGTTAAATTTTTTTTAGGAGATGCACATTAGGGTACATGAAGGGTTACAGCATAGGGTTAAAAGGGTTTACCGATTACATTGTAACTCATGACAGATTATGTGACAGAAGTCTAATAGCATAGCTATTATTATTAACAAACAATTAAGTTCTCCTTGAGTCACTTCATAAAGTCAAAACAGCACTATACAAAAGTATACAAAAAACGGGTCTTTGTTCTCCTAAAGTCTTGAACTTTTTCTTCTCTCTCCAAATAGTCTGACATCACCAAATACAAGTTTATTTGAACATTATGAGCATTCATTCATTGTGCAATGTTAATATGTGAGAAAAAATAAAAGAAGTGAACAACTTTCTTGGTGTTCAGTGACAAAGGTGGAAGCAATCTGGCAACACACTTTTAGAAAAACAAACCGCTACTGTAAGAAATACAGTATGTGTATACACACAGTGAAGCATCCACACACTAAGAGAGTGAATTTTGACCTCTGGATAATTTTTCTTTGCAGCTCAGACTAAATAGGAAAAGTTAGCAGAGTATCAGAAGTCAGTTTTTACCAGTATGTTCACTATTTCTTAAACTATAATTAATTACAGGAGCTACCTTCCACTGTTTATGAGTGTGCATGTCTTCAAGCAGTATAAAAACATGATGTGTTGCAGAACAGAGACTATATACAGTATATACGATCTCTAGTGTAGGTCTTTAGCAGAATAGAAAATTGACTGTTAGTAAATGTCTTTTTTCAAAATTTGTGCTCTTGACTTTTGATGAAGTTTTTTTGTTTTCTTTTTTTATCTTAAATACTTCACTGAGATTTTTCTAAATACTAATCTGAGATAAGTGACAGATGTAGTAAAATGGTCTAGCTAACTGTCTGATGTCTCACTCTTTATAAATGTCCATAAATATCAATATGTCCAACTCACTCCACTCCAATTCACTCACACAAACACTGAGACACACATGCTCTTTCCCCACGCTCCTCCCTTACAACTCAGGTATACCCTACTGACACCCCCCACTGCTCACCACTCCCGCTCTATTGTTGCTAGGCAACATGCTCCATGTATGGACACCCACCTGCCTTCAGGCTTCAGTGCTCTAAATTTGGTCTTAATTGTAAATTGAGTGGGAGAGCAGGCTGATGCTGGCTGAATGAGAAGCAGGCTCTGACTGTGGCCACTGTAACGACTCAGGTACCATGAAGTAACACAGACACAGTCTGGAGACGCACAACAGAGTTGAGCTGTGCACAATGGCAGACATGAAACCTGCTGCTGGGGTGGAAATGGAAAAGCAGAAGTCAAAGGTCAGGTTTTAGAAGGTAGGAAGAAAATACTGTGGAAGAATATTTTGATACCACTGAATTAATAACACCTGTGGTAAAAAAGATTACCAAAATACATCTTTGAAACAGTTTTCTTTGTTGTCGAGAGGTCAGGGAGGCTTAAATATATTGCTAAGCCCCTCTAAGTTCAAGTAACAATAATGCTACTTACTGTTTGTGTCTTGACAGTTATTTAATTTAATTGCAGATAAATATTGCAAATACCAGAAACAATGGTTATGGTTCATCTATTCTCTGCTCACAGATGAAGCCTGTTAACCTTGTCTTGATATTATATATCCATGTCTTTTGCATTCACTGAAAATGTGATACAGTTTGTTCAATTAAAAAAATTAAATCAGTGGATATGTAAGAGTTCCTGTTTAAGAACTAATACGGATATTATGACTGTGCCTGGAAATGACGAAAAACCGATTAAATAAATCAGTTGGACTGCAGACAGCTGTGTGGCCGTCTGCACGGTAAAGTTCAACTATCAAAACGCAGACTATGGAATTTTGTTCACCCCAACATCATCTGTATTTAATTATTTTTCATCATTTTATTCAGTTCTTCTGGCCATAATCCTTGTTTATGTATTTAAATTTGTGTTGTGGAACATTCAAAATTCATATTTGACCACGGGAAGTAAAATGATAAATGGAGTGCTTTTCTACTCTAACATTCACACTGGATCAGAGAGCAACTCATGGTTAGCATCTTGCCCAAGAATATTTGGCATGTAGTATGGAGAACTCTGGGATTTTACCACCAACTTTCTGATTAGTAAATGACTTGCTCTACCTCCTGATCTACAGCAACCCCAAGTTCAAGCAATGCTATCTCTCTTACTACTTGTGATTGGATGTTTCACACATATTTTTACATGCAGTTATCTAGCTTTTTACTTTGTTTGTTTAGCATAACTAAAAAAATTCTTCCAGTTTATCTACTGAATCAACCCAAGTTTCTTGCCCCTCCAGGTCGCAGAAACCCCATGGCCAGAAATCTTCCAATGACTATAAAAAGAACAAAAACTTCTTGAAACAGTGTATCAAATACTGAGACTGACTATAAAATGCAATCTTATTAGGATAAGAAAAATGTTTCACAAATGGTTTGGATACTGTTCTATTTGTTACTTCCTACGGTTTCATGTATGACCGATTGAAACTCAACACATCACTACAAAAACATAACTGTAGATCTGCCTTTTCACATTACTGTATATTTCAAATATGCTTTGAAAGTGATCTTAATTATTATTTCCAATAATACTGGTAATACCTCAGAAAGCGATATAAGTATCCAGCTGGTTTACAACAGCAATTAAGCACTAATGTCAGAATGAATAACATTTGTAATGAGAGCTCTTTTCTAATGTTTCCATGAAACTTTTGCTTTCTGAAGATTCCTCCTCCTGAAATATTATAGAGATACACTGACAGGATTAAAACTCTTAAGAGAGCACATATCAGAGAAGGACCCCGTTTGCTCAATTCAATTACCACAGGCCTGTACACAATCCACAGGAGACAACAGTGCACCGGATGCTCATTTCAACTCCTCTTTCCCCAAATCCCTATAGAAATCTCCTTTGGTCGGACAATGCACTTTTTCCCATTTGAAAAAAAGAAAGAAAATCAATATCTGGTTTCAATACACACAGAAGCCAATCAATATTACCGCTGACTCTCTTTTTCTCTTCTGCACTCTTTCTCCAGTTTTCCCTCCATCTCTGGCAAATGGTAAATAGAAACAATGGTGTATGGTTATTGGGAGGTCAGGGTGCAGCCGGAGGAGAGAATAAGGCTGCTGATGAGAGTGCTTGAGCTGGAATCACACAGGCATCAATGCCGTTAACCTCTCTGTTGAGCGCCACAGACAAAAGAGCTGCAAAGACTGACTCACACATGAAAAAAACACAGGAAAAAAACACAACACATTTTTAACCTACACATAGAAGAAGAAAAATCATATTTGATTGGCTATTTTGTAGAATATAAAGTTTTGGGGTTTTTTTTTTTTTTGCTTTGCTTTTTATTGTGGAGGCCTGCTGCTGATGAGACAGTTCCAAATTAGAAATCAAGTCATTATTTATAAAAAAACATCAACATATTATGAAAATTACTTACTTGAATTCACTCACTAATCTTGCCACAATACTGAAACTATACTGAAAAATACTGAACAATTAAAATTAACCCATGTACTCACATTTGTCACAATAAAGGGCTTTGATAGTAAATTTGTTTTTCAAAGTACATTTTTTCTTTTCATCGTACCTGCCCTGTTGTTGGAAGAGGCGGCTAAGCCACCTGAGCCAGACTGTCTACAAGCTATGGGTCCTGTCTGAACTGGTGCTTGTCTAAACTGAACTGAACTTCCACAACTGCGCTGTTTGAACCTGTGAGTCCTTTGCAGCCCGAGCCTGAAGGACACCTGTCACCTGAGCCTGCACCACAGCCAATGGGTCCCAGGCAGCCTAGACCTGAATCTCAACTGCTTGAACATGAGTCCATGGGTCCCACACCGCCTGAACCAGAACCTAAGACAGAGGGTCCCAGACTGCCCGAGTCCATGAGTTGTTGACATCAACTGCCTCCCTCCTGAGGGTCTCTGTCACAGTCATCGGTTTCCTGCCAAGCTGCCAGAGGTTTTCTGTCATCATGCTGCTGGCCACACCTCCAGCCTCGAGAGCTCCACCATCTGTGCGCTGCCACACTGCCGGCCACCAGAACTACTTCATGTGGGGTTCTGGCTTTAGCTCCTCACTTCTGCTCCTGTGCTTGGTCGACCCCCGAACTGTTTTTGTTTTAGACTTATTCCTTCTGTCCGGGCCCACTCCAGCCACCCTGGTCAAGTTAGACACTGTTTTATTTCCTGGTTTAGGATATCTGGAAACCATCTTCAAGGGTCCTGGGTCTTTGACCAATTATTTTGAGTTTGTTCTTCATGTATGATTAATTTCCTTGGAAAATATAAGAAAATGTATATTCTAGTTCCCGAACTTTCTATTGCCTCTGGTCAACTGGTCAGTCTCATATAGAATTGCTATTTAGGCTGCTTTATTTAAAAAGTTCCACAGTTCCTTTGCATCAGAAAACCACTTTGCAAATCAGCTTCAGCCTAGGTTTTCTTCTTCGTACTGTGTTCAGTGTTGGGTGTAATGCATTGCAAAATAACACATTGCAATTAAAACCGTGCAATTACTTGTGTTAAAAGTTCTTTGGTTGTCTTCAATTCAGTATAATAAAAAAACAAACAAAGAAAAACAAACATCAAATGTTCCTTTTTCCCCTTTGTACACTTGAGGCTGAGCTGACTGAAAATGGTAGCGCAGTCTACAACTTTAGAGAAGTGGCCAAATGAATATTATTCTTACTTTTACTGCAAGCCAGGCCAAGGCCATGATGGTAAAGTGCAAACTACAATATGTTGTAAGTGTTTAAATACAGCCAGCACATGATTTCTTGACTTGAATGTGATGTTAAAGCTGACAGCACATCACACAATTATAGAAGCTCTTCAATACGTTAGAGAAGCAACAATGTGGCATTATAGCCCCACTTTCTACCCACTGGTTTCCACATAGAATCCGTTTGGTAATCTCTGTGAAATGCTCTTTGGGCTGGTTTTCACCTTTTTCTGTCGGTTTTATGTTAATACTTAAAAATTTAAAGAACAGAGCGCCGTGTCCATCTCAGGATAGGAATTTTTAACATGTGAGTATGTCTTTAATGTTTATGTGGTTAAGCTAAAATTATGTGACATTGAAACCAAGGCCGTATTGTGGAAAAAAGTAATGTAAGGGAGAGAGGTTCATTTTGCAAGTGAAAATTCAATATTATTTTGACTATAGATATCATGTGTCAGGTGTAATTTTTTGATAGAGAGAGTTGTATTAACTTACCAAAAACTGTATAGTAATATACTGATCAGCAATATCCTCTCCATTAGAAAGGCTAACATTGACAAGATGAAGCTGACTGCAAAGAAAAACACTATTAAATAAAATGGCTAAATGAGGCATGTTTTCAACACATTCGGTATGTTCAACAGCAACATATACTGGATAATGTTCAGTATTTGAATATTCAGTATTAGTATAGGGCTCTAGCTCAGTATAGTAAGCATATATTATGTGTATTAAGTTATACATTTTCAGTGTGGAAGCCACAAAAATGAAGGAAATATTTTGATATTCAGACTGTTGGATAGTTTTTTTTCCAGTGTTTTAGAGTGATGTCTCCAGGTCTTTCAAGATTACAGTGCACCAAGCAAATACTGATAATGTCTGATAAACATCAGTCTGAAGAGTGAGGAGAGAGGAATGGCAGCATCACAGCAGGAGGATGCCAAGGTGTTTATAGAACATCACTAACACACTCTGGCTGGAAACAACACAGACTTGTATTACATTTTAAATATACTCAAGAATATAAACTAATTATGTTGGTGGGTTCGTTGTCTTTCAAAGATGGCAGCCAACAAACTCTTTGTCTGGGTGCTTGAAGTGGTCTTTTGAGTGCAAGCACGATGGTTGCCAGCCAGCCAGCCTGGGTATCATGTGGTCCCTTTCTCATCCTAGTAAGGACCCCTCTTGTCCTGCCTGTCGTGGCTGCAAGAGAGGCACAGTGGGGGCCCTCGGAAGATCTATGGGACCCTGTGGTGCTGTTGTCTCATGAAAAAGGAATTACAAACAAATTGCTGAGGGCCAGCACATAATTTCAAGACTTGTGGCAAGTTTATGACTTGCTAATGTTCCTAATTACATGGCCGTGAAAGACTTAATTAATTTAGGGGTGTGTTGGGACTGGGGTGAGGATGGGTGGGTGGGAGTTAAGAAGAAGGGTACAGAGTAAAAAAGAAGTACAAAATAAGGCCCCAAAGTAAAAGAAAGAAAATAAGAGTGATGAGAAAGAAAGTGGTTGGCTGTGTTTGTTATCATGGTTCCAGTGCATTGGTTTTTACTGCCTGAGGAGAATTTAGTGGCTCTCACTATTGCATGCAAAAGAAAATGTGAGTCTCCAGGAAACGCGACCATTACGATCAACCCCTTGCTGATACCTAATATGCCCTGCGTTTCCCCCCATGACTTTGCCAAAGTGTCTGTAATCATATTATTGTAAATGTTGGCTCAGTTAATTGCATGGAGAGGAAAATGGGCTACGCTTGGTGGGTTATGGGGAATTTTTTGAAAGTTTGTTTGCCCTCTGGAGTATTGAAAGCACTAATAATGGTGGATTGGAGACAAGACCGCGAGAAAGAGGAAGATGAAGAGAGAAAGGAAGCAGGAGGAGGGCAACACTTAACCGGGAGTGTTTCTTTTCTCACCACTGAGTCTGATATGATTTCAGGAAATAAAGAGAAAAGAATACAGTACCGTTGATCTGGATGACTACTCCTGGGAGGTTTGAATTCAGCGTCAACTAGACAGCAATTGATAGATGGTAGAATGCATGAAATGGCCAAGTTCTTTCTCAGCTTAAACATTTTTCCAATGTTTAAAGTGAAAAATTAAAGCATATTGAATATAGACCTGATTTTTTAAATGCAAATGTGACCTGGTATAAAATCACAACCCTTGCTAGAAGAATACATTTATTCAATTTCACAATAACATTAATTGTTTGTTACATTTATTTCCTGGCTTTATAAATAAAGAAGGCATGCTGTTAATTCTGTTCAACTCCATCACTTGACATACAGTTGAATGAGTCACGCAGTTATTAACAAAGGGAACCAGAGTATGCGCTCAGTCAATACATAGTGAGAAATAAGAATACCGAGGGTCATACAGAATGCAAAGAAAATGTGTGTAAAGCTAAGTACCCACTTCCTGCATCCTGGTGCTGCTGATCAAATGCACTTGAGTAATGACTCATCAGCAACTGTGAGCACCTCTATAAAAGCAGATGTTTTGATTGTTTTCTGGTCTGGTGCATTCAACTGTATGTTAACACCATGCAAAGAGGAGGAAACCAGTGCTTTTAAAGATTGAGAATTGTTGCTGCCTATCAGTCTCTGCAAAGTTCAGAAAAATTGCAAAAATCCCTGGAGCTACATTGCAGACTCTACAGGACTCATTTAGCATGTTAAATTTTAAAGTTCATGATAGTATAATTAGATGAAGTTTGAGCAACTGTAGCTGGTTTGCCAGGGTTGCCAGGATAAAGCTGGCCCAAGCCTCCATGTCGCCGTAGGTGAAATTAGGTTTTGTTTCTATTACTGTTTTTCGTACTGATTAATTATCATTCATACACCTACTATAAACTTATTTCATTTTTAAAGCTTCTTATTTGATTGTAATCCACAAGGATAAAGGTCATAGAATCAGACAACAGGTTTGCAAACTTACAGAAAAAAACCTTTTAACTAAAGTAGACATAAAATTCTACATGTATAAAGACTAATTTACACCATTGAGCCCTTTCCTCAAAAACTCACATGTATGTAAGTTCATCAGTGTGGCTGAATTTAAGAAATAAGTGCTTACATTTTTAAAACATGTTCAGCACCATCTTCTGCCAGTACAGATATCACTGGGTTGGTTGGTTGGTTGGTTGGTTGGTTGCAGACAATAGACTTACATTATTTTATGTTAGCCAACTAGTAGCAGAACCCATAACTCTTGTACTGTCCCTGGTTACAACAATGAGTTTTATGTTAAGCAATCAAGTCTATACTGTCTATGTTCACTTTCTGTCTCTCTCTGTCTTTCTGCCTGTTATCTTATAAACTCTTTGGATGCGCTTGCAAAAAGAGACACTAATTTATTGCATGAAACAGCGCTGATGGCATCTGTGCCACTTGGTACACCTCACCAGATGAGGAAAAATGTGTTGGACACTAGCTTGTCGGCCTGGTGAACCACCTGTCACCTGACTGAAACAGGTTCTCCTCTACACTGTTCTCATTCATAAAGTGCTTTAATAACCCAAACATTATGGCTAACAGCTGGATTTTTCTGTTTCAGTGCAGCCGGCCAAACAATGAGTAGCCAGTTACTGCTAAAGAGACATACAGTGAAAATAGACAGACTTGATTTCTTACAACTCACTGGAGTATAAGTTTTAAAGTGTAAACTTTAACTGTAAGTTTTAAACTGTAAACCATATTTTTTGTTTTAGTGTCCTTATATCCCACCAAGTTATCGGTTCCATTACTGGTTAACAAAAACTAATGTCTAATAAGTCTATTGACCGTATCCAACCAACCCAGTACTCCATGGTTTAAATTATCCTTTATACATGCAGTGTTTCTTGTCCACTTTAATATGTGCCTCCAAAATAGTTCAACACTGCTCCTGGGGAAGTTTCATATAACTTATGGCTTTGTTGATGTAAGAAATGGCTATTTACTCACATAAATGAATATTTTCTGCAGCAAACAACTAGTGTCAAGAACATCTCTCAATCTATAACTAATTTATCAATGCAAATACATATTAAGCAAAGATGTTTGTTTAACCAAGCACTTAAAAGAGAAAATATCTAGTTATAAACTAGCTAGCTAATCTGCTATTACAGGCCCAGCCAGTTGGATCAAAATGTTTAGGATATGAAGACAGGGACTTTCTAACTTGAGGACCTTTATCTTGCCATTTTTCTCCTCTTCCTCTGTTTTCCTCTTTTTTCTCTGGCCTTTAAGGATATATTCTTTTTTGGTAACATTGTTTGGCATTTAACGTGCTCTTTGGATGTTCATGCTGCATGCATGGTTGACCACATTATCAGCGGAGATCTGAGCTTAGAGCAAGAGGCATTACAAATCACTACGCCATAAGTGCTCTTTTATCATAATACCATGTTCTTGTACAATAACAAACTTTTAATAATATATGAATCATCACTCACATATGCAAGAAATACCAATAATAATAACTTGTGAAGAAATACTTCTAAAGTTAATTTCTCGTGAGGCTACAACCAGTGGTAACAGTGGCCATTGGCAGGCACTTTATTTACTTATGCCTTAGCTGACTCTGGCAGATGTGGCACATGTGAACAAGCCACATCTGCCAGATTTTTGGAACAGCGCCTGTTGGCCAAACAAGACCAAAATGGACATTTGGCCACAATGCACAGCGCTATCTTTAAAAATAAACTACAGTAAATCAGCTTAACCACTAACAAACAGCTGGTATGAAGATTGGGATTGCCGGGAGAACAGTACTTGTCTGACTGCAGTGTCTGGTGGAGGACGGTTTTGTGTAGTGTTGTTTTTAAGGAATTGCACTCAGTTCCTTAGTTCCAGTGAAAGGAGCTCTTAATGCTTCAGCATGCCAAAACATTTTGGACAATGTCATGATCCCAAGGTTAGTAGAAACATTTGGGATGGCCACTTCTTGTTCCAACATATGGACCACAAAGCAAGATCCATAAAGACCTGGATGAGTGAGATTGGTGTGCGAGAACGTGACTGGCCTACACAGAGTCCTGACCTTAACCCGACAGAATACCTTTGGGATGAATTAGACTGGAGACTCCAAGCCAGGCCTTCTCATCCAACATCAGTGTCCAATCTCACTAATGCACTTCTGGATGGATAATATGGAAGCCCTGACAGAGAATCTCAATGGAGGAAACCCAGCATTGGGTGATGCCAATGGGTTCTAGACTTCAGTCATCACTGTGTGTAAAAGATTTTCACCCAAGTATTAAAAACAATCATTATATCTAAAATTATATTAGTTAAAATGGCTGCTATTCATAAACAGTTGATGTGGGTAAAAGAGGGGTGATGTGCTGGAGGTGACTCTACCAAGGAACCAGAAAAGTTTGCTATCAAACCAGGCTGACATGTTAGGTGATTGGCTGGTAGACTGATGGGCTTGTACCCTTGTGAGGATCCTTTATGATCAGGACTGTTCTGCCTTGTGTTAGCCAGTCTGGATAAGTATCTGCTCTTAGTATCCCATGTACCGTATTTCCCGGACTACAAAGCGCACCTGAATATTAGCCGCACAAGCTAAAATCAGGGGAAAATCCTGTTTTGTACATACATTAGCCGCACCTGACTAAAAGCCGCAGGTGTTTCAATGTTGACTTATCATATGTAAGAGAATATGCACAAAGGGAATTGTCAGGAAAGAGATGGCTGTTTGGAGACATCACTTTTATTAATATTTTGAAAAACAAGTTATGGGTACATATTTGCACATGTAGTACATAACAATAACCTACAGCACACCAGAAAAATAGATCCGGACTACCTTTTAGGCTCAGGTGCAGTGACACGGCTTTAACAAGAAGAAAAGTCAGTCATTCACCACCATCTTTCTCTTCTTCCTGCGCACTAAAACCACCAAAGTCCTCTCCTCCAGTGTCGGATACAAACAGGCTCAGGATGGCTTCGTCATCCACTCTCCGCTTCTCTCCTTCGTTGTCACTTTCAAAACCAAAGAAATCCTCGTTGTCAGTGTCAGAGTCGAACACCCTCAGAAGAGCCGTGGCGGTGTCCTCCTCTCCATCATGCAGCAGTCCAGCCCTTCAAAATCCGTTGGTGATCGTGGATGCTTTCACACTTTTCCACGCTGTCAGAATCCACCGGTGGAGTTGAGCATAACTTGCTTTTCGCAAGTTTATCGCCGCTCATCATCCACGCCTCCCGCTGAACGCGTACCGCTACTTTGAAGTTTGTTTTTCGCGCTACTTCGTACGGCACTACGTTGCCTGGCGGACGGACATGTGACTAACATACCACTCTTGAACCCCGATCCTTCCGCCAGGCAACGTAGTGCCGTACAACAGCGGAACACACAAAACAAATCGTCTTACGATATGACAAAAATCATGGACAATCCATAGAAAAGCCGCACCTGACTAAAAGCCGCAGGGTTCAAAGCTTGTGCAAAAAGTAGCGGCTTATAGCCCGACAATTACGGTATTTGTTTTTTTCCTGTCAGTAGGTTTGGATCATACACTCTAAGAAATGACACACTGATGTTGGTAGCATTATGTAAATGCTTCATGTTAAAACTAATGCCACCAATTGATTTTTAACTTTAAACACAAGTATGTTGTTTTGAATTTAATTAACAAGATAATATTTCAATACAACAAAATGCAGTAAATTAAATCCAATGTAAAAAGTTCATTTAAAATGAAGAGCACTTTAATTTAAAGAGGATTGTCCTAATAGGCTCTCCGTACTTCTGAGTTTGCACATGTGCAGTGTGGAAGTTTGATCATCCGCCATTTTCAACTGAGACTTGCATATGCTTAGCATCCTGGATAGAATCCATCGCCATCTGAGGATTATTTGGTAAGTACAACAATTTAAGGATGACAAATTTGATTAATGTATACTAACTGATACACATCTGACACTTTCGGGAATACTTTTGCATTTTTTTTTAAACAAATGATGCCTGGCAAATTTTTTAACACTCTAGCTCAGGGCTGCCCAATCCCAGTCCTCGAGAGCTACTATCCTGCAGCTTTTAGATGCATCCCTACTCCAACACAGCTGAATCAAATGGTTTGATTACCTCTTCAGCATGCCATCATGTTTGGCAAAGGCCTGATAACAAGCCATTCATTTGATTCAGGTGTGTGGGAACAAGGATGCATCTAAAAGCTGCAGGACGGTAGCTCTCGAGGACCGGGACTGGGCACCCCTGCTCTAGCTTGTATACCTCTCACACATGTTAGAAGTATGAAAACATTTAACAAATATTGTTGAACCTGCTTCGGTGTAATTTTCCAAAATCTTTTGCGATTCTTGTTAAGATGAGACTTGCCTACTAAGACCGACAGTTTTAAAATTACTCCCAACATCTACCGCACCTGCTCCCTGACATCAGTAATGACCACTGGGAGCGCCAGCGATCCTGTAGTTTGAAGAATGAAATGAATGTGTAGTGTATTTTAGAAATGTGCATCAATTAAGTTGCTACATTGTTTGAAAGAATTCGACTCCATGTTGATTTCTGGTTTAGTGTCAGAAATCTTCACTGAAGAAGCTTCACTTTTCTTTCCAAGCTCCTCAGACTACGATGACCTGGATGACTGTGAACCTTCACAGACTTATTGTTATCCACAAAATGTCATGATAGGATTTTAAGTCCATATTGCCCAGTTCTAATCTTCTATTTAATTTTAATATTTTTAGGGGCACAATTATTAAATATATTGTTGAACAATCTAGAATTGATTAAAGCAAAAATGAAAGCTTTCACGTAATGTCAAAATTGAAAAGCTTCGATTTTTGGGTTCATATATTTGTTAATCTGACACAGAGGAGTCAGTGCCTTACCAATCATGAACCTCACTGCACATCACTGATGTGAGTTATGAAACATTGCTTAATCACATATCTGCTATGTGTTAATATTTTTGACTTTCTTTTGTAAAGAGGTTGAAAGGAACCAAAATAGGAAACTTCTCTCATATTGAGTTCTTATCTCCACCAGAATCCCAGCGTTGATGTTTGACAGGAATGCATTCTGAAAGCTGTCTGTGTCTACTTAAATGAAAAGCCAGATGACCTGTTCAAGGAATTCTTGGTAAGTTAAAAAAGGAAAACGATCAGTTATTTTCCTTTTTTAAATTTGGGATTGGAAATGGAAGGTGGACTTACTTGTCCATATGTATATGTACGCAATTAACTTATCTTTTTTTAAATTTTTATTTAAAGGATGTGGATCTTGGTGCAAGCAGAGAAACAGAGCAGCTGACTTTGGGAGTCTATGTTGTCAGACATGAGAGCAAACTCTGCAGATACACCTGAGGACATTGCTGTCATCATAGAAGGATGCACTGTGCTGCAAGCTCTTAGTGATGTGGCAAAGGGTTGTGCCCTCCGGCTTGGACTAATCTATAGTCTAAATCTGAGCTACCCAAAGCACCTGAAATACACATTTGAATTTCTTCAGAAGGTGCCGATGGAGTTGGATGGGAACAACCTATCCATGAAGGTGCAGGTTCTGAAAAACAAACTGCTTGAGTGAAACAGCCTGCAGTGAACTATAGAGGACACTGAACTTTAAGGTTCTCGAACCCTTCTCCTTGCACTTCATAAACTGTTCAGTTTGAATTGCCACAAGAACTTCTGCAAGGCCTTTCACTTTTCTGCGTTCTTTGTTCTTGAACCTTTACCAACATCCAACTACACTGAAAAAGACTGCTCCTAACTTTGGACTTCAGTTTAAGTTTTGAAGCAAAGGTTATTTTTCTAAATATGGACAAAAATGACACAAAAGTAATTTCTACCTGCTGTTTGCAGGGCTGTATTGTGGGATTTTCATTGTAGCCCAATCAAGTTTAAATTAAGTCATGTTAATGTTAAAAATGTTGGAATCACAACACTTTCCAGTTTTAATCATTTCAGTTTAACATGACATTCTGTATCTTGTCTTCCTGCACCTAAAATGCACTTGAATATATGTAAAGATTGTTTGGGGGAAAAGATCTAGAAGCATTTGAATTGCTCAAAGTGTGCTTCAACAAGTTTTACACAAAGTGTTATTAAAGTTAGGTTAACTGAATAAACTTGTGTTCGATTTATTTAATTTACAAACTTAAATAGACTAAGTTGCAATTCTGTTAAAGTGATTTAATCCTATAGTTTCAGTAGAGCGTGTTTTGGGTGAGTAGATTTATCAGATTTACTTAAAATTTGTTGTTCAAATTAAATATATCATACATTTTATATTTCACTAACCCAGTTGTGTGGAACCGGTTGACATAACTGGGTGGAGTAAATACAACATGTTATTTCTCAAAGTAAGTACAGCTTGTTTTGGTTGAGTAGGTTTTATTTAGTCTTCTCAATTTAAATCAACAAGGTTAGTTATATCAACATTATGATATTCAGCTAATACAACATGATTCTTTTGATTTGCATTTAATTATCCAAATCTTATCAGATGTACTTAAAATTTCTTGTTCAAATTAAATGTATCATACATTTTATATTTCACTAACCCAGTTGTGTGGAACCGGTTGACATAACTGGGTGGAGTAAATACAACATTTTATTTCTTAGAGTGTACTAGGGCCTGGTGCTGCTGCTCTTCATTCCAGTTCCTGTTCTTGTTCTGGAAAGTTGCTGTGGCCTCTCTTAGTTCCACCAGTTACTTGGTGTTGGTGTTGTGCGTTACCTCTTTCTCCCAAATGGTCTTCCAGTGCTGCTCAGCTTCAGCTCTGACTGGGGCCGCCCTTGTATTATTCTTCCCTAGTAGCTGAAACTACACTAGTGTTCAGGCACGACATCAGGAGGTAATAGGAAATTTTTTTTTTCATATCTGTCAAAAAGATGACAGGTTTGATCAGATTTGTGCCCAGACAATCACTCAGAACAGCCCCATGCATACACATCCCCATGAATGTGCTCTATCCCTCTCAGTCATAGAAGGCAGGCTAGGCTTGCGGATTCAGGCCTGAATACTATGGGCTCACCCAGGGAACATTACTCATTTTCCAGCTCATTGCTAAAGCTCATTTAGTAAAGCCTCCTCCCGAACATCATCAATATCTCTTCTAAAGAGGCCTATGAGTTGGGAAGGACCAGGCTGCCCTAACCTGCTGTGGGTCACGCTTCACCATGCCTGTGCTGGAAACTAATGAGAAATGACAAGAGGTTATTCAGACTTCTCCAATTTGTTAGAACTTGTTAGATCATTTTTTTCTTCAGACGCTGTTTTGGATAACAGTGATAGTGAATGTTGTTTCTGTAGCCAGTGGGAGCTGAAATAATTTTAATTTATTAGGAAAGTTAATCAAATGTTAATCAATTAGGTATGCCTGCAGTAAAGGTACAAAGCGTACCAACTGTTAACAATTTTCTTTTTTTTTTTAATTCTTGTGGATTCTAAGGAGCAGTACCATCTATTACGTAACACTTATTTGGATGGCAAGCAATTGTTTACTGACATTTGCATTACATGATTTATCATTTTCTGCTTCTTGCTGTTTGCCTGCAGTGGGCTACTAAATGCAAGCAGAAGTTCTCTGTGAAGCAAAGTGATAAAACACTTCATTGAAGGACATTTCTTCAATCAAATTTAGGTCAAAATGTGCACATGATGTCATTATATTCTGATATAATCTTCCAAAATGTAGTCAGTTGTTGTAGAGAAGAAGAAAAAAAATATGCTACATTCATTTTTTGCCTAATTTGTTAAATAGTGCTGTTTAGGGATAATACTTGGTCCCACTGACAGAGGAGATTCAGCTGCATTAGAACTGTTACTTGGTGTGTTTAGGAGAGTTGAGCTAGCACAGCTAACTAGCCTTGTAGTCATGTTCTCTGTTGATGTGGCTGCTTTTTTCCCCATGTTGACAGGTGAACTTGACTTTATCTCATACTGATAATGGTTGCTTTAAAACTTTAGTTCACTTTAGTTGAGGGGAGGCTGTAGCTCAGGATGAATAGAATCTATTATTGGGGGTTGGTGGTGTGATCCCTGGTTGCTCCGGTCTACAAGCCCAATATCCTTGGCCAAGATAGTTACCCCAACTTGCTCTTGCACTTACTCATAGAAAAAAGTGCTTGCATGAATGTGTGAGAATGGGTATCCATGTTGTATACAGGCCGAGATTTTTGTAATTTTGTGTAATTGCCATTTGCTTTAGGATTATCCTTGATGAAGGAAACACAGAACAACCCCTGAACCTGATTATTTCATTACCTTGTGGAGTTTTGCTGAGTTTTCGTTATGATATAGAAGGAGATCACACCTTTCTTTTATCATTCACCTTAGTTTATGATCTGGAAGTACAGAATTGACCTACTTGACTTCTTTGTTTAATTCAGGAGCACTTTGGAACCCGGCCTGACGTGATACTGATTTAACTGACTACAAACCAGAGGAAAGCTGAATTTGAGAATTGAACCAAAGAAATTTTAAGTGCTGACATTTCACTGCATATATATATAATTGCCACTCTGTTTATTCTGTTTACACTTGTTTGTGAAGCTCTGTGAAATATTCACTGTTATTTTGTTATTTAAATGTATTTATTTGCATTAAAGTACTCTCTTCCTCCACTTTCCGACTTTAACTCTCCTCCAAACTCAGACTCTGGTTTGACATACATTATATTATTTTGCAAACATTAAGTGACTTGTGTTTGTATCTTGCAATAAATATTTCTGTGTTACGCTATCTGTTTTCTTTTTGTGTTGTGAAGACATGTAAGAGTTACACACTCAGATCAGACGTAGATGGATTAAGAAAATTCCACCATGGAGCCCTACTTTACAAGACTGTCGTCGATCTAATGCTGTCTGTGAAGCTAAATTTAAAAAAAAAATCCTTATATGAAGGTAAATGTTGCAAAATGTGAGAGCTTTAAGGAAAAAAAAGTGAAAATATATAGAAAAAACTCAGAATTTGTATTTAGAAATTTTTTACTTTTACTACATTTTTCCACTGTATTTTAAATTTACAGTTACAGAAGAAAATATTCACGAAATATTCAAGAAATATTCACAAATGTATGAACTGATATTTACACAAATACTAATAAGAATACTGAGAGATGCAAACTTGTACTTCAAATTTTACTCATATTAATTATTTTTTGCTACTTTCAACCACTACTTACAAGTGCTCATCTGCAGCCTCCAAACTCACAATGACTTTTCCAGGGCAGGCCTTGCATTTTCCAGCAAGACATTCCTATTATTGCAGCTATCACAAAAGCAGAGAAATTTGACATTTCTAAATTATTGCATTTGTTTCACATTTTACATAGCATCTGGCATTTGTTTTGGAATTGGGGGTCAATGGTTGTGGTAAAAACAGTAGCAGATTTTACACAGTGTGATTGTGGATCATAACATGAATGTAGAGTGTCGATGGCTGTAGAGCACCTCTAGCTCAAAGAAAAGTGCTGAAAATGTACATGAATAGGCAACTACAATTGTATGAGAATGCATGTGTCTGTGTAGGTGTGTGTGAGAAAGACAGTGTGTGTGTGTGTGTGTGTGTGTGTGTGTGTGTGTGTGTGTGTGTGTGTGTGTGTGTGTGTGTGTGTGTCTGAGAGAGAGAGAGAGGCACCATGAAGCAGATAGAAATGCACTCTAAGCACATGATCACATCTGCAGTTTCACATCCAGCATTTGTTTTCATTAAATTGCCATTTCTGCATATTTGTGTTCACATTCCCACAGTTCACAGTATTTGCATCAAATTATGTAGTAAATGATGCACAAACGTTTTACTAGACTTAATATATAGACATACAGCTTCTTCACTGCTTAGTACAACTTTGGGCTTTTAATATTTGATCACAGTCACTTGTAGTTCCTCATTCCAAGGATGAATAATCTCTTTTTTTCTTGAACTTTTGATAACTTAATGTTCAAAGTATGTATATAGTAGTATATGCTGCATCATAAATGGAACTTCAAGCACAAGCAGGCCTTTTTGTGTAGCAGCAAGCATGTTCTAAGCGCTGTTCCTGTCTGTTGCTTTACTGAAGAATCTCTGTTATTTGGATTAAACAAAAAACTCTAACAATACACTTGGACTCAAAAACATGATTGGACTAGTCCAACGAATAAACAAAATACCTCATCCCGAAGGCAATTTTGCACACAAGCAATTTTCTGTGCTTGCGGGTGACCTGCACACATCTGTTTGTCTATTATAGCGGAGAATGGTGGAGCATGGAGGTGGAGGCAGAGGGGTTGGCCCTCATATATTTTTTTTGATCATATCAACAACAGCAGGCATATGGGGCATCCATCATGACCTGACCACCTTTCCCGGCTGCACGTACTTGAACGGGCCCAACAAGTGGTAGCAATTTTCCATTTTCATTTGTTGACCACTTGACCATGTGCTATCCCAGCTTCGGCAGATGAGCTCTCATTCATGGTCGACTTCTGGTTTGTACACACCTGCAAGCTCTGCACCAATGCACTGGCTGCTGACAACAGAGTGCAAGCAACATATTAAACACTGCCTCGAAATTGTAACACATACAATTCTGTAGAGTTCCCAGCGAGAGAAGTGCAAAAACAAATGAAATGGGTGTGTAAACATAAAGTTTCTCCATTGTGAAAATTATTTTCTGCTTCTCGACAAGTTAACCAATTTGTTTGAATTTTTTTATTTTTCCTGTGAGTGAGAGGCTTGGCCAATGAAAGCTTTAAAGAGTCCGTGAGAGATTCTGATTTCAAGTAAAATTTTCTGCTCAGTCATTCATTTACTCACATATTGCGCTGTTTTTTTTGTTAACAGGACTCCATTATGCTCACTTAGCTCAGTTTTTCTATTCTTGAAAGATGCTTTAAACTTATAAAAACGTCATCATTTATCATTTGTCTTCTTATGGGGCAAAAGTTTATCACTTTGTGAAACTATAGCCAACTTGTGAAACTTTGATTGGCTTCTCCTTGTAAACAAAAGGTTTGACTAATAGAGAATACTAGTATGAGGTGCTTCTTGTGCACCAGATATGTGTGCAATGATCACTCTTGGGAGAGGAAAAAAATCCCCCTGACTACCAGTACATTATATAGCTATATAGAATATTTGCAGAAGATTCTAGCAGGCAAAGCATGCGTGAAACATCATAACGAAGTGGCTGGCGTAGTATAGAGGAACATCTCTGCCAAGTATGGCTTGGAAGGGACTTCCACATACAGATGGACAAACTGGTGATGGCTGGTCAACCAGATAGCCACAACTATGTGTGGTGGAGACAACAGTTGTGAAAGATGCAGTAATCCCAACAGACAGCAACATCAGAAAGAAGGAGCATGAGAAAATACAGAGCAGGACCAGCATTAATGGAGCGGATATGGAAGGTAAAGTCCAAAGTGGTCAAACAGACACACCCCCCCCCCGACAAAAAAAAAGAACAAATCTTTTACATCTTAAACAATAAAAAACACAGTTTTACATGTACATGCAAGTAAAACTGATGTTCCAGGGACATTAATCTTACTTGTTTGTCTAATCTTGGCAGGAAAATCGCAAAACACATTGCATCCCAGTGTGTTCTAGGCTGTCAGTGTAGGACAACCTACTCTCTCCTTTCTCTAAAGGTTGGCCCTGCTCCCTGGAACCACTTGCTGCTCTCCCTCTGGCCTCCTCCTCTGCTTCCCTCTCCTCTCTGTCTTCAGGTTGTTTTTCTTGAATTCATCCAGTGTTTCCTTCTCTCCAACAGCCAAGACAATAGAGCCCGGGCTACAACCAGCCATGGGGCCCCTCAAGCTTACTGGGTCTTTTCATAGCAAAGCCCAAGGGCTCCAGGGTAAATCCTACAACTTGGCAAGCTAGCATGCCAACTAAAGGGCTGCCAATGTCTGCCAGCATTGCTGCACTCTTCATTTGCAGCCTCCTCTCTTTGTTTTATAGTGTCTGCCTCTATGAGTGCATGTTTCTATCTGCTGCTTTGTCTCTCAGTTTTCTTGGCTTTTGCAACTTTTTTGTTTCTTTATCTTAGCAAATAGCAGCTCATCGTTACTCCACCCAGTTTTTCAAAAGGACCAGAGGTGAAAAATGTAGACTTTCTTTACTTAAGTAAAAGTATAGATACCTGGATGAAAAAGTACTGAAAAAACGTTTTACTCAAGTAAAAGTGAAAAAGTACACACTGTGAAATGTACTCAAAGTAAACAGTACCTCCTTGAAAGACTATTCTACTAATACCTTTTGTACAAAGGTAACTGAACCTTATTAATATAGAAATAAAATAATATTAGTACTTGAGAATGCAAAAAATATTCACATTTAAATTGTAATTCTAATGATTTCACTTAGTTTGAATCTGAATTTTAAAAAAAATAACTATTTTGCCTCCACACCTAAACAGTAAAATGAGTACAGTGAAGAGTTACAGTGGGATTCAGCAGCTGGAGGAATCTTAATATCTGTATAGTGGCTCAGCATAGAGAAAAGAAACTCTCATTCATTTATCCAGAGGTTTTTTAGTGTATAGACTGTGTGGATTCAACAAGATATCAGCAGTATCATAAGCTATCATGGCTAATGTCCATCCACTACACTGAGACTATAGTGTTTATACTGTCTTTACACTGGACAGCATGAAGTTGGAATTCAGTGAACTATATCTAAACCTCATCAGCTTAAATGCAAATTCATCTCTGCTACATTTGATGTAAGCCCAAACCTACTCGACCATGTGCAGTTTATCAGGCATCACTGAGCAGCTCTTACCTTTAAATCTAATCTCTCTTCTTCCTTCCCTGTCCTGCCTGTCCTCCTACATCTTTCTCTATCACTTGGTGAAGTTAGCTCTCACTCTTTTCTCTCCCTGTAAAATAGAGCAGGTGGACATTTAGCTGGACATCGTGCAATAAACTGCACACAAACAGTTTGTCTGTTTGCTGAGGTTTGTTGAGCTGATAGAAACGTTGACTTTGAAATGACCTGCCACTTAAAACGTTGCTCGCCTCATGCTGATATTTGTTTAAAAAGTTTGGGAGTAAAAGTAAAAACTTCTCAAAGAGATAAATATTTAAGTAAAATACAGATACCTGAAAATTCTACCTACCATAACAAATCATTTGTACTTTGTTACTTACCGCCTAAGAAATGGCAACTTGGAAAGGTTCTGATGGAGTCTGCTTTAAGCACATAAATACTAAATGTGTCACAAGCTGGTGAAGATTGGCAGCTTCTATCCAGCCTGAGATTGTGATGCTGCTTTTTTCCCTATATAAGGGTATATAAAAAGGTAACCTGATCCAGCCCTAACAATAAGCTTTATCAGACAAAATTGTAATATTAAACACAAAGAGGCTGTCCCAAACCCAAACTGGGAGATGGTTTCACAGGAGAAAGGGCTGGACTCTCAGTGAAGTGCCCTACTGTGATAACCTGATAGGACCCAATCATTCAAGTATGTAAAAAGAAGGATTTTAATTTCAATTCTGGGTTTAATGAAGATAAGCTATTACAGGAGAAATATGAAATTTCTTTCTAGCTCCTGTTAGTACTCTTTCTGCAGCGTGTTGAGCACTGAGACAGTGAAAATGAGTGGGGAGCGTCTAAACTGGTGGCAATAAAACTACAAAAAAGATCACTGGCCTGGCATGTGATGGGCTTTACTGTTGTGTCTGCAGTTTGGCCTTCATTTGCTCTACCTGGCCTCCTAACCTCATTTATCCTGCAGATCCCTCACCACCGCATTCCCTCTTTCATTTAGGTGTTAGGCCATTGTGGGATTATTTGTACACAGCAATGTTGTTGTTGTTTTTATTTTTATAATTTGCTTTGTTTAAAAAAACAGTAATTTTTGTCATTCCTCTGTAGCAGCCATGACAACAATAACATAAATTTAGTCTTAGATGAGTCCATACTCAAGGAGCAATCCTGTCCTCCTCTTTCTCACATTGAAAACAGCCTGATAACAAGGAACTTGGTCATAGTTTGGAAAAAAAATATTCAGAATCAGCTTAAAGTTTCTAACTCTATGCAAAAAAAAAAAAAAAAAAAGACCAATGAATGAGAATAATCAACAACTCTTTAATGGAAAATGTGTACATGAATCACTGACTTTTTCAAAATTGAAATCCAGTACGATGTAGAACTTTTTGATAATCAAAAATCTTCCCCTAAAGATCATCTTTGCATGCTTTACTTAAACATTTATTTGCTGCTGCGTTCTTTGCAGTTGTTCAAGCCATTCCCATTATTTAGTGTTTGAGTTGAGATTTGAGTTTTTATGATTTGTTTAATCAAAAATCATACTTTCATGTAACTTTCTTGTGTTACCAGTTAGTGTGTTAGTTTGGTAAAGAATATTATGTGTGTCTTTTAGACTCTTCTTATATTGTATGATATTTAAATAATCCATAATGAAAGAACTAAAGTTCAGATTTTAATGAGACTACTCTAGAGAGAAACTTTAGTCTGTGATATAAACTTAGGAGTTGGCTGGTTCCAAAAGTGTGTTTTGTTTAACCTGTGAAACATCTCTGGTAGAAGACACAAATCTCTCTGAGGATTGAGTCAAGAAGATCATCGAGGATAAAAATCTGTGCAAATCAAAAATCCCTCCACATTGGTGGCACATTGTGAATAATAGAGCAGCCAAAGATGCTTATACTGTGAAATACATATGAAATAGTTTAGTTGGTGCAAAGAAGAGAGGCAGCCACACTAATAAGTGTGTGTATTTAGAATGTGACCAAACTATATATCCATATATAACATCCCTCACTGTGTATTCATTCTTTCACGTTTTATGGCTAAAATAAGGTATAGCAGTTTGAAATCAGTCTATGTTCCCTTTAAAGAATGTATTTGGGTTCCTGTGATTTATGTCTTTATGAAACAACTTTAGTCGTCTGCCAATCCACCTTTTAAAATAACAGGAACCACCAAACACACAAATTATCTTGCTTGTTTTCCATGTCATAGTTTTAAATCCACACCTGACTGTTTCACTTTGAGCATCTCCAGAGTTTCAGTCTCATCACATCTGCTGTGCAGTCTGCACCTGGAGCCCTCTGTGCCTCCCCCAACCTCCCTTACTGCTGAATGGTGACCTGATCTGAGGCAGCTGCTGTGGAAAATTAAGTCTGGTTTTTAAACAAACATACAGCTCCACTGGGCTCGGCAGGGGCCAGGGGCAGAGGGTCCAGCTATGGGGCCCGCTGAGAGTAAACCATCCCTGGGGGAGTGGTAGAGAGGAGGGTCGGCATGTAATCTGATGAGCCCATGAAGCTTGTCATCAGGCCTGAATTTTACATAAAGAAGGCAGTCTCTCAAATCCAAAATGCATAGCTCTAGCAGGGCAATCATTTTAGCCACTGATGACCTTTCAGCACCTGACAAGGATAGGAGTGATCACGGCTCAATTGCAGATAAAGGTGAAGTGTCTTCCACCTTTACCTTTGTCTTCTTCTTTGTCTTCAGACAGGGGTCATCTCAGCAGATTAACTCTGAAAACCAGATCCAAACAAAAAAACACCACAGGGAACATCTATCACTCACAGACGCAATCATGCTAAATGTGTCTATTTGCATCCCCCCCTCCCTTTTTTTTTACTAGAGTAGAGCAAGGGGAGGGGAATATCTATCTCTCTTGTAGTTGACAGTCCCCATTAAAATGGTGAGCATGCTGAGGACTGAGGCAGCAAGACGACCGTAACTTGTTTCTCATACTGTTGTGACAGCAAATGCAAATAGCCTGACTTTCCCCCCGGAGAGAGAACGAGAGTGGCAGGTGGGAAAATGCAGAAAAAGAGGTGTGTAAAAAAAGAGAGAGGGATGAGCAGAACAAGCTCGTGGTAAAACAAAATGAAAGTAAAAGTCACTCCTCCATCCTTTGGTCCATTTTAATGACTTCTTCCTCAGCTCTGCCATCAAAATATTATATCAATAATTTGCTAGCGAAAAATTAAACAAGTAAAACAATGAGATGGCCCCGGGGGCTGCCTTCCCCCTCCAAATTAGTCTGTGCATTTTAGAAGAAGGTCACTTCCTTCTCCTCTACTACTCCCTCTACTCCGCTTCCCCCTCCTCCCACTTTCATCGGATCAGTGACACGTTCTCGGGCATGATAGCGCTGACCTGAGTTTGAATTTAGAATGTTCATTAATAGGATATTATGCCATATGCTCACTGCACTGTCTTATTGTAATGCCTGACACTGGTTTGAGAATTTGTAATTAGTGCTGATATAATGAATATACTGGAAGGGCTAATGCTAACTATGGGGATAGAAAGAGAATTGCACTTTGAACTGTAAGCTAGTAAGATCGGTCACCTGATGACCTAAGCACTCTGGGAAGAGACCTTCATCTGGGCCCCTATTTAATAAGCATGTCAAAAGAGGAAATCAGTCAAATCCACAGAGTGGGGAATATTTGGTTCTGCATTAATTCTTTGGCACACAATGACCTAATCAGTATTCTTAACCTAGGAAATGACTCCTGCGTGGATTCCTATTTAGGAGAGCTTAGAGGGGTCTAAACTCAAGGTGATCAAGTTGCAATCTAGAATTTGTGGATTCCACGGTACATGTAATTGTGGCTTGTCACTTAATTGTCACAGTCTAACTTCATATTGCAAAAGCATGAAGGGTTTAAGAAATTGCATTTTCTCAGTTTAGTCAGTTCAAGATGTTAAGACACTGAATTATAATATTAAATGTTTAAAACATAAAATTTAAAAAAATGCTCTAAAATAGATTTGCTAATTGGTGCAAATAATGCTTAACATGTTAAAAGTGTGTTGTTTTGGAGAAGGTTTTAGCCTGAAGTAGATTCTGAAGTAAGATTTCACTAACAACAGCAGCAGTTTGTCTCAAAACTACTGAAATCTCCACATTTCATTTTTTAAAATACCATTTTTAAATTTCAAAATAGTATTTACATTTTTTTCTCAAAACAGATTTTTGAATTTAAACTTAAAATGTTGAGTAATAAATTTTTTTTGGCTCTAATACTCTGTTGTAAAAAAAAAACCCCCAACATTGTTGTGATTCTTTCAGTTTAATGAGGAACTGTCATTTTTTGAAATTACGTTCACTGCAATACATTAACCGATTTTCATGTTTTAATCCTATAGTGTAGTTACTACAGCAGCATGTTAACTGTAACTCTTTCACTACTTGGTTATGGTTAAGGAAAGTACCTGCACCAGTGCCTGGAATGCTTTTACTTTTAATGACTCAGTGAAATCTCCATTCGTATTTATTGGTGAGTTCAACAAAATACTGTTGTGTATGTAACTTAACTATCAATTAGGTGACATAAATTAAACGTGACATGTGACAGGATGATGAAATGAAAATAATATATAGGAAAATTAAAAGTACTGGAATTTATTTTTTCAAGGTTTTGCCTTATAGGGGAAAGGCATCCTGTCTTGGGTCACTGATGGATTTTGATATTGAATCAAAATCATAACCTAAAGAGTTCAATTTAAAGAAAGCAATTAATTACCTGCAATGGCATGCACAATAAAAGGTTTGGCAGAGTTAAGATCCCTATATGAAAATATCACACTAATGGAGTCTAGACTAAGATAAGTGGTGGCTAAGCAGTGAAGTGTAATGTCAGACGATTCGAACCAAAGTGACGGGTGAAAGCAGATGCCAAATGCCAGCCCTTAAAGAGGTTGGCTAAAATCCCAGTAAGATTCATGAACAGGAAGACAGAAAACAGAGTGCGTATGAGGACGACATTCCTATCTGAGCTTTTGAGAAGCTTTAAATACTCAGTAAGAACATTTTGGAATTTTTCAGCATGTTCATTAAAACAGTTTCCATTGAGCAATCTTTAAAATGTGACATAATTTACATTTTAAAATAAGCTGATGGACAAGCATAGAGAAAGTTTTTGTACGTCTAGAGAAATCCTATGATTGTGCCAGAAGAGGAGCTACATAAAGAATTCAGGGTTGACCGACAAGTATTTGAGGATTGTGAAGAATACATAGGAGAGTAGCAAAACAGTTGTGACGTGTACGAGTGACAGGTGGGTTCAAGCTGGGGATGAGATTAAGGACATACTCTGGATTGAGGATCTGCTCTGAGCCCCCTTTCGTTTGCAACAGTGACGGTGTGATCTGTAGGGAAAGTAGGGACCAGGTGGAAAACAGCGACGAGAGGAGAGGTGGAGGTGTGGTCGGGAGAGAAGAGAAATGAAAGTCAAAAGAAGCAAGACAGAGATGCAGAGAAAATAAAGGTAGATGGTTTAAATGCTTGGGGTCATCAGCCAAAGTGATGCTCAGTGCACAAGAGAGGTTGAAGAAAGTGCAGGCAGGGTGGAGTCATAATTTGTCAGGGTGACTTGTGACAGAAGAATAGCTGCATGAGTGAAAGGGAAGACAAAATGGTAATGACTAGATGTTTCAGCATATACATACACACAGGTATTTTGGTAAACATAGCCTTTTCTGTGTGTTTTGGATCACTGAAAATCAGTGTTGGGTAAGTTATTTTAAATGAGTAACTTAGTTATATAACTAGTTACTTCGAGTGCCCCCTTCTCCCTGTTTACTCGTTACTTTCAAAGTAACTAGTTACTAGGCAAAGTAAATTTGGTTTTACTCAGAATTCTCTCATTAATGTGTTGCTTCCCTAACTGGATACCCAGCAAGGATGCAAGTCTTCTAGCTCGCTTTTGACTAGAAACCGGCCCACCATTATAGGAAAAACCATAAAGTCTTTGAATGAAAACAAATGTCGTTGTCACAGTGATGTACACTGTCTTGTTGGTATATATGTATCAATCTAATAAACTTAAACCTACACCATCCTCCCTATTCTGGTATTCTAAACAGTACTTAGCTGAAACCCAAAGACTGCCTGGTCGAGTTAACTTCCTGAACTATCTACAACACATGGTGGAAACCTGAAATTAAGACAGAGAAGACTAAAGGTGATACATGACAATTACTGAATAGTAAAAATAATAAATGACAGATTTAGATATTTTCATAAACTATTTATTTACCACATCAATAAACAGCATGGCAGGGCAAAATATTTTTCCTAACATGGCAAGTTTTAAAAAGTGAAAGAAGACAGAAAGACAGGTGAGAGAGCATAAAACTTAATTGACTTTTTGATGGCATTTTACACACAGTACTGGTACAGAATCTAGAAAATGTGGGAAAATACTGGCATCATATACAGTACTTACTTCTTAAGAAATTATGATGGGACCCTGAAAATAAATTACAATACAACTGTACAATAATGGATTTCTACACATTTTACATCAGATGAAAACATTTGTTGTCAGATTCAGATAGTTATTTAGTAAAAACTAGACATTTTAAATGAGAATAAGAAAGTATTTCTTTGTGCCCCCCTCTCCCTGTTAATGCCCTACCTGGCCCCCTGGCAAAACTTTGCTAGACCCGCCCCTGCACAGTTACCAGCTGTCAGCTACTTAGAAAAGGATCCTGGTGTTATTTCTCAGAAACCGTTCATAACTTCCCTTCAACTCATTCATGTCACCTAAAAGGTAAACCTGTTTCTCCATCACCTGTTCAGCTCTGATGATTCAGTAAGGACATCTCCTGGTTTCATCTTCATGTTTCCCTCTCACCACATAACCAAACCGATATCATGACCAGCAGCTTTACAGCTGTGGCTCCAGCAAACATCAGCTGACACTAGAAATTAATATTAAATAAATTCTAACAACAGCTTATCAAGCTTTAACGTGTTGCTGTTGCTTAGCACGACATCCGCTGGGTTCTTTTTTCTGGCGCATATTGGGCGATAAACAAACAAGAGAGACAGAACTTGCATCAGAAAAGCCGATCAGCTGATCACTGATCAGTTTCATGATTGAAGTAGCAACAGGAGAGGGAGGGGGAGAGAATGAGAGGAGAAGAAACAGCTTTCGTGCCAAGACAAATCACGTTCTTTTTCAGCTCAATACAAAATGCATAATATTTTCTCTGAATACGAGATGATTCTGTTTTTACGGTATGGTTGGCAACTCTAATAACTAATCTTATGAATAAAATAAAGTTCAACCTCAGTAACATCATAGCATCCAACCATCAGTACATAAACTCCGTCATGCTAGCTAGTACGCAATACGAGTTTTTGTAACTGACTGTAAAAAGTCAGCACAACGTAAATAAACTCCACCTAAACTTGGTTTATATCTGACCCAGATAGACTGCAGGGTGGCTGTAGCTCAGGAGCTGGAGCAGGTGATCTACTGATCGGAAGGTTAGTAGTTCGATCCTTGGCTCCTCCAGTCTGCATGTCATGTATCCTTGGGCAAGATACTAACCCCAAGTTGCTTTCCGATGCGTCCATCGGAGTATGAATGTGTGTGAATGTAGTTAGATAGCACTAACTACACAGGTCATAACTTCTTACCTGAAGTTCAGTTCACCTGACATTCGGACCGGCGGCCGCATCGGGTCTCTCCTCCTGCCTCCCCTTTCCCTCATCCACCTGCTGGCCTTCATCACTTGCTAATGTTACTGAATCTGTGGAAGCGCCGCGATAGCCACCACCAAACAACTGAGTTATTTTTACACATCTGCCAGCAGCTGGCCAATCCATCACCTTTCAGTGTTTATACTGTTATGGAAAAAAAAAAAAAAAAAAAAAAACATCGGCCCATAAAAACGAAAAATCACCATCGGCCCACCGGGTCCAGCTATGGCTGCATATGTGTTTTGTAGTAATTTGTTTTTGTAGAGGGCTAGCAAAACAACCATTTTCAAGAGCATTGCCACATTGGAATCCCGACTTCTCTGACGAGACTAACCAGAACGCGGTTTGCTCGAGTGTGACATCATGCCAAGGTCCGTGTTCCAATTTTCGAGGTAAGTCGAACGCAACACACGAAGTAACAAATAACGACCCTATCTAAATCCCAATAATGATTAACACGTTCCTGATTTTGGCATAATAACTAGTTACCGTGCTTGTTACCACAATAATAACGTAGTTACTGTAGCACGTTACTTAATAACGCGTTAGGCCCTACACTGCTGAAAAGTGAGTTTTTACCAAGCCGATGGGGTATTGCTATCACAATGCCAAGTGGGTGGGTCCATGGAATAACTGGATAATGAAGCAAGGTAGTTGCAAGTTTCAAGTACATACCATAAGAATATATACTAAAAATCTTGTACGAGTTCAAAGCTCAGCATCCTTGACCTGAAGGTCACTGAAGACATTTATCTTCTTTTTTGACATCAGACTAAGTTTATGGGCTTTTGATAGGTCATCATTTCTGTAGTTAGGTTTACAACTCCACCTGTTCCCAGTTTTAAGAAATGCCTGCATACGGACCCTCATTGGGAGTGACAAGGACAGACAAGAACTGAAATTACAATATTAGAGGGACATCTGAGGTTGAGTAGTTTGGACAAAAACTTTGAGGGCAAGGCTGAGATGGTTTGGACATGTGCAGATGAGGGATAAATAAGGAGCTGCCAGGCAGGTATGAAAGAGGAAGACTTCAGAGAACATTCCTGGATTTTATGGGCATTCCATGATACAGCTTGTGACCATAGGGTTGCATCCTCAGCACCATCCTCTACACCCCTATTCACCCACAACTGTGTCGCCTATAAGCAGCCTCGTCCCCTCCAGTGATGCAACGAGGCCGCTTATAGGAGGGAGGTGGCCGGTCTGGTGTTATGGTGTGAGGACAGCAACCTCACCCTCAACACTGATATGACAAAGGAAATAATAGTGGACACGAGGAAGAAGAAGAGGCCTCACCAGCCGCTGTTTATCCGGGAGCGTAAAGTGGAGAGGGTGAGCAGCTTTAGGTACCTGGGCGTCCACATCAATGAGGACCTAACCTGGAACACTGAACACCACATAGCTGGTCAGGAAGGCTCAGCAGCAGCTGTATTTCCTAAGGAGACTGAGGAAGTTTGGTATGTCGGCCAAAATCCTCAGCAGCTTCTACAGCTGCACTGTGGAGAGATTACATAAACTGACCAGCTGCATCACGGCATGATATGGCAGCACTACTGCTATGGACCGCAAACGACTGCAGAGAGCAGCTCTGCTGCCCTCTCTGCAAAGCATCTACCATCACAGAGTCCAGAGGAGAGTTGCCTCCATTCTCATCCTCATCCTCCTTCTTCCCCACTGCTATCAGACTCCTGAACAGCTGACCTACCTCAACTGCAATTTGCACATCCGGACACTTTGCACACTAAGTTCACTTTGCACATTAAGCTACTTGTACATCCATCTACATCGACATGTGCATACCTCACTTGTCTTCACTTACTTATTTTTGTACTTATTTATTTATCTTACATTATTTTTTATCCTTATTTTTATCTTTATTTATCTTGTTCTTTTAACCCTTACCGTACTTGGCATTTGTGTATGTACAGCAAAGGAAGAATTTCATTGCACAGAGAAATGCTATTTCTTGTGTACATATGACAATAATGAATCTTGAATCATAGGTGAGGGTAGGGACATACATCAACCGGTAAATTGAAAGCTTCGCTTTTATACTCAGCTCTCTCTTCACCTCGATGTACCGGTACAGCGTCCACATCACAGGATCAATTCAAGGTTTAGTTCATTCTAAATTTAAATAAGTGTATTCTGCTTGAATCAGTTAAGTAGGACATGAGTAGAGAAAAGGAAGGAAAAAAAACAGATCTATTTTCTGTTGCCCACATTGTAGCGGGAGACTTTGCCTCTATGGGGTTAAAGTGGGATTCAGCAAGTGGGAAACCCTAAAATTGGCTGTAATGGCTCAGTGCACAGGCTGTGATCAGCTGACCTGTGCTGCTGCTTTGAGGTTTACTGCTCTTTGTGGATTTACACACCGAATTCCATAGAATATAAGCAGATGTTTCCTCTTCATCTTAATTTCAAATGCTGCACACAAACAGTTGCTGACGTTTGTTGAGTTGATCTAAATGTTGCATTCAAAATGACCCACCACTTAAAAAAAACATTACTACCTTTACTCTTTCTCTTCTTTTGTAGGGCCATCTAAAAGCTGAAGTACCCCACGGATATGGACATGTGCACATTCCAAAAAAAGCTACATTAGCCCAGATTAACCTGTGACTATGGCACACAGTTAATAGCTGAACAGGAGTGCCTTTCATGTATTACTGATTAGGCGTGGTAACGTAAAATAATAACTCCCATCAAATGCCTTTAACCAAAAGTAGCAAGTCTATTTAAAAAAAAATTAAGAAGCAGAAAGTACAGCTATGTGTTGAAAAAAATGCATGGAGTAAAAGTAAAAAGTAAAGAGCAGATAGCTGAAAATTCTATTTGAGTACAGTAAGGGGGAGGAAACTAGATATACACTCAAGACTGGATTAAATTTACTACGACAGATCTTACAAAAATCAGAACAGCTTCCTAAAAAACACAAATCCAAAAGCTAACCTGAAGTCAGAACAGGTTACTTTTAATTTAAGTGTAATCGCTTGAATAGCTTTTGACAAACGAGAATTATGACCTTTGTTTTTTCATTGTTTGCATGTTCAGCCATACTCTCTTTTCCTCCAGCAGTGTTTGCTAAGGCGATCATGTGACATACAGCGATACTGCGCTCCCAGCATTACGCTGTGGCATTTTCCTCACATGCCACCACCACCATGTCCCACCGGCACCAATTTTCATTCATAATGATGATCATGTGCGGCATTGAAGGATGAGGATTTCAGCAGCTTTTGTCTTGGCACTGTCCCAGCACTTTGAGTCCTGATGTGCAGTCATAATTATGCTGCTCATGCTAAATGCCTATTGTGTAAAAATGCAGTGCAGCTGCCAACAAAAGCAGAAAATTTAGGGATTTTTTTTCCATCAACAAGCAATAAATAATTGCATACAATATGGGTTATGCTAAAAATATATCCCAACTGAAGGCATAATACTAGGAGAAATGTATGGAATAAAACAATAATGCAGGATGACATGTACTGGCAGCTGCAAGCGGTCACCCACAGATTAAGAGGGGCATTAAGAGGATTTGGGTTTCTTGGAGGAGAATAGCTGCGGTTTATGAAATTATTAAATATGGTTCAAAATAAAGAACATAAAATTGTTCTAAACTTGGTAATTTATCAAAAACATGGAGCAGTTCATTTTCAGTATCCATTAATTCAAAACATTGCAAAATAATGAGCTGACTCACACAAGCAGTTCTACCTTACTGTCATGGTCCTGCGTCATTTTAACCCAGCGTTCTTAGTTCTCTTGTGTTTTTGTATTTTGGTCTCTGTTTATGCTTTGGTTCCAAGGTTGTTCAGTTTAGTTTATTAGATTTCCCCCTCATGTCTTTACCCTGTGTCCTCCTCCACGTAGCTCAGTTCCCATGCCTCGTTCCCCTCATGTTTTTTTCCATGTTTTCCCCAGCCCGTTATGTCTGAGCTCTCCCCGTGTTCTCTCCTCCCTTCCTGTCTGCGCTCTGTGTGCTTCCTGTCTTTACTTTGACAGTCTCCCGTCAGTGTACGTCAGTGTTGTCTTTTTCCTGCCGTGTCTCGTCATTATTATCAGTGTCACCTGTGTTCCCCCTGTGCCCCCACTTCCTCCTCTGTGTATTTATGTCCGAGTCTCCCTCAGTTCTGTGTTGCGTTCTCCCTCTTAGCTGTGTGACTTTCCCCGTGAGTTTAGTTTTCCCAGTTATCAAATTCGGTTCTTTTTTAAATTCTTTTACCGACAGAGAAAGACCCGACTCAGTGTGGTCAAGCTCAAAAAATCATCTTTATTTTACATTTCCGGAAAAGGGGAGCTGTAGACACTATCAAGCACCCACAGGTCTAAAAACATTACAAGCCAAAGGCTTATGTATATTTCCCTTCTACGTCACACACAGTCACACACAATTTCAATCAAAACAACTCTGGAGTGCACCCTGCCTAGTTTCATTTTCTGTCTACACCTCTTCCTGTTCTCTGCAAAAGCATGCAGTTTCCTGTCAGCCTCCGACCTAGTTTATACTCAAAGTTGGCCCTCTCTTAAACTGGAAGCTATATAACTATATTAAAAACAAGTGACAATAAGCCCTAAATAAGCACTAACAATACATTTATTTCCATAACACAGTTTAGCCCATGTGTCTCCGCTGGAGGGTCCGTGGGGCCGCTCCAGCCGTTCCTCGTCTCCGCTGGGGGTTCAGGAGAACCACTCCAGCCGTTCCTCGTCCCCGCTGGGGGTTCAGGAGAACCACTCCAGACGTTCCTCGTCTCTGCTGGGGGTTCAGGAGAACCGCTCCAGATGTTCCTCGTCTTCTCTGGGGGTTCAGGAGAGCCGCTCCAGCCATCTCCGCTGGGGGTTCAGGAGAACCGCTCCAGCCGTTCCTCGTCTCCGCTGGGCATTCAGGAGAACCGCTCCAGTCGTTCCTCGTCTCTGCTGGGGTTTCAGGAGAACCGCTCCAGCAGTTCCTCGTCTCCGCTGGGGGTTCAGGAGAACCGCTCCAGCCATTCCTCGTCTCCACTGGGCATTCAGGAGAACCGCTCCAGCCGTTCCTCGTCTCCGCTGGGAGTTCAGGAGAGCCGCTCCAGCCGTTCCTCGTCTCCGTTCAGCAGCCTGTCTCCGTTGGAGGGTCCGAGGTGCCACCGTCTGGTCCTGTCCTGTCTGGTCCTGTGCCCACCAAGCCTCGACCAGTACACCCGACGCCTATGAGTCGCCGCCGTCTTCCACGCGGCTGGCCTCTGGACCTGCTCGGTTAGCTGTGTGACTTTCCCCGTGAGTTTAGTTTTCCCAGTTTAGCTTTGTGCTGATTTCTGTATCGACTCTTCCCGTTCTGTTAATAAAGCTACATTTTGAGTTAAGTCCTCGTCTTGGTGCATTGCGCTTGGGTCTAATTCCTGCCTGCACACCGCTGGATCATGACACTTACTGTTACATGCACGACAACACTCTATAACAAAAAGTAACATCTAAATACCAAAACAAGGCATAGATATGGTATTTGATAATAAATAAATTCTCCATAACATCACTTAAAAAAGTAGTACCTTAAAAAGTCAGTGGGTAGACACTGTGTACTGACATGGGATTAAAAACAATAAAACTAATTTATTCTTCCTTCTTGTGATGTTTAAATCATTGCAACTTGTGACATTTTTTCCAATTGAAATTAACAGTTGGAAGGAAATGGTATTTAAGTTTGTTCCTCAATGCTAAAGCAGGATGAAAAAAATCAGGAAAAAAGAAGAAAAGAACATCCAGCTGTCCTCCTACAGCTCTCACATCTCTGTACTGTCCCTCCAAACGAGCACAGGCATATGCACAAGCTTCATTTTGCAGTGTTATAATGAGAAGAAACATGCATACTCATGCCAGTAGTCTGAAAACACATGTGCTTGGCCAGAGTCTCGCATGAAAGGCAAGATCTAGAGCCAATAATAGGTGCACAGTTCGAGTTTATTCCTATACCACTATTATTACCATAACCTAAAAGGTTATTAAAAGCCTAAAAAAAACCCACACAGCTGAATCAAAAGTGCTCAGCCATGTGTGATATGGATAACTGTCAATATCTCTAGGGGGATTCAGAATATTAATGATAAATGAAGGTAGAGTGTTGGCAAAACAGCTGATTATTACTGGCAACAAAGTTTAAGTTAGAAAGTTGGAAAAAAAGGTCAACATTTGCAACACTGAACTTTCCTTGGCAAGCATAGTTTGTGGAAATGGAATTTAATTTGTTAAAATGCAAAATAAGAAGAGATTCCAAGCTGGCATGTAAACCAAGCTACATTATTGATACATGGTAGCATAGCAAACTGCACGAATGAAGATGGCTAATGCAACAAAAGACTCTGGAAATATATTGAATGGCTTTGGGTTGAATTTGTCTTTGTTAAACCTAAATTTACTTTGAAGAACTAACTTACTGTTATTTACACTCTGATTTACATTATCTTAGCATGCCCAGCTTACGTAACGGATTGTTACCGGATTGTTAACGGAGACGGATGCAGTTTCCTAGGAGTACAAAATAAGCGGTGCTTTCAGCGACAATAACTGAATGTGGCCACAAGATGGCAGTGAGATAAAGGTTCAAGGTCCTTTATTAGTCACATGCATAGTTATACAAGTATAACACACAGTGAAATGTAACCTGGCACGCTCCTCGACTTGTGCAAAAATGGGGGGGGGGGGGGGGGGTAGAGGAAGAACATTATATATATAACATATACATTAGGTGAATGTGCAGTAGTAGCATGTATGCAGCAACAGGTGAATTCTGTACATAAAGTGAATTGAATAAGAATATTCAATCTGACTATTTTATAGAATAGACAATATAAACATATTTAAAATTAACGGAATTTGAAATGTACATTGTGCCGATGGGTTTAGAGAGTCTGGAAGAGAGTCCTGTGTCAGTCAATTATAGATGATGTGAGAGGGCGGTTGTGTGTGTGTGTGTGTGTGTGTGGGGGGGGGGGGGGGTTAGGGCCTGGATGGCTTGGGGATAGAAGCTCCTCTTGAGTCTCTCTGTCCTTGCCCGGATGATGCTTAACCTTCTACCGGATTGCAGAAGTTGGAACAGTTTGTTGCCAGGATGGGACGGGTCCTTCAGTATCTGGGCTGCTCTAGTCCGGCATCTCCTGGTGTAGGTGTCCTGAAGCAGGGGGAGAGCAATCCTGCAGCGGTGTTCTGCTGTATGGATCACTCTCTGGAGAGCTTTTTGGTCCTTAACACAGCTGTTCCCAAACCACGATGTGATGTTCTGTGTGAGGATTGTCGAGGAAAACCTGTTATTTTACTGTTACTTGGTTATCATTTACAGACACTGTCATTATTTCATCATTACTTCATTAGTCTGTATTACTTATCTTCAGTTTATCATGTATCATTTGTTGTTTATTTCAGAGCACGTAGGATAAAACCCATTCTAGATATAATACTCTATCATGTGGCGAAAGCACCTCTCAAGCTAGAGGGTCCAGTTGGGCCTCCTGCAGTCACTTGCAGGCTTACACAAACATGCACATACAGAGTTATGTAAAACACGCACGTTCACATACACACTTAATAAGAACAGAAAGGTCGTCTTAGGACAGTCTCTCTGAGAGCTACACTATCACAAAATGCACAATGTATTACACACTTGTTTTTCTCTAAAGTAGCAGTTGATGTCCATATAAGGAGAACGTTTTGAGTGCGAGGAACTGTTATCATTGCCAGTAAGGTCTAACTGTGTGACGTCATAATGACTATAAAGCTTTCTGTCTTTGTGCAAACGAAGAAGAAGTCCGGCTCTTCCCACACTGTAATGTGTGTTTTTAATAAATGATCTGTGCTGACCCAAACTATATCCCAGTCGTAGTCTCTTCCTCAAAATCCGAACCATGACAGGATGCTCTCCACAGCGCCTGTATAGAAAATCCTGAGGATCTTTGGAGAGACCCTGAACTTCTTCAGTTGTCGTAGGTGGTACAGGCACTACCTAGCCTTTTTGGTCTGGACCTGAATGTGGGCAGACCATGTCAGGTCTGAGGAGATGTGGACACCAAGATACTTGAAGGACTGCACCCTCTCCACTGGAGCTCCATTGATGATAATGGGCTTGTAGTCTCTGTGCTGACCCCTCCTGAAGTTCACCACCAGCTCCTTGGTCTTGCCAATGTTCAGCTGGAGATGGTTGTCCTGGCACTATGAGGCCAGATTCTTCACTTCGTTCATGTAGGCCGCCTCATCGTTGTTGGAGATGGCACCCAACACCACTGTGTCGTCAGCAAACTTCACAATGGTGTTTTAGCCGTGGGTGGCCACACAGTCTGAAGTGTAGAGGGAGTAGAGCAGTGGCGAGAGGACACATCCCTGTAGTGCTTCTGTGTTGATGCTGTTAGAGACGCATCTACCCACTCTCACCACCTGAGTTCAGCCAGTGAGGAAGTCCAACACCCATGCACACAGACGGCTGTTGAGTCCCCGTTCCCTGAGCTTTGTGAACAGTCTGCAGGGCACTATTGTGTTAAATGCTGAACTGTAATCAACAAACAGCATTCTCACATAGTTACCCTGTTTCTTGTCCACGTGGATGAGGGTGGTGTGCAGGACGTGGGCGATGGTGTCCTCAGTGGATCTGTTGGGTCGGTAGGTGAACTGGAGCGGATCTGTGGTGTCTGGGATGGAAGAGGAGATGATGTTCTGCAGCAGCCTCTCAAACACCTTCATAACAACTGAGGTCAGTGCAACTGGATGGTAATCGTTCAGGGATGAGGGTTTGCTGTTCTTGGGCACAGGGATGATGGTGGATCTTTTGAAGCATGTGGGGACCACAGACTTCGCCAGGGACTCGTTGAAGATGGAAGTGAACACACCTGCTAGCTGGTCAGCACAGCAGTGCAGCAGACGGCCGGTGATGCCGTCTGGCCCCGCCGCTTTCCTTGTGTTCACTCTCCTCAATGCCGCTCGGACGTCATGCTCCACGATGCTGGTCACCGGTCTTTCGCAGATGACGTCACTGTCCTCGGTAGTCAGGTGGTAGATAGCATTAGCCGCCTGGCTAACCTCAAAACGGGCGTAGAACTGGTTCAGCTCGTTGGTGAATGCAGAGTCGGCGTTGATCGGCGCAGTGTCCCTGGCTTTCTAGTCCTGGTGCGTAGTCCGTGCCACATACTCCGTGTGTCGCCCTGGTGGAAGACTCCATGCGCTCCCGGTACTAGCGTTTGGCATCTCTCACCGCGCGCCGCATGGGGCCGCTTTGTAGGCACTCATATCGCCAGTGGCGAGACCCGCGTTGTAGGTGGCGGTCCTGGCGTTCACTGCAGCGCAGATTGATCTGTCCACCCACGGTTTCTGGTTTGGGAATGTGGTGACTCTCGCAGTGGGGATAATCTCCTCCGCTAGCATATTGACGAAGCATACTGTTACTTCCATAAACTCGTTGATGTTGACTGCGCATGCTCTGAACATGTCCCAGTCGACATCGTTGAGTGCGTCCTGTAGTGTAGCTTCTGATTGGGAAGACCAATGTTTCACCTCCCTCGTGGTCACTTCTTCCCTCCAAATGTTTTGTTTATACTGGGGAATGAGGAAGATGGCGTTGTGGTCTGACTTCCCAAAAGCCTAGTGTGACACAGCTTTGTAGCCCTGCTTTTATGGCGTGTAGGAGGGATCCAAAATTCGATCCCCCCTCGTCGGACACGAGACATGCTGGTAAAAGTTCGGCATGACTTGTCCGAGGTTCGCTTTATTAAAGTCTCCCACTACAATGAGGGCTGCGCCCGGGTCCTTGTTTTGAAGCGAACTCAGCACATCATGTAGTTCGGACAAAGCCATACCTGTGTCCGCTTGGGGTGGGTGGTATACCACCATGGTGATGACCGAGGTGAACTCACGGGGCAGATAGAAAGGGCGGCACTTAATGCTCAGGAATTCCAGATGTGGCGAGCAGCCGCTGGAAAGAGTAGAAATGCTCCTGGCATCACACCACTTTCTGTTTACCATGAAACACACTCCTCCACCTTTGGTTTTGTTTGACTCTGCCGTTCTGTCCACGCGGAGCACAAAGAATGAATCCGACGGAGTTATGGCCTGGTCCGGCACGGTGGGGGTCAGTCATGTCCCCGTGAAGCACAGAATGTTGCAGTCCCTCATGTCACGTTGGAAGGTGACTCTTGCTCATAGGTCATCGAGCTTGTTCTCCAGGGATTGTGTCATGGTCCCCGCACCTCGCCAGCTGACAGCAGTCAGGCGCTTTGTTTTGTTTTTTTCTCCTCTCTCGCCTCTGCTCTCCCTTTCTCTCTCGTCCTCTTCCATTCTCTCTTTCTCCTGCCGGGGCGGAGCTCAGTATGGGCTCCTGCTCCTGGCCCACGCACCTGGAGATGATCAGCACACCTGCCGCTGATTATGAGAATTGGAGTCCTACTTAAGATGGCGAGTCTGCTCTACTCGTCGCTGGATCGTTGAGCCATCAGCGTCAGTCGTCCTGCACTCTGCAAAGTTTGTTCGTCAGTACGTCTGAACCAGGAGATTAACTGTTTCTCTTTCTGTGTATAGATTTCCCCTGGACCTGTTTTCCTTGTGCACGGTGACTGAGCATGAGCAAGAGTGATAGCGGAAAGAAGAGGAGCTGTGTGTGGTTGCGAGGGCTGTGTGGAAATCTCCCCTCCCTGGACTCCTGCCCCTTTCACTCCCGGACCCTGGAACCCCGGCCCCTTTTCCCCAGACACCGTTGTGTGTGTATATATATTTCACCGTGGAGAACACTGTAAATAAATTCACGTTTGATTTGAAGAAACTTGTGGTCTGCGCCTGAGTCCGCTCCACTAATCGTGACAGAACGATCCAGCCACAAAATGGACTCAGCAGACCAGAATACCGTCGGACAGGCACTGGCTGCCCAAGAAGCAGCGCTAACCCGCCACGAACAAATGTTACACCAGCTGCGAGGTGAGATTGCCGCACTAACCCAAGCTGTTTCCCGTTTGATTACACCAGGGGGCGTACAGCCGGGGAATCCCCAGCCAGCTCACCCTGCCCCGCAGGAAACACTCGCGGCGGCCACGGCCGGTCCCTCATCGGCAGCCACTCCATCCTCTGACGGTCCTCTGCCTTCGCCTGAACCCTTTACGGGTGAGACAGAAAAGTGCTCTGGTTTTCTGGCCCAGTGCTCATTGATTTTCTGCGAACAGCGGCGCTTCCATAACAATGACGGGGCGAAGATTGCTTTCTTTGTACAGATGCTACGAGATCGTGCTTTGAAATGGGCCCAGGTGGTATTAAACTCCGACCCGGAGATTTCTTTTGAGAGGTTTGTGGCTATCTTTAAGACTGTGTTTAACCGAGGCTCTGGAGCCGAGGCTGCGGCGCTCCGCCTCCTTAACTTCAAGCAAGGTAAGCGGAGTATGGCAGACTATTCAATCGACTTTTGGATTTTGGCAGAAGAAACCGGCTGGGGACCAGATGCGCTCAGGAGCACACTGTTAAATAACATCCGCGAGGATCTGAAAGATGAATTGATTATGCGGGACCTTCCCACTGCTTTTGATGAACTGATGTCTTTATGCATTAAGGTGGATGAGCGGCTACGGGTTCGTCGACAAACACGGAACTCCAGTTCCCAGGAGGCCGCGGGGTCACGAGGGGCGGAGGCCTCGGCCGATTACCGGTCCTCCCGGACACCAGAGGGCGCCGACGGAGAGGTACAACCCATGCAAATTGGCAGCTCCCACCTAACTGCTGCGGAACGCCAGCGACGGCCGGTGAGTGCCTGTATTGTGGTAACAAGGGACACATGATCGCCTCCTGTCCGTCGCGAGCAAAAGGCCGCGCCCGCCAGTGATGGTAGGAGTACTGGTGGGCGGTTTGAATCAGGATAAATCTCCTCCACGTTTAGCCCTGCCGGCTAAGCTTCTGGTCCACTCCGAGTGTCATTCACTTTCTGTGCTTATTGATTCTAGAGCAGAACAAAATTTCATTGACTCTGAACTAGCAAAACAACTCTGTGTGACTGTGGAGTCACTGCCCCACGCCTTACGTGTCAGTGCTTTATCAGGGCAGCGCCTCCCCGACATCACACACATCACTGAACCGCTCAGCCTCACACTGTCTGGCAATCATTCGGAGGAGATTAGCTTTTTTGTTTTTCACTCCACTCAGACGCCGTTAGTTCTCAGTCATCCCTGGCTCCAGCAACACAACCCCACGATTAATTGGCAGAAAGGAGGCATCACGGGCTGGGGAGAGGAGTGTCATATGACCTGCCTTAAGGCTGCCGTACCTCCTAACAAATCGGTCACCGGCCCAGAGCCACTGCGGTTTTCCGACTTAGCAGATGTGCCGTCTGTTTACCACGATCTCGCTGAGGTGTTTCGGAAGGACCGAGCCCAGTCGCTGCCACCCCATCGGCCCTATGACTGTGCCATAGACCTGCTGCCGGGAGCTCCCTTACCGACCAGCCGCCTCTATAGCCTCTCGCTGCCGGAACGGGAGGCTATGGAGAAATATATAACGGAATCCCTCGCTGCCGGTATCATCCGTGCCTCTTCCTCACCCGTCGCAGCGGGTTTCTTCTTTGTGGAAAAGAAGGATAAGACCCTCCGACCCTGTATTGACTTTCGGGGACTCAATAACATTACAGTCAAGAATAAATATCCACTGCCTCTGCTCACCTCCGCTTTCGAACTTCTCCAGGGCGCCGTCATATTCAGCAAGCTGGACTTGAGAAACGCTTACCACCTGGTTCGGAGTCGGGACGGCGATGAATGGAAGACGGCGTTCAATACCCACCTTGGACATTTCGAGTATCTGGTCATGCCGTTCGGCCTCACTAACGCACCTGCAGTATTCCAGGCTCTGGTCAACGATGTTCTAAGGGACTTTATTAACCGATTTGTGTTTGTCTATCTAGACGACATTCTGATCTTCTCTTCCTCCCAGGCTGAACACGAGACCCAGGTCCGGCTGGTACTGCAACGCCTTCTGGAGAACCGGCTGTTCGTCAAAAGCGAGAAATGTGAGTCTCATGTGCCCACGGTTGCCTTCCTAGGGTACATAATCGAGCGTGGAGATCTCCGACCCGACCCTGTGAAAGTCAAGGCTGTTGTGAACTGGCCCGAACCAAACAACCGTCGCCAGTTGCAACGCTTTCTTGGCTTCGCTAACTTCTACAGGAGATTCATACGGGACTTCAGCAGGATTGCCTTACCATTAACCCAGTTAACCTCTCCCAAGATTGCTTTTCAGTGGAGTGACGCTGCCCAATCAGCCTTTCAGGAGCTCAAGAAACGGTTTGCCTCAGCGCCCATCCTGGTCCAACCTGACACCACTCTTCAGTTTGTGGTAGAGGTCGACGCATCCGACTCAGGGGTGGGGGCCGTCCTTTCCCAACAGAGGGAGGGTAAGATGCACCCTTGTGCCTATTTTTCCCGTCGTCTCACCCCTGCAGAACGTAACTACGATGTGGGCGATCGGGAGCTGTTGGCGATTAAGCTCGCCCTGGAAGAATGGCGGGATTGGCTGGAGGGCACTAACCCTTCGTGGTCTGGACCGATCACAAAAACCTGGCCTACCTTCAAACGGCGAAATGTCTCAACGCTCGACAGGCCAGATGGGCCCTGTTTTTCACCTGTTTCCACTTCTCAATCACCTACAGACCCGGTTCCCGAAACGTCAAGCCGGACGCTCTCTCCCGTCAGTTCTCCGCTGCTGACGAAAAGGCGGATCCGGATTCCATCCTGCCGGCAACCTGTACTATCGGGGCCATCACCTGGGAGATCGAGGCGGCCATCCGGGCGGCTCAGGTAGCCAAACCGGATCCGGGAGGGGGGCCCGCCCGCCGACTCTATGTTCCGCGCTCTGTCAGATCCCAGGTTCTGCAATGGGCTCACACGGCCCGGTTCTCATCCCACCCAGGGATACATCGCACCGTCAAGTTTCTCCAGCGGTACTTCTGGTGGCCCTCACTCACCCAAGATACTCGGGAATACATCACTGCTTGTACGGTCTGTGCCCGAAACAAACCATCGAACCAACCCCCGGCGGGTCAGCTCCATCCGTTATCCACTCCTTCCAGGCCATGGTCTCACATAGCACTGGACTTCATCACCGGGCTACCTCCATCAGCAGGTAACACTGTCATTCTCACCATAATCGATCGTTTCTCTAAAGCGGCTCATTTCATTGCTCTGCCTAAGCTTCCCACAGCTCTAGAGACCGCACGCCTACTCGCCACTCACGTCTTCCGCCTGCATGGGATCCCGGAAGACATAGTGTCCGACAGAGGGCCTCAATTCACTTCTCGGGTCTGGAAAGAGTTCTGCAACTCCTTGGGCGCAAAGGTCAGTCTATCCTCGGGCTATCATCCTCGGGCTATCATCCTCAGAGCAACGGCCAGTCCGAGCGGGCCAACCAAGAACTGGAGACCGCCCTGCGCTGTGACGCCTCCACCAATCAAACCATCTGGAGTGAGGAGTTGCCGTGGATCGAGTACGCCCATAACATCTTGACTGCCTCTGCCACCGGCCGGTCTCCATTCGAAGCTTCCTTGGGATATCAGCCTCCTCTTTTTCCTGCTGTGGAAGGTGAGCACTCTGTACCCTCCGTCCAGGCTCATCTGCGCAGGTGCCGCAGAGTTTGGCGGGCAACTCAAGCGGCCCTACTACGCACGAAGGAGAACAACAAATGCATCGCAGACCGGCACCGGACTCCAGCACCCGCATACTCTGTCGGCCAGAAGGTATGGCTCTCTACCCACTTTGTTCCGGTCAGGACTGAATCCAAGAAACTTACACCCACCTTTATCGGCCCTTTTGAAATCTCCGCCTTGGTCAACCCCGTCTCTGTGAAGTTAAAACTCCCTTGCAATATGAAAATCCATGATGTTTTCCATGTTTCGAAAATCAAACCTGTCCGGTCCAGTCCTCTGTGCCCTCCTTCCAGGCCCCCTCCTCCCACCCGGCTCGTGGATGGGTTGCCGGCTTACTCCATCACTCGCATAATGGTCTCACGGCGCCGGGGGCGTGGCTGTCAGTACCTGGTTGACTGGGAGGGCTATGGCGTGGAGGAGCGCTCCTGGGTCCCGTGAGCAGCCGTTCTGGACGTGTCCATGCTCCGGGAGTTTCACCGCCTGCATCCGGACAAGCCTGGTGGGTCGCCGGGAGGCTCCCGTTGAGGGGGGGGTACTGTCATGGTCCCCGCACCTCGCCAGCTGACAGCAGTCAGGCGCTTTGTTTTGTTTTTTTCTCCTCGCTCGCCTCTGCTCTCCCTTTCTCTCTCATCCTCTTCCACTCTCTCTTTCTCCTGCCGGGGCGGAGCTCAGTATGGGCTCCTGCTCCTGGCCCACGCACCTGGAGATGATCAGCACACCTGCCGCTGATTATGAGAATTGGAGTCCTACTTAAGATGGCGAGTCTGCTCTACTCGTCGCTGGATCGTTGAGCCATCAGCGTCAGTCGTCCTGCACTCTGCAAAGTTTGTTCGTCAGTACGTCTGAACCAGGAGATTAACTGTTTCTCTTTCTGTGTATAGATTTCCCCTGGACCTGTTTTCCTTGTGCATGGTGACTGAGCGTGAGCAAGAGTGATAGAGGAAAGAAGAGGAGCTGTGTGTGGTTGCGAGGGCTGTGTGGAAATCTCCCCTCCCTGGACTCCTGCCCCTTTCACTCCCGGACCCTGGAACCCCGGCCCCTTTTCCCCAGACACCGTTGTGTGTGTATATATATTTCACCGTGGAGAACACTGTAAATAAATTCATGTTTGATTTGAAGAAACTTGTGGTCTGCGCCTGAGTCCGCTCCACTAATCGTGACAGATTGTACGTTGGCCAGTAGGATACTGGGCAGTGGTGCGCGATGCGCCTGCTGTCTCAGTCTGTTCCTAACGCCAGCGCGTTTCCCCCGATGCTTCTTTGTTCTACGCCTCGGATGAGCGACCCGTCCTTTGTTGTTCTCCGCGCCCCGTAGTATCTCTGGCGGCCAGGATGGGTCAGGTTTAAAAGTGTCCAAGATTAGATGTGCAACCTTGTCACCGATGTTTACAAGTGATCTGCTGTCGTATACTATAAAACTAGAGGATTTTGGAATGTAAACCAGAGCAAAAAATAAGTAAAAAACAAGAAAGGTGGATAGTCGGAGGGTGTCTGGACGTGGCCGCGCCATTTTGCCAAAAAAAAAAAAAAAAAAAGGATAGATCCTAAAGTTTCTAAACAGACTTGAGAAAGATGACTTTATTTTAGAATATTTTAACTCTTGTCTAATGTTAGACTTGACAAGACAGTTTTGGTTAACCTGACAGAATTCCACTGGTTTAGAGTATCCTGATCCAGTACTAATCAGAAGAAATTGTTAAGCCTCATTTTAAAATCAGTGTGAGAGGTACTTTGAGAAACTCAAACAACCACAATAAGTCTGCAGTCTGAGAGTGCTCAAATAAGTTAATATGCCACTATTTTTTAAATTTGAAATCAATTCTGGATTTAACAGGGAGCCAATGAAGAGAAATGAATATTGGAAAAATGTGGTCCATTTTTATCTTAAATTTTAGTCCAAGGAAATTAGAAACTCCGGACCACTTGGAGACATTTTTTCGTCATTTTAAAGTGTGTTATCTCCAGCGTGGTAAGGAGCATCACAACAATACAGCAGTTTCAGAAAAAGGTTTGATCAAAAAGAAAAAAAAAGATTTGTCACTCCACATCAGTTCAAATTTCTTCATTTGCAAATGGCTTGAACAAAGGTGGACATATTTAGGTGCAGTCTAACCTTTCCACAGCTACAAGTCTAACATTGCACCAATGCTAAAATGTGATTTTTTTGGAAAGCTCCTCAACATAAAAGGCAGAAGAACAAATTCTGCTGCTTTCCTGCACATGACACTGCACATAAATATTCAATAAATTAGCTGTGGCTGTTTTATAGATTGATCAGTCATCTCTGGCATACTCTGACAGGCAATGCCAGGGCTGAAATATTAATGCTGACAAATTAGGGATTTCTGAGTAAATGATGTCACATTCCACAGCGCCACTCAAATTGACTTGCTGGCACGAGGGCACATTTGCCAGGTCGGTATTACTATCACTTGCTCCCCCTCGTCTCTAACCTTTCATCTCTTGTCTCCCTCTCACTCCTGCCTCAAAATGATATTCATTATTATATCGCTAACCAGGAGTCATGCTTTTCTTAAATCCTAGAAACTAAGAGAAAAATAATAAGAGAAAAAACTAATTGGCCAAAAGCCAATTCACAGCTCAGCCAGATTTTGTGGTGGAAATTGGAGCTCAATGTGACCCAGGGCCCCAGTGTTGAAAATGGTTGAGTGTTGCACAGTAAAAGCAGAGATGTTATAGTCTGTGGAAATAAAGCTACATGTATGAGGAACACCCTGCTAGATCCAGTGGAGGATTTTGACCAGCTTCAACCACAGACAGAGGGAATCATGCTTCAGCACTCCTAGATATGCTGGGATTAGTACCAGTGATTTCTAATAGATTAGACGGGTTGCATTTGCACTCAGGCATATGTGAAAATGTATTATTTCAGCTGTGAGGATTATTTTGTTGTTTGACACTTTTAAATTAGTGCATTACATTAAGTTAATTAAATTTTAAATAGCAGTGTAACTTTTATGACATTAACATCATAATGAATCAAAATAAATGACAGTGAATCACAGAATAATGAATGCTCATGAAATAAAAAATATATTCAACATTTGGTAACAAAAAATGCTACAAAAATGTAGTGAGAACAAGATTTAAGTTTAATTGGTATCATATCTAATAGCGTTCTTATCAGTAACATTTATTCTACATATAAACAGTTCAGTTAATCTCAGTTTTATCGAACTGATATTAACTGAGTTCGATAAAACTGAATTAATTTTGTCTTAAATACGTTTTAAACTAGTTTTGCAATCAGATGAGTTGCCTCTTGTGGTCATTGCAAAGAATGCAGGTTTAAGGCACTCCTGCACAGGATTTGCTTTTCATTGTCTTTTACATAAACTTGAAGGCTCCACTCCAGTTGAATTAAATGATGCAATGTGTGTAATGTGAACTGGAGTAGTTGCACAGTTACACATAGAGTATGTGTACTGCTAAATTTGGGCATCGCTCTTCCGGAAGTTGGCTACAGCAAACTGCTGCAAACTGGTTTCCTAACCGGAAAGAGATCCATGTTCATGAATTATTTTTAAACTGCTTGAGGCAAGAAATGAGTGAAAACCTGGATTGGGACTGAGACCCTCTTATACTCAAGAAAGAAAGAATACACTACAAATACTAAACCCTAAGTTACTTCAATGTATTGATTAGTGCGTGTGACTGATAAAGTTCTTAAGATGCATAAAATAAAGTGCGTGTCTGTTCAATGTCCAAGAAAGTCAATCCAAAAATTTAAAACATTCTCAGTTTCTGTCAGGACGTCGCTGTGTAGATGGAGAAGAGAGGACCCAAACGCAGGACTCACGGCTTGGTGATTACTATGCAGTGTTGGGCAAGTTACTTGTAAAAGTAATTCATTATAGTTACTAGTTACTTCTTCAAAAATCTAACTGAGTTAGTAACCGAGTTACAAGATTCTAAAAGTAATTAATTACTTGAAAAGTAACTATTGCGTTACTTTAAAAAAAATGTTTAACCCTCTGGGGTCCAGGTCATAATTGGCCATTTTTAATACTTTTGATTTAACCTCTAGATTTCACCTTTAAAAATGATTTACTTTGGCTTGTTTGGTATTTTCCTTTCCAGCACAAACTCATGTGTCTGAATTTACAGTTATGTTTTCATTTTGACATACTGTATTAACACAATTGATCTACAATCAGGCAAAAACCATAAAATCCGATTAGAAAAAGTTATATTTTTTACTGTAACAACCACAAACATTTTAATTAATCATATCTCATAACCTTAAATGCAAACATAAATTGTCAATTTTAAAATCATATGCACAAGTTCTGCAAACAACAAAGTTATTTGCAGCCATTTACCTTTTACCCTTTTTATAACCATTTCAAACTATTTACAGAACAATCAGCTGTTCTTCAATAAGATGTCACAAATTATTTGTGCCACTCCAGAAAATAATTTCTGTCCACTATAAAGGAGAACATCACAGCCTGATACATGCAGGTCTGACAGCAGCAGGTGTATCACTCCTGTTTCTACCTGGAGACAGCAGTCGCCTCATTGTTCTGACACACAACACAAAACTATCCACAACACTAGGGCTGTTCGATAAAACGATATATATCTGATGACAATATAAAAACATCTATCATTTCATTTTACGCTATCGTTTGTTTCGTGGTGTCGCAAAATAAACTGTTTACAGCAATATTTTTTCATCGTTTTGATGGTCACTGTAGTGGCTATATTAATTTCTTAAAGTTCTCTCTTTCTCTTATATTTAATATAACCACACTACAGACGGACAAGCGTCTGTTTTTATGCATTGTCGTTAGCAACAACGACGGTAAAACCATCTCGTGTCCGCTTGTTTATTTTCCACATACACCTTTCAGAATAAAGCTCAAGATCCTGTTGAGACTTTTCAAAATAAACTGAATCACGTGAAACAATATGCAGAGTGTTTACAGATGAGAAGCAAAAAAATCAGGTCAGGTGCTTAAAAAACAAACTTAGACTCAAACGTTAGAACAGGCTTTTCCCCGCAGCACGCTGTGTAATAAATACTCACAAAGAAAACGGCGGCCGATACAACTTATGTCTAAAAATGTATCGTTTTATTCATCGGTTAAAACATTCGACTCCAGCTACACGACGCCCACGAAACACTTCACGCAAGTCGAGCTGCCCGAGATTCATAGAATTTTCAGAAAATGAAAAAAATTTTGTGATTTATATCGTTATCGGGACGATAGCTGTCATATATCGTTATATGAGATTTTGGTCATATCGCACAGCCCTACACAACACTACACACTAACTACACAAGGCAACACATTAACTACACACTCCAAACACGCTAAACATCACAAATCTCTCATATCTCAAAACTCGCTCTCTCTCTTTTTCTGCTGTCTTTCTTTCTCTCTCTCTGTCACTCCTAAAACTTCCCCCTCTTCCTAAACAACCAAATGTCATGTTGCCATTTTTTGATTGGTCGACATGGTGCAGTTTTCCACCAACACGAAAGGGCTGTTTTTTGTTTTGTTTTTTTTGTAACACTTTTACCACCGTCTCGTGTGACAAGACTCCCCCCTTATGCCCTCGGGTGCAGTCTTGACTCTACTTAAACATTCTGTGATAAAAGATACATCTCAAAAAATAAATATCAGTCTAGGGTTCATATGATTCTCGTGTCCACACAGACAAGCGGAGGCTAAGGAAATACACTTAACCGATTAAGGCTAATACATGTGAATACTCAAATGATAAGACACCATGCAATAAACCCAACACAGGATCTCAGGGTTAGAAAATGTATTAAACAATTGCAGGAAATTCACATCCAACCCTTTTTTCTTCATGAAAAAAAAAACACATATACAAAACATACAATAAACCCCCGGGGGATAGATTTCAGTATTTTTTCCCTTAATCTGTCCAATGTTATTCTTTTCCCAGAGTGCACTCTTAGTTTATTTTTGTTGTTGGCGCGCTTTAGTTGGAGCTCTTAATAATAACAACAATACCTCCGAGTATCCGTGATGTCTCCACCTCCTCCGATGAATAACTCGCTCGTTGTGGTAGCAACCGTCTCCACTCGCGGCAGCGAGCAACGAATCTCCGGTTCCTTAGATAGCAGCGAATCATCCACGGTTAGCGACTCTCTCCCGAGACAACTCTCCAACTCCGTCTCTCCGCTCCGGCGGAATCTCCGTTAGCCAGGACCGTGGCGTTAGCCTAGCTCCAGCTAGCCAACGTAGCCAAATGTGCCTCGTGCTTAGCCAAGCACAAAAGATACGGGAAGCCCGGCTCAAACGCTCCGAATGATTACCGGGAAGCCCGCAGACGGGTGATATGTTGTTGCCGAACAACTTTGGTGACATAAGCAGTCCCGAAGTCCATGCTTCGTCTATGCCATTTTAGTAATCCTTCTTTTTCTCCTCTCTTCCTCCCGAGTCTCTTTCCCCCGGAAGTCATCTGCAAGTCATGACCTCTCGTGACGTAGCATAATAATAATAATAATAATAATGGATTGGATTTATATAGCGCTTTTCAAGGCACCCATACAAAACAAGTTATACTTCTTCTCTTTTAACAGACATTCACATTCCATAAAATTATGGTTTTTTTAACGTAACTGATTTTTTCACACACTATTTATGCATTTTAATACAAACATTTATATCACATATTTATACCACTCTTAACCTCACCATGAACAATTATTTTCTCTTTAACTTATTCTCATGAAAACAAAATAAATACCACTGATATTTATCAGAGTATTACACTCTCCCCCCACCAAAGAAAAGCATGCCCTCATGACTTTGTACCTTGAAAACATAAACCAGTATGGCACAACAGGTGAGTAAAACACACAACTAAGCAAAGATGGATGTACCTATCCACTTATAAAAACAAGAGACATATTTCACTGTAGTGGCGGCTACCACACTGGGATGACCTGGTTCATCATAAGTTAACCTCAAAGGAGCCCTCTTTAACCTCTGAGGTCTGGTCTTAATGTCAAAGTCAGGATTAGTCTCAGAGTTAAGTTCAGTGTCCTCTTCTTGCAAGAGAATGTCTTCAGGCAGTGCTTTGTCTTTCCCTGTCTCCTCAGGATTCTCGCAAGTATCAGGTGATTCGGCTTCGATGATCTCAACAGACTCAGATTCATTTACACTGTCCGTCTCAGGTTCCTCTACACATTCCTGTGTTACTCCCAGCCCAACTGTTTTTGGTTGTTCAGCTACGTCGCTTAAGGAAATACCCAAATCCAGACTGAACGGTTCCAGAGTATCACTATCCATGTTGCACCTGAGAGGTTCAACAGTCAGATCACACCAAAGTCCAAAATCCTCATCTTCGGAGTCAGTGTACTCTTTCTCATCTTTATCACTGGGTGTGACTCCTTCCCTTTCAGAGTCTTTATCTGCCGTTCTCTGCGATAGTGTCTTTTCCTTTCCAGGCTTGTCTGTGCATTCTTTCTGTTTCCTCCGTCGCAAGACTCTCCTTGTAGGGGTGAGATCCGTATGGGATGCAGAGTCTAGACATATCCTCTCCCCAAGAGGCAGTAAGTGATTTCGATGGAGGATCTTGATTGGTCCATCACCATCTTCAGGTTTCAACCGGAACACTGGTAGGTTCGGCATCTTGCTTTCCACAACATATGGTTTTGACGCCCAGCGATCGGCCAGTTTATGCTTCCCCTGTAACCCGAGGTTTCGTAGCAAGACTCTGTCTCCAGGTAACAACTGTGCGAACCTGATTCTTTTGTCATACCGCTGCTTATTGTTCTCATTCTGTTTGGCAGCGACGGACTCTGCTAGTTCATAGGCAGCCTTTAACTCCTTCCTCAGGTCAGAAACGTACTTGAGGTAAGTTTTCTGTGGTGTGCCATCACTAGAAGTCTCGAAACACAAATCCACAGGTAACCTAGCTTCACGCCCAAACATAAGGAAATAAGGAGAGAAACCTGTAGCTTCATTTGGAGTGCAATTATAAGCATGAACCAAATGAACGACGTGCTGACTCCATTTTTTCTTTCTGTTCGGTTCCAGGGTCCCCAACATGTCCAACAACGTCCTATTAAACCTCTCGGGTTGAGGGTCTCCTTGAGGATGATAGGGCGTCGTTCTTGATTTTTCAACTCCAAGTGAACTCAACACTTCATGGACAAGGCGACTTTCAAAATCTCTGCCCTGATCACTGTGCATCCTCCGTGGCAGTCCGTAATGAACAAAATACTTCTCCAGCAACACCTTTGCAACCGTAGAGGCTCTCTGGTCTTTTGTTGGAAAAGCTTGAGCATAACGAGTGTAGTGATCGGTAATGACCAGAACATTTTCTGTGCTGCTCGAATCAGGCTCTATGGACAAAAAGTCCATACAAACGAGGTCGAACGGTCCCTCACTTTGCAAATGCGACAAAGGTGCAGCTCTCTTGGGTAGAGTCTTTCTTTTTATACACCTCTCACAAGACTTGCAATACTCTTCAATCTCTGACTTCATCCGAGGCCAGTAGAACCGGTTTCTTACCAAGCCGTATGTCTTGTCGAGGCCCAAATCACCTGAGTCATCGTGCAGTGATTTCAGTACAGGGACTCTATACTTTTCTGGTAGTACCAACTGAGAACAGCGGGATTTCCCTGGATGAGTTACAATGCGATACATCACTCCTTTTTGCATCTTTAACCTGTCCCACTCTCTCAACAGCAAAGAGCAAGTTGGTTGCTTGGTCTTGTCAACTTGGTTACTATTCCCATTACTCAGAGCTGTCCACACTTGACCTATGCCGGGGTCTTCCCGTTGAGCGGTCGACAACTCAGCAAGACTCACAAAGGGCATATTCTTAACACTCAAAGAAGCCAGATTGCAATAAGCTTGTGGGATAGCTTGTGGAGAAGTGCCAAAAGAGTCAATGGCTCTTCCGGATCGTGGGTTTTTATGTTTCATCACCCCAGACATTTGACACAAGGCTCTCACTCCTGCTGCAGGAACGTCGTCCCACTCGGATTTGGATATCGACCCCGATTGTGGCCGGCGAGAGAGAGCGTCAGCGTCAATGTTTTGGACTCCTGCTCTGTACTTGAGACTAAAGTCATATGTAGACAGGGCAGCAAGCCAACGGTGACCCGTTGCGTCTAGCTTGGCAGACGTTAGCACATATGTCAGAGGGTTGTTGTCTGTCCTCACCTCGAACTTGGTCCCGTACAGATAGTCATGCAGTCTGTCCACTACCGCCCACTTCAGCGCCAAAAATTCCAATTTATGGGCTGGGTAATTCTTTTCTGAAGGAGTCAAACTCCGACTGACGAAAGCCACAGGTCTCAATCCTTCGCCTTGATCCTGGTACAGCACTCCTCCTAGCCCCTCCCGGCTAGCGTCTACATGCAGCACATAAGGTAGCTGAGGATCGGCAAAGGCCAACACAGGAGCTTGGGTAAGTCGTCGCTTCAGCTCCTCGAAGGCTGCCTCACATTCTCCGCTCCATCGACCACCAAAGGGCTCTGCGGGGTTAAGGTGCGGACCATCCTGTCTCTCCTTTACTTTCTTCTTTGCAGTTGAAGGGTAACCAGACAACAGTTGGTTCAATGGGTGAGCTACCTTGGAGTAATCTTTCACGAAACGCCGGTAGTACCCACAGAATCCAAGAAACGACCGTAACGCAGTCACAGTGTTGGGTCTTGGCCATGCGGTTACAGCTTCAGTCTTCTTTGGATCAGTAGACACCCCGTCTTGAGATATGATGTGCCCAACGTAAGTCACCGATGACTGACAAAACTGACATTTATCCAGTGACAGCTTCAGTCCTTCGTCCTTTAGACGGTCAAGCACCTTCAGCAACCGGATCTCATGCTCCTCAAGCGTGGCTCCAAACACAATGAGATCGTCGAGATAGACCAACACCTCAAGCAAGTTCATGTCTCCAACAGTTTGTTCCATTACCCGCTGAAATGTAGCGGGAGCCCCTGTCACTCCCTGTGGCATTCTTTCAAATTGGAAGAATCCAGCCGGGCAAATGAAAGCTGTCTTTTCCTTGTCGGAGTCTGCCATGGGCACTTGATAGTATCCACTCCGAAGGTCAAGCACACTGAACCACTTGCTTCCACTGAGACATGCCAAAGCATCTTCAATTCTTGGCACCGTGTATTGGTCGGGAGTGGTGCGGCGGTTTAGGGTCCGAAAATCCACACACATCCTTATTTTCCCATTCTTCTTTCTCACGACCACAATGGGTGAGGCATAAGGACTGCGTGACTCTGTAATAACACCAGCAGTTTTTAGCTGCGCTAGATGCTGTCTCAATGCCTCCACGTCAGCAGGCGGCAACCGACGAGACCTCTCCCGAAATGGTTTGTCCTCTGTGGTTTTAATAGTGTGCTGGGTGCTCTTACTGCATCCGACATCAAACTCAAGCAGAGAGAAAACTTCACTCCGCTCCATCATTTCTGTCACCAACCTTTCTTTCCACTCCTTAGGAACTGGTGAGTCTCCAAAGTTGAAAGAAGAGGGGCTCAGCTTCCCAGGGAACTCGACTTCAGACTCTTCCTTCCCAGGTAGAGATGACACAACGTCGACTGGAAACAGATGAGCTATTGGTGTCCCTCTGGTCAAGGTAATTTCCCGTGCTGACATGTTTCTAACTAGAACAGTAATTCTTTTTGCCGTCACCCCAGTGGAGGTCTGCAACTCTGGTCTCACCAGGAGTCCATCGGGAAACCGTGACTCATTCTCAGGGTCATCAGGTGAGTCTACAAGGATTGTCTGAGTGCCCAGCGCTCCCTGAAATTTTGGTGCCCCAGCCACTTGGGCGACTCCCCCAGGCCGTATGGTGACAGGTTTGGCTTGGGTGAACCACACCGTTCCCCTCTGGTTACTGTCAGCATCAGGTGGTAACACTGAGATCTCACTGAAAACTTTTCTGAAGACTGGGTGAATGTGCATGGATCTCACAAAGTTTTCCCCTCCCTTTTCCCTGCAGTGGCTAAGCAATCGCCTCACAGTGGGTGTGTTGGTGCCAACAAGCAGGGAAACTTCACCTCTCACAACTGGGTCGGGACATACCAACACAAGTGCATCAATGGTCTCACTCACGCCTACATCTGCTTCCAAAAACTCCAGCCTAAGTGACAAATAGCCATCATAAGGGTACTCGGCGGAACTGAGACCCCATATCGCCAACGTGTCGATAGACGTCAATGGCAGGTGTGTCAAATATCTGTCGTAGAAGGATCTGTACAGCAGGGTTACTTGAGAACCAGAATCGAGTATGGCTTTAGAGTAGATGCCTTCAATCTGTACCGACACTACAGAGCTAGGGCCCACTAAGCCTGCAGGTACAGTGTCTTTCACTTTTCCCTCTAAGGTGCTGCACTTGGTGGAACGTTTTGCAACCACCGGGATGCCAGGCCGTTCCTCTACTGGACCCCGCGGTAGTTTCCCGATTTCTTTGTCAGTTTAATGAGGCGCTTGTTGACTTTGAGTAGGTTTTCTTCACCTTCACATTCTCTCTTAAAATGTCCATCCTCCCCACATCTGTAGCAAAATATTCCAGGTTTATCCTCTTGATAGCCAGACCTTTGTGGGGTAGCATTTCTTTTATAAGGTGGCTTGGTAGGGACTTCTGGTTGTGAAATCTGGGTGTCTGGATGTGATGCAATCGTAGCAGCTTTAAGACTAAGCATCTCAGCTTTCATGACACTTAACTCTTTTTTCAGCTTTGCCACTTCAGGATCAACTTCTTGTTCAGGTGCCGACTTAGAAACAGGAGTTACAGACTGTGACATTACTGGGTTCTTACTATCGTTTCTGCTTTGGAGCATGTCCTCTTCCTCCCTTACTTCTTTTAGCAATTCACTGAAAGAAGGGGGTTCTCGCAGCTTGTGAGTCATACGAAGACGAAGTGCAATCATGTCTTGTTGCAGTGCTCCCCTCACAACCTGCTCCATCCGTAATCGATTCATGTCAGACAGTGCCACGCCTCCTTTTCTGAAAATACAGTGCAGCAGTTTATCCAACCTCAACAAGTAAGTAGACAACTTTTCGCCCACATTTTGGTAGGTATGTCTGAACTTCACCAGAAGATCGGACGCACTCTCAGTTGTTCCAAAAGCCGTCTCCAAAACCTGCATGTAGTCATATGAAGTTGCAGTGGGCTGCTGCACTCTCAAGAACCTTACAATGTCTGCAGCTGGACCTTTCAGACTTTCCACTATTCGCTGTTTCTTTATGTTGTCACTGCACTGCCACTCATCTAGCAGATGTGTTGTCTGTTCTGCCCAGGCATCATACTCTTCCTCCCCATTGGGCGTAGGTTTCACACCAGAGAACATGCGCAGCTTACGATAGCTCTGAGAATCAACAGATGTGGTGTTACATTTATCCACTAAGGAACTGATAGCATGTATCAAAGCCGTGTTCACATCAAGGGGTGAAGGCTGAAGTAAGCCACCAACGTCAGTAAGAGTTTTACCTTCCGCATTCAGGAATGACATTAGCTTAGATTGAAACTCATCATTTTCTGCAGGAGCAGTGAGCACATGAGCTGGCCATGGACCCGCCTCACCAGGAAGTCCAACAACATCCGGTGCGGTTTGATTTCTTAAATCAGTTGAAGTCTTGATCAGTACCAACTGTGTCTTAGAAGCTACATCAAGACAACGGTCAACTATCTCAGATTTTCCAAATACTTTGACCTGACTCAAAGCCGATAGCAGAACTGCATCTGTGACATCGGGGTCCACATCACTCAAAACAACTGCATGTCCATAAGCTAACTGCTTCCTTTTGCACCAAGCTTCAATTTCAACGGCTTCCATTTTTCTTTTTTCTTTTTTTTTTTTTTTTTTAGCTCAAACAGTAAGAGATCTCACAATAAATGTAACCACACTTGACAATGAAAATAATTTCCTTAGCAATCTCAAAAAAAATTAGTTCCCTCTCTTTGGTGAATAACGGAAAACCAGGTCAGTCATAACAAAATTACATACAATCCCGGCTCGAGCCCCCAAAAATGTAACACTTTTACCACCGGCTCGTGTGACAAGACTCCCCCCTTATGCCCTCGGGTGCAGTCTTGACTCTACTTAAACATTCTGTGATAAAAGATACATCTCAAAAAATAAATATCAGTCTAGGGTTCATATGATTCTCGTGTCCACACAGACAAGCGGAGGCTAAGGAAATACACTTAACCGATTAAGGCTAATACATGTGAATACTCAAATGATAAGACACCATGCAATAAACCCAACACAGGATCTCAGGGTTAGAAAATGTATTAAACAATTGCAGGAAATTCACATCCAACCCTTTTTTCTTCATGAAAAAAAAAACACATATACAAAACATACAATAAACCCCCGGGGGATAGATTTCAGTATTTTTTCCCTTAATCTGTCCAATGTTATTCTTTTCCCAGAGTGCACTCTTAGTTTATTTTTGTTGTTGGCGCGCTTTAGTTGGAGCTCTTAATAATAACAACAATACCTCCGAGTATCCGTGATGTCTCCACCTCCTCCGATGAATAACTCGCTCGTTGTGGTAGCAACCGTCTCCACTCGCGGCAGCGAGCAACGAATCTCCGGTTCCTTAGATAGCAGCGAATCATCCACGGTTAGCGACTCTCTCCCGAGACAACTCTCCAACTCCGTCTCTCCGCTCCGGCGGAATCTCCGTTAGCCAGGACCGTGGCGTTAGCCTAGCTCCAGCTAGCCAACGTAGCCAAATGTGCCTCGTGCTTAGTCAAGCACAAAAGATACGGGAAGCCCGGCTCAAACGCTCCGAATGATTACCGGGAAGCCCGCAGACGGGTGATATGTTGTTGCCGAACAACTTTGGTGACATAAGCAGTCCCGAAGTCCATGCTTCGTCTATGCCATTTTAGTAATCCTTCTTTTTCTCCTCTCTTCCTCCCGAGTCTCTTTCCCCCGGAAGTCATCTGCAAGTCATGACCTCTCGTGACGTAGCATACAAAACAAGTTACACTTCTTCTCTTTTAACAGACATTCACATTCCATAAAATTATGGTTTTTTAACGTAACTGATTTTTTCACACACTATTTATGCATTTTAATACAAACATTTATATCACATATTTATACCACTCTTAACCTCATCATGAACAATTATTTTCTCTTTAACTTATTCTCATGAAAACAAAATAAATACCACTGATATTTATCAGAGTATTACATTTTATTTTTGGGTCATAAGCAGAAAGCGCTTGCTAGCGCTGTCCTTAGACGTTAAACGTGACGAAACTATTGAGGAAAAAACGCCGCGTATATATTGTTTATCATGACTCTGGTCTTAGGTGGCCTATTAACACAATTTAAAAACTGGTATACACTCTAAAAAGTGTATTTCAGCAGTAGTTGAAGTTACGTAAAGTTCAGAGTCAGTTTCATTAAGATTTCTGCTTTAGTGGAGCCAGTCTAAATTTGTGGAGTATATCAACTTGTTATTACGTGTTGTTCCCTCAGTACACATGTAACCTGCTATTCTCATTAGAGTCAACCTGCATCAATTAGGTTTCTCGTAACGCAGTGCGTCTGATGTCATGACGTCTCCGCCTTCTCCAGAATTTTCTACCTGCGGTTGAGAACAACAATTTGAGAGGCACTTGGCTGCAGGCAGGACCTCGTGAACAATTTGGTCAATAAGGTAACGAAGATATTACTTTTTCCATAGTCCTTGAAGGTAAGTCAAATGTAGAACACATATTTTAATATATTAGATATAAAAATATTCCAACTGTATTGTTAAGTTTGTTAAGTGTTTAGTAAACTGACCTGACCAAACCGCTATCATTCAGCCCTGCTAACATTAGCGAAATGTCAGACCTGTTGGTAGTTTGTGTTTGGACATGTAGGTTAAGTTAGTAGTTTGCCGGCGGTACTCTCTTGTTTTAATATCGTAACGCTAGCTTAAAGTTGTGTATTCATGCAGTGTGTCGGTGTTGGCTTACTGTTAGTTATTCATTAGCATTAGCACATTATAGCGGCAAGCTGGGCCGCGGTTCTCTTCAGACTACGTTACTTCGGGCGCGCGCATTTATACACGAGTGGTTGTTCGCAGTATGCCTGTCGGCGCGAATAGTTCATGCGGTCACGGCCACGGGTGATATAGGAGGTAAAGTTTAGCTGTGGTGGCTCCAGGAAGCATGCATTTACTGCCGCTTGCATTGCTTTCAATGTACATGACGTTAAGAAGGCGAGGAGAAAGGGTGCGTGCAGCGCTCGTACACGCACGGATCAGCCGTGTGAGAGGGAGATGGTGTGCGGCAGAAAATCAAAATTAGAAATCATAGAAGAAAGTATTACGCTATTGAACACAGAAAATACAGCCATCAGATTTCTTGTAGACCTAGCACACTTCTGGTCTGTGTCTGAATACATATACAAGTACATAGATGCAGATTGTAGGAGCCATAATTGAATGTATTGAATTTTGATGATCACTGGGTTTTTATTTGTTTGGTTGTTATGGGAGTCACGTGGGTGCTAGCGGTGACATAAATGGGCGTTGTCAGTCTGTCATTCGCTGGGTTTGATTTTGACAGAGAGGAGGGCTGGGTAGCCGTAGTTTTTGTTGACTAAAGATGTAGCGACTTCCACAGTCGCTAGAGGCCGGGGATGAAGCCTGCCTATTTGCCTGACGCGCTGCACAACATGTTTCGCCTTGTTACATTAGAGCCTGTGATGTTGTAAGAGTCTGAATCGGGATCCGATGACATTACTCTGTAAACTCTCAAAGCACTTTAATAAACAAGCAAACAATTCCACCTCTCGCATTATTGCGTAAAGTTGACAGCGCGTCAGGCAAATAGGCAGGCTTCATCCCCGGCCTCTAGCGACTGTGGAAGTCGCTACACAGATGAACACTGTAAACATGATGAAAGATCGACAGACTAACTCGAACATATCTTTAATCTTTAGGACTTTGGGTAGTGCTTCCTTTCCTTCCTGTCAACCTCTCCAGAGGGGTGTCTGCTGATGGCAGAAAGATTACATCACCTCTGGTTGGAACCCTGGACAGTGCCACAACCTTTGGCTTGGTGTCCAATGTGATGCCCCATCGCCACCTTCTGACCTAACTTCTTCTCAGCTCTTTGACTACTTCAAGAGGGGCATTCCTGTGTGGAGGCGTGCCAGGCAGCTCGTTTTACCTGTGAACTTGCGTACTTTCACTTCATCAACAACAAAGGTATGCAAGTTCAAAATAGTAATGTCTCATTTAAACTTAATTCAGTTTTACACTGAACAGGAATCGGCTTTATATATAAAACAATTGCAAAAAAAAAAAAAGTACCTATGGGCATTTGGGTTTTGTTTTTAAACTTTTGTTTTGAACTTATCCCTTTAAAATCTATTTAGAGAGGGCTGGCTACATTTGATGAATACATTTTGTGTTTAAATGATTCGCTTTGTGTTGGGCAATGTGGCAAAAAGCTGAGATGAGATCTAGTCTCATATCACCATATTGATATATTGTAATATTGCCCAACTCTCCCTCTGTGTTTTCTCAAATTATTTATATACACCCAGTAAAGCGTGTCTCTTTGTTTCTCCAGTGCTATGCTTCATGTGGAGATGCAAGGACTGTGGGACAACATTAACAAAAAGATCTGAATTGCTCAAACACTACAAACTGATTCATAGGCATTACGGACGAGGCCACTCATATCCATGCACTTATTTAAATTGTGCATGTAGGTTCAAGACTTGGAACGCCCTACTGAGCCATCTATCAAGAAATCACCCTGCCCAACAAGCAGTCTCCAAAGCTGCATCCACATTCACTTGCCATATTTGTGGCCATAATCAACTCTCCACAGAAAGAGAATATTTTCAACATATCTATCAGCATCTTAAAAATAAGGAGACTGTAACATGTGTGTTCCAAAACTGTGAATATAAAGCCAATGTCTATGAGAACTTCAAAAGTCATAAATACAGAAAACACTCTGGTACAGTGAACACATTTAAGCCTGGAATAAGTTCTGTTGATGAATCTTGTGCCAGTGTTGCCAGTGATATTTCAGATGTGGAAATTATAGAGAGTGATGTAAATTTAAATTCTGCTTTTGACAATGGGTATTCTGAAAACTTAGAGAAGGATATTGAGCTTAAAATTGCTTCAGTGCTCCTTAAGTTGGAACACATCTTTCTTGTGTCTAATGCAGCTGTAGATGAGCTTTTGCAGGAGTTAAACTATTTGATTGGTTCTGTTTCTGTGGCGATTACCCAAAAGACTATTAGCCAAGTATTACAAGACAACGGATGCCAATTTGACCAGTCAGTTGTTGAAAAGCTAGCCAGTGTACTCTGTGAGACAAACCCTGTAAAAAAAGCAATTGGAGATAAAGGTCCACTTTCCAGTCCTTGGAGACGAAAAGCATACTACAAGAGCCACTTTAAAGTAGTGGAACCAGTGGAATATATACTTGACCGAAAAAATAACAAGTTATTCCAATATATTTCAATTTTAAAGTCTTTGCAGCATATTCTTGACTGCCAGACAATCTTGGATCAGGCTGTTAATTTGAATACTGTAGATAATCAGCCTCAAAAAACTTCTGTGCACTACAAAACTATCTTCGATGGTGACTTCTTCCATGAAAATGGACTGTTGTCCAAGCAGGAAAGCATTTCATTGATATTATACATTGATGAATTCGAAATATGTAATCCCCTTGGTACATCACGGAGGAAGCATAAAATTTGTGGATTGTACTGGGTTTTGGGTAATTTGCCACCAGGCTGTAATTCTGCTTTAACCTCAATCTATTTGGCTGCTTTAATCAAAAGTAATGATCTGAAGTGCTATGGGTATGAGAAAGCTAATCCTATGCTCTTCCCCCCTTCTGCTTCTCTTCTCTTTTTCTTCTTTCCTCTCCTTGTTGTCTCCTATATTCTCCTCACCTCCTCTCCTTCTCTCTTCTCTTCAATGTCTCCCATATTCTCGCCATCTCTCTTCTCCTCCCCTTTCCTCCTCTCTTTGCCTTCTCTCTTTTCCTCTAGTTTGACATTAAATTCTCCTAATTGGAAATGTCAGTGGTTTACATGTTGATCCTCACTAACTGTGCTTGTGCTTTGTTCTCAGACCACCATGGCTGGTTCAACACCTGCAAGACTGAAGGTGATTTTAGGAGAGAACAACATTGAAAAGCTGACTCTTCCAAATGGCATCCCAGAGTCACTTGAAGACCTTCTCAGCACGATAAAGACTACCTTTGGGTTAAAAGGTAACTTCAGACTGCAATACATGGACCAAGACTTTGGCAATGACTTCTTCAATCTGAATTCTACCACCGAACTTTGGAATTTGGGGACAATCAAAGTGATCCACCAGCAAACAAATCCACCTTTGATCAGTGCCGATCAGTCCACTTCATCTCTGTCTCTTTCATTTGAGTCTGATGACGGTATTTCGGTGGCATCAAATGACACAATTATCCTCTCATCCCCTGAATCTATGTCATCTCGAACACAACAGTGGCCAGAAGATTTTGCAATTCCCCAATTTTTATATGACACAGAGCTACAGCTAGAGAGGGGGAATACTGAGTACCGTGTGAGCCAAAAAATGTTGACTTTAAGCACCCGAATGCTGTATGATATCCTGAAAAGAGTTGCAGAAGAAATTTACCGTTACAAGGCCTATCCAGAGGATGCACATTTCTGCGCAGCTGCAGAGGCCCTTATCAAAAAGCACCCATGTTTGAAAGAACCTGGATCATTCAATGGCTGCTACGGTTGGAAACAACGACTGAAGTACAAAATGGCAAACTACAGGACCCAGCTCAAATTACAGGGGTGTCCAGAGCTGTGTGTAAACTCACTGAAATCTAAAGCTACTACAGATGCTTTCCCTGCTAAAAAAGTGAAGAAGCCAAAACGTTCTGAAGCTAACTTTTATCCATCCTTTCCTACTGGTGAGACTCTGGACAGCATGGAAAAAGTGAGACTAGAACTTCTGACAGAGATCGGGATAAGGGACAATGAAAGGGTCATCGCAGACAAAATGGCTAACACGTTTGCCTACAGACGACATGAGGTGGTAAACCAAGAACCAAGCATTCAGGAACTGAAGGACAGATGGCCTGCACTCTTCACACAGAAAGAGGTAAGAATGGAACTGAAGTGATCGAAGTCTGTATGCTTCGGGATTTGTTGCAGTTAACTTTCATGAATCGGTCATAACTTGATGTGGTTGAGATTTTATAACACTGAACTTAATGAAAGAATTTACATTTTGAATTCCCATATATGTTATACTTTTTGGGATATAGACATTTTGGCATACAATCAGTTTCAGCATTTTGTTCCATAATACAATATCTAGTGTCATTTGTGTTTTGTTTTTAGATAAATACAGAGTTCCAGAGGCTCATGGCTGTTCCTCTTGAGTGGAAGTTCATGGCCCAGTTAGACATGCACTCAAGTCAGCTGATCAAAGTCATACGTGCCAAAGGAGGAGCAACACGCCAAAAGATTGCGAACATCATGGACACATTGGACCAGGTAAATCTGTACCATCAAACAAGATACTTCGTAACTAAGAGGGCTGTCAAAATATATCTGAATCCTTCATAAATACAATATGGGCAGGCCAATGTTAATCATGGCTTTCATATGCATGAATGTTTTTAGCGACTCAAAAAATACACCACTGAACTCATCCCCTTTTCTTTCTGTAATGAATCTCTGGGCTTGTGAATTACTGTTTTTAAATAAAGTACATGTAAGTTAAGCAATAAGAGTAAGGATGTCTGTCTTATGAAATTTAGAGTTTAAAATTAATCAACATTTGTTGTTCTAGACTGTGGACATTAATCATCGGAGGGAATGTGTGCTGAAAGCCCTCACCATCTTCCTGGGAGAAGATGCAGATGGCCTGATCAAGGAATACCTTGTAAGTTTCAACAGTTTGTCAGCACATCTTGTCAAAGGGACACAAAAAAAGTTAACTGTTAGAACAAACATAACACGTGAACCATAGTTGGATTGCTGACATGTATTTATTATCATGACCATATTGGACATTATGTAATTCCCAGCAACAACACATTACATATTGGATTGACTTTGTTTTAAGTAAGACGGGCTTACTTGATTATTTAAGTTCAAAGGAATAGTTTGACATGTTGGGAAATCTTATCTTTCTTGCTTACAATTTGATTAGAGTCAGATTGATACACCTCTCTCTGCTGTTTCTGGTGTGTGATGACACCCAGCCAAGAAATAGCCCAGCACATAACACATATTGGTACATCACCCAAACACTTAATCACAGTAAGAAGTGAGGCTAATGATGATTTGTGTTTGTGTCTTGTACCCCTCTGTAGGACTGTGGAGCAGATGATGTTCAGAGGGACCTGGAGGAGGTCACCATGGCAGTGTATGTGATTCGGAAGGAGGGGGAGGGACTGCAGGAGCCACCTGAAGACATTGGCATTGTCATTGAGGGTGTGGAAGTGTTGCATGAACTAATTTCGGTTGCCTCAGCTTGTGCCCTGCTTCTAGGTTTGATCTATGCACTCAACCTAGCTTATCCAAAACCCTTTCGCTTCACTTTTGAAGTGCTCCAAAAAATCTTCATGCAGCTTGATCAGCAGCTTGATCAGCAAACTTCAAAGCTCCCAGTAATGGCACAGAACAATGACCAACAAATGGCCTTGTGCCATAATGCGAAGGAACAACTGTGTTTGGACATATAGCATGTAAAATATGTAGTCTCTTTTGGATGTTGGGCCTTTTTTATGCTGCAAGAGACCTCAAACCCCAATTTAATGTGCTTTTATACATACTTTGTATGGTATTATTATTTATTTTTTAATTTTTTTTTCAGACATATTTGCCTTCGTTTCAAGGGAAAGGTTGCATTTCAGGTTTGATGTGCTCAGTTATACAACAAACTGTTGTGACATTCTAAAACTCTAAAGGAGTGTTTATATTTTTTCATCCCCATTGGTCAGCTACACTGTTCAGATATTTATTTATTGGCTATAGCTGAAGAGAAGTTTCTGTATACTCTTGGGGCACTTTTTCATAGTTGACACTATATGTGTTGAGATTGATATTTGTGTAATACTGTGTTGCACTTTACACTTTGATGACAACTTTGTGGTCCTACTAAGCGTTACTTGCATTTTGTGCATATGTGTTTTAAAAAGGACAAATGTGTAATGTGTTTGACCAAAAGCTGTGTTGGTTGCCATAAAGGTAATACTTTATTACACTTATACAATAAAGCATTTAACAAAAAAAACATTGGATTTTGAATTTTTGAAAAATATTTTCAGCCAACTTAAAATTTTGATTTAAGCTTTATTAAACAAACTAAAATTTCATTTTAGAGTCACTACAAAAAGCAATTTACACTAAACCACATTATTAGGTTAGCAAAGAGCAATATTTTACTTTTGGGTTATGCAAATTATTGGGTTGGAAAAACTGAAAACTTTAAGTTGAAATGTCTTAATTTTAAGTTGGATTAATGCAAAATGTTTATTTGACAACAATTAATTTATTAAGTACATCTAACTTAAATCAGTTGTGTTAATCTAATGTATTAACTTCATTTCAAAGAACTTAATTAAATTTGGTGTTACCATTTGAAATAATTCAATTAAGTTGGTTCAACTATTTTCTTTTTTCAGTGTATATCACCTTGTTGCTTTGTCATCTTAAAGTAGTTGTGTGATTGTCTTACCACGACTACTTTATTCTTCCTCAGTCAAACAGCAGCACTCATGCGCTTGTTTTGCCCCCTAGCTCCAGGTGTTGTGCCAAAAAGTGATCGTCGGGCAGAAAGCGATTGCTGCCCGCGGGAGTGCGCGCAGCTGCTTAAAGCTGTAGCGCCCAGATTACTTATGTGCGGTAAGCTGCTTCAACCATCTGTTTGTTGAAAAATACTAACGCGACCGCACCGCATTTTCTTGTTAGTAACGGTAACGGCGTTGTAACGATAGGAATAGTAATTCGTTAGATTACACGTTACTGAAAAAAGTACTTGTGGGCAGGATAAAGAGAATGTAAGAGATAGGCTGGCTGGCTGAACTGAACTGGAAACACACATGTGGGATTGACAGCAACAATGACAAGACAATGAACTGAGAGAAACTGAGGGTTTAAATAAAGTGGCTAATGCTGATGATTAGATACCAGTGAGTACAAATCAAATCCACCTCCATTGTCCCGATACCCAAAAACTCCAACCCATCTTGCCTCAATGATTACCGCCCAGTAGCACTCACCCCCATCATCACTAAGTGCTTAGAGCGACTGGTCCTAGCACACTTCAAATCCTGTCTCCCCCCCACCCTGGACCCCCACCAATTCGCATACCGCCGGAACAGGAGCACAGAGGATGCAGTCTCCATCGCAATGCACTCTGTCCTCTCACACCTGGACAACAACAACACCTACGCCAGAATGCTGTTTATAGACTTCAGTTCAGCGTTCAATACAATCCACCCCTCACAACTCATCAGGAAACTGACAGACCTGGGTATCAGTTCCCTCATCTGCAAATGGTTACTGGACTTCCTGACCAACCGCCCCCAACATGTCCGGCTGGATAACCGCTGCTCATCTACCATCACAATGAACACCGGTGTACCACAAGGCTGTGTGATGAGCCCTTTCCTCTACTCCCTCTTCACCCACGACTGCAGACCTGCTGATGGTTCCAACACCATCATTAAGTTTGCAGATGACACCACGGTGATTGGCCTCATCAGTGACAACGATGAGGCCGCCTACAGGGAGGAGGTGGATCGTCTGGCTGAGTGGTGCGACAGAAACAACCTGCTGCTTAACACCGAGAAGACCAAGGAGCTCATCGTGGACTACAGGAGGAATGCTGACCCACATCCACCCATCCACATTAAGGGGACGGCTGTGGAGCGTGTGAGCAGCTTCAAGTTCCTGGGAGTCCACATCTCCGAGGATCTCACCTGGACGACCAACTGCTCCAAGCTGGTCAAGAAGGCTCACCAGCGCCTCTTCTTCTTGAGGACTCTGAGGAAGAACCACCTGTCCTCAGACACCCTGGTGAACTTCTATCGCTGCACCATCGAGAGCATCCTGACCAACTGTATAACAGTCTGGTACGGGAACTGCTCTGCCTCGGACCGGAAGGCGTTGCAGAGGGTCGTGAAAACTGCCCAGCGCATCGCCGGAGCACCACTTCCTGCCATAAAAGACATCTACAGGAAGCGGTGTCTGAAAAGGGCTGGGAAAATCATCAAAGACCCCAGTCACCCATCACATGGACTCTTCACCCTCCTGCCCTCTGGGAGGCGCCACAGGAGCCTCCGGACTAAGACCACCAGGTACCGGAACAGCTTCTTCCCCACAGCTGTCAGACTCCTGAACTCTGCCTCCTGACATCTGACCCACGTTAAACTCATGGACTGAACATACACACACCCACAATGGACAACTGTACCCTCAAACACAATAATAACATGGACTGAACCACCACTCACAACCACTAGCACTTTATATAGCCTCTGTAGAAACTATCTACACCCTCACTTATCTTAACTGCACTACTGTATAGCTCTGTGTAAATAATCATTCTGTACATTCGATAATCTTTAATCCTACAACTGTTTACAACTTGCATAGTTCCCATTTCTGTATAGCTGTATATCCCAGATTCTGTAAAGTTATTTATTTCATATTCTGTATAGTTTTTCATATTTATATCCTGTTCATATCCTGTACATAGCTTGTACTCACTACAGCCTGTACATACTTATAGTTATAGAATATTCACAACATACTTCATACCGTGTACATTATAACATACCATAATAGACCCATTTCTGTAATATACTCACATATCTATATTATTGCTAATATATATTGTAATATATCTATATCACTAAAGCACTTCTGGATGGATGCAAACTGCATTTCGTTGCCCTGTACCTGTGCATGTGCAATGACAATAAAGTTGAATTCTATTCTATTCTATTCTACACAGCTGAACTTAATCTAACTAACAATACGTAGGAAGTAGAATAGAACGTACTGCACAGAGACAGATGGGTGACATAATAAAACAGGAAATGTGAACATGTGGAAAATAAACAGAGAACTGGAACAAACTGAAAATACTGGGAATCAATCCAGGAACCCTAACAGTTTCCCACCGTGCAACAGTTTTAAGTATTATGTTGACAGACTTCAGCAAACACACTGAAAGTGACGTGTACTCTCTCAATGTGTTGGTGTTCATCATTTAACAAGATATTAAAATATCACAGATGATAAATGTCATAAAAATGGCACATTTAAGCACTAAACATGAACTGAAAAGATTTTTTTTGTTTTTGTTGTTGCAGGTTGAGCTTAATATTATGTATTACCATGTAATATTATATCAAAATAATATGTGATGCAATATTTTACAGTGGATTGTAATTACAGCTATAATCTACTGAATAGTTTTCTAAAAGGAGCTATTTTGGTTAATGAGGATTTTAAGGTTAAGCTGTATTCTCATCTGAGAATTTTTATTGTATTGAGGAAATATTTCAGTGTTTCAGCTGCTCTTCATATTACTTGAATAAATGTGAATCAAGTTACTGAATTAGTCAAGTTAAACTAAGTATTTCTTATGATTTTTGCGTCTCAGCCCAATATTTATGTTTATCTCATCTGTTTTGTTTAATACAAAGTTCAGCCTCATTCACTGACTGAACGTTATGTAACGTTGCTGAGTAAGATATAAAGCCTACCTTCACGTTTACTTATTCAAGGCGCCAATAATTTACCCTTGTGGTTTTCCAGATGACAGAGAACAGTCCTGCTCAGCAATAAGCCTCATCTCATCTGCTGCTAGTCATCCTGCAATGAATGAGGTCTGCATCTGAGATCAATACTATCTGTGAGTAATCACTACCAGGCCGGACAGCCCCGCATGAGCTGCTCACCACCCTCGGTTTGTGTGTGTGGATATTCCTTTACGTAGCTCATATATGAAATTTGCCATTACTTGGACGCAGCATCCCTGAACATTTTTGTGTTTATTTGACAGATAAATTGTGTCCTGCTAGAGTTGCTACAGGCATTATTGTTTTTATTTTGCATAGCTAGCCTAATTTTCTCAATAAGTGACATGTGTGGAATGTGAAACATGATTACTAGAATATAAGACATCACTGAATATCTCAAATTGTTAGAACAATTCAAGAAGCAAAAAATACTGCAATATAACTGCAGTTAGAAGCAGTAAAAGACAAAGTAAATTCTCAAGTTTGATCAAATCAAAACAAAGAAAAACATTTGTTTGTTTTTATTACATAACAATTAAAACAACATTGACCAAAGAGTTTATTAATACCTAGATACTAATACTATAATTAATTGTCTAATTATTCCCCAGTGAATAATGCAGAATGTATAGCGTCTTGATGCATTCTCAATCATTCAGGTAAGTACAGTGGGGCAAAAAAGTATTTAGTCAGCCACCGCTTGTGCAAGTTCCCCCACTTAAAATGATGACAGAGGTCAGTAATTTGCACCAGAGGTACACTTCAACTGTGAGAGACAGAATGTGAAAAAAAAATCCATGAATCCACATGGTAGGATTTGTAAAGAATTTATTCGTAAATCAGGGTGGAAAATAAGTATTTGGTCACCTCAAACAAGGAAAATCTCTGGCTCTCACAGACCTGTAACGTCTTCTGTAAGAAGCTTTTCTGTCCCCCACTCGTTACCTGTATGAATGGCACCTGTTTGAACTCATCATTTGTATAAAAGACACCTGTCCACAGCCTCAAACAGTCAGACTCCAAACTCCGCCATGGCCAAGACCAAAGAGCTTTCGAAGGACACCAGGAAAAGTATTGTAGACCTGCACCAGACTGGGAAGAGTGAATCTACAATAGGCAAGCAGCTTGGTGTGAAAAAATCAACTGTGGGAGCAATCATCAGAAAATGGAAGACATACAAGACCACTGATAATCTCCCTCGATCTGGGGCTCCACGCAAGATCTCATCCCGTGGGGTCAAAATGATCATGAGAACGGTGAGCAAAGATCCCAGAACCACACGGGGGGACCTGGTGAATGACCTGCAGAGAGCTGGGACCAAAGTAACAAAGGTCACCATCAGTAACACACTATAACGGCAGGGAATCAAATCCCGCAGTGCCAGACGTGTTCCGCTGCTGAAGCCAGTGCATGTCCAGGCCCGTCTGAAGTTTGCCAGAGAGCACATGGATGATACAGCAGAGGATTGGGAGAATGTCATGTGGTCAGATGAAACCAAAGTAGAACTTTTTGGTATAAACTCAACTCGTCGTGTTTGGAGGAAGAAGAATACTGAGTTGCATCCCAAGAACACCATACCTACTGTGAAGCATGGGGGTGGAAACATCATGCTATGGGGCTGTTTTTCTGCCAAGGGGACAGGACGACTGATCCGTGTTAAGGACAGAATGAATGGGGCCATGTATCGTGAGATTTTGAGCCAAAACCTCCTTCCATCAGTGAGAACTTTGAAGATGAAACGAGGCTGGGTCTTCCAACATGACAGTGATCCAAAACACACCGCCCGGGCAACAAAGGAGTGGCTCCGTAAGAAGCATTTGAAAGTCCTGGAGTGGCCTAGCCAGTCTCCAGACCTCAACCCCATAGAAAATCTGTGGCGGGAGTTGAAAGTCCGTGTTGCTCGGCGACAGCCCCAAAACATCACTGCTCTCGAGAAGATCTGCATGGAGGAATGGGCCAAAATACCAGCTACTGTGTGTGCAAACCTGGTAAAGACCTATAGTAAACGTTTGACCTCTGTTATTGCCAACAAAGGTTATGTTACAAAGTATTGAGTTGTATTTTTGTTATTGACCAAATACTTATTTTCCACCCTGATTTACGAATAAATTCTTTACAAATCCTACCATGTGGATTCATGGATTTTTTTTTCACATTCTGTCTCTCACAGTTGAAGTGTACCTCTGGTGCAAATTACTGACCTCTGTCATCATTTTAGGTGGGGGAACTTGCACAATCGGTGGCTGACTAAATACTTTTTTGCCCCACTGTAAATCTCCAAAAGTTGATTCTGTTCATCTGGACGTAGCGTTTTCAGTGGGAGAATGGGAATGGTACTTATGGCCAGTGATCAGTGGTCTTTGATCAGTAGGCCTTGCAGGAACTGACCGCCCAGCCCATTGTTCCCTCAGTGGGCTGGTTTCAGTCATTATGCAAATGTACTGTTTATAAAATTGTGTAAGCCTGCAGTCAGCCGAGACTGAAGAAGTCGCTTGGATGAGTGACGCAACGTTTCTCCCACTGAAAACGCTACATCCAGATGAACAGAATCAACTTTTGCAGAAATTATAGCCCTTAGTTGGTGTTCTTGGGTCTTTGACTGTTGAGAGAGAGATTCTGGATGTTGGAATTTCATTTATGCAGACAGAACTAAATGTCAACACCACATAGCCCAATTATGATTATGCTACATGCACGTCGAACACTGCTTGGTTGAAAAGTTGTCTTGAACAGAAAGGTGAACAACAGTGGAGCTCACCATGAAGATTAAAGGTAAATATATTTAAAAACAATTGCAGATTGGGAGGCACAAACAGTGGAAAGATTAGTTTTTTTTTAAACAATCAGTTTGCTCTGAGTATTTGAAATAATGAAACTTTTAACAGTCAAGTGATTTGCATATTGTGATCTGACTTCCTTCTGGGATAATTTTTGACACTGTCTTTTTGATAGTATAACATAGGTATAACATTCAGTATCCATGTAAACTATGCATAGCTAACATTGTCATAGTTGTAGGCTTAGTTCCCACTTGTGCTGCTGTTCCACAGAACATAAACCCATGCTGTACTGTATGAGGTGGAATCAAACAATGTTAGGATTTTCTGTGGCACTTGTTTCTGTTGTGGCCTCTGACTTGCCATTGGCTTCTGTTTCAAAAATGTCAGGGGAAGAAAAAAAAAAGCACAGTAAATGGAAACTGTCTGCGATCCATTTATCAGCCGCCGTGATGAAAGGAAATGGAATACCCTCCCCTATTGCTTCACTCTCTCCTCTCTGTTCTTAATATAATCACTTGGCCTCACAACTGTCTTTTTTCTTATTCTACCCTGTTTTTTATAAGCAAATTACTCTATCAGAACCCGTCGGCGTCTGTCCATCACAGTGAAGGAGTAGGTGGAATGTCACTCAGACAGCTGACTGACAAGGAGGCACGCACAGGGAAACACAAGATGAGGTGGAAGATGGACAGGATGAGGAAAGGGGATATAAGTGAAGGAGGAGGAGTTGAGGATTTAAAAAAATGGAAGGACACAGGACATAGAGGGCAAGAGCAGGAGATATAGAAAACAGGCTGAAATGAAAGGAGGGGGGGAAATGTGGGCCTCCTTTTTTGTGGTATGTCCCCTGGGTGTGGCAGTATCAAGTCAATCTGGGGCGCTAATTTGTGTCAGGGTTTGAATCCTATCTCCTTGAGAGGTGAGCAGAAGGTTGATAAAAACTGAAGTGGAATTGAAGTTGGATGCACAAGAGGATACGGGGCACAACAATGGTTTGGGGGAGGGGAGGAGGAGCAGTTTGCTCTCCCTTCTGATACTTTCCGTATCCACTCCAAATACCTCTGACCTTGGCCAAATGTGCCTGCCACTCATACTGTAACTTTGTCATTGGTTTTAAAGAACAATTTCAATTTGGATCGTTCATAGTTCTGCCAGTTTATTGTAGTCATTTTGATTTAATTTAATCAGAAATAAAAAAAAAAGAAGAAGAAGAAATGAGCAAACATGTAGTTTGACATTCAGAACAATCATTTGACAGAAAATGAAGAAATATTCTGATCACTTTCATGGTTTTTCCCATCTGGAACCATACTCCTCATGCTTCTCATACTTCTTAAATGATGTATGCCAAGACATAATGCTGCTTTTCATTAAAAGTGGGAAGTCAGTGTACATAAACCTGTAAACTGTAAAACTTCTAATCTGTACTGCCTTTGTTGTGTATGTGTGACTCACTAAGTAAACCATACACAGAGCAGTGACCGGGCTCTATCCCTGAATGTTCTACAGCAGTTAAAAACAAGTATTGTGCTACATTTCTAGCAATTGATGAATGACATCGCACTGTGGGGAGGATTTGTCAAGATCATGTCAAATTACACACCTTTACAAAAGCCTTACTGCAAAAATCGCAATGTTAAAATGGCAAAAACCTGCAAGTTACCAGCTGTGATTAAAGATGTCAAGTTTTGCTTGACATGTTGTGGAATAAGTTGAAATGAGGACCAGAATGCAAACCCACTGACAGGTAGAGTAATTAACCAAAGACGAGCTATGTATTTGACTGGTTAAAAGCGAAAAATCAGCAAACTGTCACAAAAACACAAAGTAACAAAACCAGGTAGCTCATCAAACAGACAGATAAACAGTACAACACAACAAGACTCAACAGAAACACTGGGCTGTAGATACACACAAAGACACACTGGCAGCTAAAGCTGAAACTATTCAAGGACAAGTTGCTTTGAAATTTCAGTGCTTCTAGACTATACCCACATTTTTTTCCAAACGGTGAGTGACAGTGAGGTTTGCAGAGGAAGTAGATGGGTGAGTAATCGGTGGCACCCTTGGGCACTCCTGGTAGGTTGCCTCCTCAAGTGGCCGGTCTCCACTATTTTGTTTAGTTATTTTATCACGCTGTTATTGTTCTAGGGTAGCATCGTGGCAGCGAGCCTGGTCATTTTAATCATTGTTTGTTAATAAAGAGTTTTAATTAACCGTCTTGCAGGCTCAGCCCTGCTACCTTAAGAACTTTTCTGATTTTACAGTTCTATGCTTTTAGCAGTTTTTCTTAATACATTTTGATTTGTAAAACTGATCTGCCTCACCTCTGCTGTTAATAACGAGCCTGTGGGCTTTGGTAGCTCGTGTAATATCTACATTGGCTATAAAAATCTTTCCTGGGGTGTACCTCTCCCCCCAGGTGGCGTTGTCAACATCCCTTAGTCACCTTCCCTGGTTATTCCTCATTCGTGCCACCACAATCTGGTCAGCTATATCCACAGCTGAAACTAATCTGACTGACGATAGACAGACATTGACAGACATACGACAGACATTAAGGACAGCGACCAGTACCTGGAGACCCCACAGGCAAATGGGAACCATGAAGAGGATATTAGGAAAGCTGAGACCACCAAGCAAACCAAATGAGGAGATGGAAGTCACTGACGTCAAGACCAGGAAGCTCTTGACCATGCATGGAGGGCTTCATCCCAAGTCCAGCACTTTGACGCTGTACACCAAGTGGAAGGAAGGAGGCCAAGGACTACTGGCTAGGATGAGACAACAAACATCCACAAGTAAATCAGGAAGATAGCCACAACCGACTACGTGCTCAGTGAATACCTCAGCAAGAAGAAACCCAAGAAAGAGCAGGAACCATCAGGTAAAGACAGGCCCCAACATCGTATGTACCACCGGCAATCCTACTAGTGGCTGGACTGAAAAGACAGCACAGAGGCACTAATTGTGGCAGCACAGGAACAAGCTCTCAGGATAAGATCTATAGAGGCTGGGGTCTATCAATTCAGGAAAACCTCAGGTGCAGGCTGTGTAAAGATGCCCTTGAGACAATCTAGCACATAATAGCAGGGTGCAAGATGCTAGCAGGCATCATGGAACGGAGGTAATCGAAGTACTTGATATAGTGACCCCCAAGCTAGGCAAGTGGCTCCAGCAGATCCCAGGAACAATATCTGAGATCTCTGTCCAGAAGAGCACTGTCCTAGGAACAGCTAAGATACTGCCCAGGACCCTCTAGCTCCCTGGCCTCTGGTAGAGGACCCGAGCTTGAAGGATAGACTGACCACAAGGGCGAGAAGGGAATTTTTAAAAAATATATAACATTTTAAATAGTGTATCACAGTGTGGACTAGTTGAGATTAAGATATTTGTAAATGATTCACACAAATCATTTCCTGAAATGCTGTGAGGTTGTAGCAGAGAACATTAAAGTCCTCTTTAAGAAGAAGAGGGTGCTGTTGTTGAAAAGGGGATCCCGGAGACTCTGGTTTTCACATTTCCGTTTTATATCATTTTGGTTACACTCACTACTATTAACTTAGTATTTGTTTTTTGTACCTTTGTTTTCACTGTACAATAAGCTTCCCCAACCAATAAGTGCTCCCCAACCTTACCAGAAATAAAATCTTACAATACAATAGTACATATTTAGTCTCTCTTCTGTATCTTATCTCACTTTGTCCTATTTTTTTTGCAGAAGTTGTTTAGTTTCCCTTCTCTTAATAAATTTTCTCAAAAATGTGGTTAGAATTTACATAATTGCTGCGATATGCTACTGAAAACTTAGAAAACTAAATCCCATTCTATTTCTCATACAAGATTTCAGACAGTTTTACTTAATTTTCATTTCTTGGTGCCTTTCACTTTAGGCATGTTGGTAAAGATATTTTTTTCCTGTTTTTTTGTTAGAGAACGTGGTGGTTGACATGGTCTAAATGGATCATATAATCTTAAAGAGCCATTTTTATGCCATAATGAGAAGAACAATTTTTAATCAACTGTGACATTCACAATCCCACTTTATCCAGCAAGGTATTTAGGTCTGTAATCCAGGTTAGGTATAAAACAATGTTTTGCATGACCTATGTAGTTAAAATTTAAAATAAGCAAAATACGATATAAACCAATGCAATTTTGTTTTTTTGCACTTAGCTCAAATGCTCACACGGCTTATACAGTTGATTGCATGTCTTTTGTTTTATTAGTAAAAAGCATTTGCAGTTTCAGTTACGCGCTTCCTGAAGAGTTGCATACCTGGTTCCACCTCCAAATCTACAAAAAAAAAGCAGAAAATTAAGCACTTGAATTTGGAATCAGACATGCACAAAGGCTGTGAATAGGAATGAAAATGGGGAAGGGAGGTACTGTATGTAGGCTCTGAGGAAAGCAACAGCAATGGTACACAGCTGACCTGAATTATAAATAATAAAAAAAAAGATACCTGAGATGCTTTTTAAAAAATGAAATCAAGAGAGGAAGGTCAGAGGAGCGTGGGATAGCATACGTGTGGGAGAGAAACACATATACCATGCAACCCTTTAACTAAAGGTTAGACAAGCGCTGATCTGGATGTCAGGGGAGTGGTATCTGTGTCTTTTTATACAAATTATGTAATCTTAATACCTCTGTATTATTATAGTATTTCCTATTCCATGCATTTTGGTAGAGATGGGAATGTGTATGAAAATACCAGACAGTGTCATGTTTTTCTTTTTAATAGGGGCAGATTAAGAGATTTGCCATTTGACACCCAAGCTCACAACTGTCAAAACAGCAGGCAGGAGAAAACAACTGTTCCTTTTTTCTATGTGAAATAACCCTATGATGAAAATACGAATACAAATTTGTGAGTGAGAATGCTTATGAGTGACAAATGCTTTTTAGGGTTGTGTGAGTGTTTCTTTGTTTTTTATTATGTTAAAATGACCATCAGTCAGAGTTGAAATACTGCATTTCTTAATTTGCCCTCTGTTCTTGTCGATTTTCAGATAGAATGGTCAGTGTCGTGACATAAAGTGATCTGCAGCTTTATACTGGGATGACAATCAGTTGTTCACCCTTGGTTGATTTACTCACAAGGATTTATTCACAAGGATCTTCTCTTGCTATAACCTTTGAACTTCTCTCTGGTAGAAATACCTTCGGCTGCCAGTGTCACAGCGACACTGCGAGTGCCAGCTTTGTCCCGGACATGATCCTCTCTCCTACCCAATGGCTGCACAACCATCACCCTAACCCCCTGTTTCACACCACCACCCCAACAAAGCCAGACAAGTGATCTCGATTTGTCCTCTGCAGTCCAGGGAAGAAGTTATCGATACAATCAGCCAAATGATGTCAAGGATTTGTCAGCAAAGCTTATGAATGACAAAAACAGTCTACCTCCCTTCACTCTCCTTCCTCCCCTCTCCCAACCTAAAACACCTCCATTGCAGGCCAAGAAGATTAAGAGCCAGGACACTTTATTGATTTCTTCCCCCTGCATCTTCACCCTCACCTTCTTAAATAGAAGCTCGGGCTACAAAGGCCACAGCAGCAGCTTTTGTGTGCTAAAATGTGGCTAAAAGCTTTCTGGAAGGTTGAGGGAAGGGATTGAATTGGATATTGCAACTAATGCTGCTTCCAGCAGATGGGTTTTACAGACAACTAAAGTTGTTTGGTGGGCAAGCTAACTGCTTGGTTGTTTCGGTGGCTGGCTGATGTCTCTGCATTCCCTCCTTCAGCTTGGGTTGTTTGTGCAAAAGATCAGTGGGATGGTGGGTAAATAGAATCAACTTTGTGCTGGTGACAAAAGAGGGTGTTGGAAAGGTTGTGGGCTGAGATGATGCTATTGAGATTCAGGCCTGACAGAAGGGTTTGATGCCAAAGATGGTATGTCTGGCTCTGAGTGGACGTGCTAAATGAAGGCTGATGATAATCTGACTGGCAGACGGTGAAGAAATCGAGAACAAATAGGTAGAGGGAGGGGGAAGTGTGGAGCATGTGAATGCCAAAAGTGGACATGTAATGAAAGCATTCAACTAGAAGAGCAATGCTGTGCTTCACAAAGAGGAAAACTTTGCACAACACAAATAAATAAGATTATTTTGGGCATGTTTTATAGCATACTTTGATTTTAAATATCTCTGTATGCTACACAAAATAGATCAAATGGAGAACAGATCATTAAAAATCCACATTGCAAACTTTTTGTCAGATGGCTGAAATTGTTACAAGCTGCACTTCGAAATTTTGGCAACTTTACAAAATGAGAGTTACAGTGTGAAAAGAGGTACAGTTGGGCGTATTATCAGTAAAGAGAGTGAAGACTTGTCAATGGCACTGACTAAAAATCCTTCCATCCATACTGCTTCACATTGTGGGGAAAAGGAAAAAGACCCAACACTACTTGGGCTTCTCAATTTAAGGCAAGGGCTCATTCCCATCTCAAAGAGGAATAAGATGAAAGGTCACAAATTTATGACATGTAGAAAACAGGATGCATGCATCTTCACTTCACAGTTCTAGATTAATGAACCGTTGAAAAAAAAAACATTTTTTAAATTATATTTTTTTTATTTAAATGATTTGACTAAATATTATAACACAATTATCATAAAATCACGAAAAAGAAATACTTTATCTTTATTGTCATTTTGTCTCAAAATTCTCAATTCTCCCACATTTGGTTTTGTTATTATTGATCAGTAAACAGAAGATGATAAAAATAATACCAAAAAATAAAATAGTAGTTATTGGTATTGAAAAAACACACTTCACTAAAAACTTAAAATAACAGTGAAAATATATGTTAACGCCATAAAGACATGCTCCTGCCACCCATCTCTTCACCCGCCCCACCCCTAGGCTTGTCTTCTCTGCATTGCAGGAAAGCACACAAGGACTCCCATCTCCTGAGGTAAGCTCTTTGGCAAACATAGTGCTGATTAAAACAAACAGGCCGCTGAGCCCCGCACTGTTGGGGAGGACAGGGCAAACAGGGCTGGTGCATGAGGAGGCCTAGAGATGGCATGAACCAGACTCCTGCGCAAAGAGCAGGGCAAAGACAAAGCTGCCTGTCAGAGGTGTCTGCATTGAGAGAGCAGTGAGGATTCTGCTGGGATCATGACCACTTTTAAATAAATTTTTAAGACTGTTATTTTCACAGTTCCCAACTTTACTCAGCTTTATTCTTCTGTCTATGCCCCAGTACAATGACAGTAAATGGAATCTTGCTTGTGGTGACTAGAGTATTAAAAAAAATCTATAGCAATGTCCACCTAGTTATAGCTTTCAACAACAACATTCTTTAAGAGAAATTGTCCTTGTAAAGATGGCATGCTGTTAAATCAAACTGGGACACTGGTTGTGAGGAAAACAAGCAAAAATAAGATTTAATTCTACAGCAATAAGTTGAAGTCAGACATTTAAGACACAGATATTTCTAAATCAGCCCCAGCAAAACTAAATTTGTGCAAATTAAACCAAAACTAAAATACTGAGAATATATTTTAAATTATAAGTGAACTGTGGTACTGCAGAAGCCCCATCTCTGTCCAACTAAACAACATGTCAGTTACAGTTATTCTCTCCTGAATTACATTTGTTCAAATGTGATTTTTTTATGATTTGATTTAAATTTTTGCTTTTTTTTTCTTCAGGTAACCAATTAAGTCTTCATGTCGACTTTCCTGGTAATCCAAATGAGAGGGTATTATTATGGGAAAACATACAATAACTGTAGAATAAGGAAATTGCAAAGTTCTATTTTTTTCATTTGTAATATTTATATAAATGCTGTCTTATTACAAAAAGACATTACAAATACATACATACATAACTAAATATCATAGACCATTCTTATCCTTGAAAATAATTCCAATAATGACTGAACCAGCAAATTACTAAAATACATATTTGATATCCTGGTCTTTTTGGAAATACTAGGTGGTCCTTGAGTCAGAGTCATGCTTCCTTAGCTAAAATTTAGGAGATAAAAGTTAGGAGACAAAACAGTGTGGATAAAAATCAAATATTTTATCTTTTAGATTCAAGTAAAACAAATAAAAATAACCAGTCATACTTGAGTTACATGTGAAGGCCAGAAAGGGGTAAAAAATGAATCGCTTAATGATGGAATCACCAATGAAATGTTAAAACAGTGCAGTTGTTGACCTCCTTCCTTCAGACAGCTGGACATATCTGCATGCCTGAGGGATGAACCTGAACTCCCTAGTGGTTACAAGAAGTCCTCTCTTGATGGCTGCCATTCCTCAGTGTACTCATTGGTTTTACTGTCGGCTTAAAAGAGCTTAAGTCCTGCCAAGACTAAGTAATGGATCTTCAGGCATTTATGAAGAATTTGAAATCTTGCCCCATGTTCTCATTCTGTCCTAATTCAATAAGGCTCATCTCCAAACGAGATTGGGACTATGGATTCTTCTCTCTCTTTCTCTCTCTCTGTCAGAGGGGAGGATCAGACAGTTGCTGGGGTTTCAGGACTAAATTGTCACCTCACTGCTCTAGCCTTTCCATATCCTTCCTGCGTGCAAACACCCTGGTAAGCATCAGATGCCGAAGCGGTCACCCAGAATCCCATGACTTCAGCTATGCAAAAGAGCAACTGAGCAGCTCTGGAAGAAAAAGTGCTGCTTCTCTCTCATCGGTGGTTATGATAACATGGGAAACGCACTGGGCCACTGGATTAAGCATGGAGATCGAGTGTATGAAGATCAGTGTAAAATACTAATACAACAAAATATGTGAGTAAATTAAATTCATAGAGCATAATGTTTAAATATGTTTTTCAGAAATGTTTTTCTTCTTTTCTCTGTTTTTAATTTAGTTTGGGTAAAGAGTAAAAGAGTGTATATATATATATATATATATATATATATATATATATATATATATATATATATATATATATATATATTGCCCAAACATGTCAGACAGATATACATTGACAATGATTTATTACAAAAGATAATGACAATATGTAAAATGTAAGAACTTATTTTTGCAGTGCTCATTGTTTTACAAGAATATTTGCAATCCTTTTGCAATATTTGCACGTGAGTTTAAATTATGATTACAGTCTTATTCTCACTTTTTGAAATATCAGATGATGTGAAGGCTATTAGGCTGAAATGTCTTTGTCAACGACTGTAACCTTTGTGATAGTGACTCTCAGCAATAATCCCCACTATGAGAGACATCCAGAGGAATATCTACAAAATACCAGAAACCTCACTGACCTTTGCTGACACCTTCTATTGACCCTGGTGTGACTGTAGAGTCAAGTTCCCAGGCTTTCCAACTGAAGCCCAGGTTCATAACACACATTCTCTTATCCATTTCTGCCTTTCATCTCGCTCTCCTTTCCCCCATTAAATAGCCTTCGCCATCATATTTACAGAGGCTTACAGAACAGGACCAGGGCACATGGCTGCTGCTCCTTGGATACCCAGTCTGTCTGCCACTTATCTGAGGGATTACTGAGATGAGGGCCAGCTACCGCAGATTAGAGACAAAGGCCAAATTAAAACAGGGTCTATCAACAAACACCAGGACAAGATGACAGGGAGGTGATCCAATTACACTGATAACCCAACAATCCCTCGTGTGCTGCAGAATGCTGGTACAAAAAGAGGTAAACAGATATACTCACACAGTGGCACATGTCGATACAGATGTGTATGCATGCATGTGGACAAATTGGCTAGTGCCAATGAGTGGATAAACCGAGCTGCCACACAGATGTGGAAAATTGCAACAGGTTTTTCCATTATGCACTGAAATGTCCCTTACTGTAGAAAAAAAGAGGGCGTAGAATGTGCAACATTCCCTTCAGGTTTTTAATATTGTGTTTAGACAACGGAGAGGAGGTTTTGCTGGAGTTGGATTTGTTAGAGTGTGACATATACTGGTGATAAGTTTGCATCTTTTTCAGTGAGAATGCACACTGAAGACCATAAATTATATGAACAGAAATTAAAAGGGGCACATTTGCAATTTAGTGACAGGTGGGCATGTGCTTATGATTAAAAGTGACAGTTTCCGACAATGACTAGTAACTTCCATTATAACCTTTTCAGTGTTGATAGATTACGTTAATTTTTTCTCATGTTTTCAAGTAAACCTGGCTTCAGAGTTGGACACTTATACGAGAAGCAGGACCCTCACATTTTCAGTAAGGAGGTAGGATTTTCAAGCTCAGGATCTCTACCAGAGGTCCTGCAAAGTAGCTTTGCTATTCCTAGGACTGTGGTCTTTTAGACAGAGACCTTGGATGTTATTCATGGATCTGCTGCAGCTGTTCAGTTTGGGGGTCACTGCCCAAAGTTCTCTGTTTACCATGGGGACCATTGCTGCCTTCACCCGCCTCACCTTCTCGAGCTCTGTACTTAGCATTTGGTATTTCCAAGCTTCTCGAGTTCCTTCTTCCTTCTTCCCAATGTTGCTGTTACTTGGTATAGCTACATCTAGCTACACTCTTCTGCTTGTCCACCAAGTCCCATAGGATCTTGGCTTGGTCTTTCTCAGCCACCCTGCAGGGTGTATCCCGTTTTGACCTCAGGACTTCCACTCCATACTCGGCACACATGTTCCTGTATACTACAGGTGTCGAACTCCAGGCCTCGAGTGCCAGTGTCCTGCAGGTTTTAGATGTGCCTTTGATCCAACACAGCTGATTTAAATGGCTAAACGACCTCCTCAACATGTCTTGAAGTTCTCCAGAGGCCTGGTAATGAACTAATCATTTGATTCAGGTGTGGTGATAGCTGGGCCCTCGAGGCCTGGAGTTCCCCACCCCTACTGTATACTATACCAGCCACTGGCTTTATCCAGCCATTGGTAGAGTTTCTCAACATTAGCCACTTCTTCTATCCGCTGGTGGTACATGCCATGTAGGGAACTATCCTTCCATGATGGTTCCCTTTCTTGCTCCTCCTCATATACCCATGTATCGTTGATGTTTTATCCTGGATAGTGATTATGATACTAACTAGTCCTCAGCCACCTGTCTTCTGCTTAGCATACAAAATCAAGGTGTTGGATATGGGGTGAAACCATCCCTGTATGGTAAGGAGCCTTCTTGTCTTAATGCCAGTGGCTTCTCCGCCTTTTGCCACCTGACTATTCCAGCATGGTATCTTGTTCTTCCCATTCAGCTGACTTCTCATGACTTGCCGTAGTCTCAGCAGGTATTTCATGGTTGCGGGTTTCCTAATGGCATCTTCATAGTTTAGATTTGCTTGTGGGAGTCCCTGGTATTTGTAGCTAGTCTTGTTAATCATCTCACTGAGGAGGTTCAGGCCTTTGCAGAACAGCAGTGGGGACAAAGCATCTCCCTGGTATATCCCACACTGAATAGCAACTTGTGCAATTAGGTTGAAGCTGGCCTATAGTGTTTGCCACACCACCATTGAATGCCTGATGTAGTCTACTATGGTCCTTTTGATTTTCTACAGTTCTAGGCATTCCAGGATCCATGTGTGGGGCACTGAATCATCGGCTTTATTGTAATCAGTCCAGGCAGTGCACAGGTGTGTCAGTCTGGTCTGACAGTCTCAAGTGACATCCCTGTCTACCTGTGGCTGGTGTTTTACCCCTGTTGTGTTCCTACCAATTCTTTGAGCCATGACTCAACACATGGCTCATGTGCCATGTGCCTGTTCATCTTAGCCGCTATAATGCCTGGCAGGAGCTTCCATGTTATGCTGATGAAGGTTATTGGTCGGTAGTTGGACAGGACTGGTTAGTTGCAGCTTGCAGCTTCTCTGCTCAGCTGCTGGACTATGGTTGCATTTGTGGCTCCATGGATCTATCTATACTGGCTGCACTGTGATTATGCTTTAATGCTTCTTTAATGCATTAAAGCATAATCACAGCCACAATTTGCAACACTTTGCAACCTGTTCTTCCAATGTGTGACTTCTCTATTGTGTGCCTTCCTTATGTTTGCAAATTATCCTCCTCTTTTTTAATAGCTTTTATGTTTGTATATATTTTTTAGATACATGTACCATGACAATAAAGGGCTATTCTATTCTATTCTATTCTATCACGGCTATTAACATTAGCAAAGATAGTATTACTATACCAAAAAGAATGCAATACTTACAATAGACGTTTAGTTAGTGCCTCACCTATTTATATGTCAGAGGCAAAATCATAATTAAAACACAGTCACATTCGCAGAAACAGCTTTGCTATTCCTCACCTTAACATCACTACTCTACTGGGGCTCAATAAAACAGACCTGAACTTTGAAGTCACACTTAAGGGTGAAATGCACTTATACTCTGATTACAGACTATCATGATAACAGAGGTCAGCCTTTATAGGGAGCACAAGTTTCACTACGAGCTGATGTAAAATATTTTTGATGAAAATTTTAATTCATAATGAATATTTCCTAAATTAAAATACAATATATGTCTTTAATTGCAACCTATGCAGATATGCTCACGTTCAGTTTTCAAGAAAACAAAAGGAAAAGAAAAACAGGGCATTGAACAACAGTGAGAAAGATATAACCCCTCTGTGTCTCATTTCAACAGGCATTACGTCTTTAGTTTTACAGCATTGGTCTTCTAAAGGTTGGTTGTCATTTATTGGGGTCCAATTTTGACACCAATTGTGCACCGAGGTACCAGTGCCAAAGAGATCATCTGTAAGACAATGGGAACATTGTTTAAAACAATTCTGGGATAAGCATGTGTTGTTCTAAAGAAAAAAGCTAGACAATATCAAGGGTATGCTCTGAACAGGATGGCTTAATTAAGGCCACCACGTTTACTATAACCTGTTCTGTTCTTCATTAAACTTAAAATGGAATTGAAATATTTACTCAAACATCCAGGATTCTCTCACATGCAGTGTACATGGAGTTCTACACAACACTTGAATTTCACACAGACACACGCACACAAGGATACCAGGATCAACTAACTTGTTTGTTTTTCTTTTTGCACTGCTTTTTTTCATAGCTGCCAACAACACACACAACAACATCAAGGACCTTTTATTTGTCTGCAGAAGTTATCGGTTCAGGAATGTTGTTTGTGATACAGCTCTTACTTTAAGACTTTTTTCCCATAATGAGTTGGACCCCTGAGCCCCTGAAATAACCACTGAAATAACATCCTCAAGAAATCAAACAGTGGTTCTGCTTTGATGGAATTTCACCATTTCAGTGTACAATCACATGACTCTAGAGGATTCACTTTCAGTCACTGAAGGTATGTTAACAGCATACTGAAAGACTGACACACAAAGCTATATCTATCAGCACAAAGAAAGGGTTCATGGAGGCTAAAAAACAAATGAGATAAGATGACGCCAAGATCATCAATGATGATAGAATGGAAACTAAAAATAGTGTAAGGTGAGATAGTAGATAATACAGTGTCAAATAAGCAAATGACAGTAATTTATAACAAGGAACTTCTTAAAAATGAAAAAAAAAATTGCTTTTTTGTGCACTGTAATGGCAGTGTCATATATTTGACACAAGCTCTAATGGAAAAGCTACAATCCAGGAACTTGCGAGTGAGTGACAAGAAAGTATGAGCTCACTGTGGCCCTAACACTGCCCTCAGCGCCTGCAGCAGACAGCCGCTAACCTCAGACTCTCCTCTCGTCCAATCGTGCACGAGCTCATTACTGCCGCAGCCTCATTGTGTTAATTGAAGCCACGCTAACTACACCATTCCTCCTGCTCTATAAAAGCAGAAGACTCGTCACCCTCTTTGGCCGCTTCTCCCTCCAGCTACACAGGTAATTGAATTTCGGCAGGTCTCTCAGTAAGCTGGCTTGTTTTAATAACTTCACTAGATTATGTTTAATAAGTGTGCCTTAAACGCTTTTTTCGTCAGGCCAGGGAGGATGAGGAGGGTCAAATGTGATAATAGAAATGAGGAAAAGGGCCATTTTCCTGGCACTGCTCTAGGGATAGATGTAATCACTGCAGCCTATCACCTTGTCTGAGCAGTGTTAGGTTCAACTGTGGGCCATGGTGCCGAAGTTAAGGGAGATATGCTCCAATTCACAGATGATGTTACAGAAGGGGGACAAAAAGAACAAAATCATACTAATTCCACAAGCTTTCCTTTTCTGTACAAAATACATTTGTCATGTCTCCTGCTAGGAATTTTTATAAAAACACAAAAAACTAGGGCATCGTATGAGGAGGCTCTGAAATTAGAGCTAGAAGAAGAAGCAAGAAGCAGAGTAGCCAGAGTGCTCCAACTTTCCAACAAACTTTCATTAAAATCTTCTCTGTTTTTTTTTTTGTTTAGTTTTTTTTTTACATAATCTTCTTGACAGTCAAATAGTATCTCTTTAACACCTACTTCTCAGTTTCTTTACAGAGGAATTGGATAAAACATCACTTTTGTTCTTTTCTTGTGAAATTCAGAAAGATGTCAAAATGCCTTTCCTGGAATAGAGAACCTGTAGATCAAAATATTTTACAGAAATTAGAAGAAGAAGAAACAGAACACTGGAAGCATTACTTTTATTCTGAGGGTGTCACAAATCTATCCAAATAATTAAATCAGAACCAACATCTTCATAATGTTCCAATTTTCCAGCTAACCTTCATAAAATCTGCCCTGGTTTTTTTTTTGTTTTTACATAATCTTCTTGACAGTCAAAAAGTGTCTTTAACACCCACTAATTCTAACCAATTCTTGTTTCTTTGCTTTGCATTTAATAGTAGATAAAAGTAGTGAACTGACTGGAGCTTTTTTCACTCACTTTTCTGAGTGCAAGTCGTCCCACATGTGTCTTAAAGGCATGTGCAGTGGAGCACCCCCAGAGACAGTGAGACAGTGAAATAATGTTAGTTAAGTTGATGTCAAACAGTTTCTGTTTCTGTAACTTGAAAAAAATATCAGCTCCAGACAAAACCTTGGTGGATCATTTCAGTGGTATAAACTTAGTCATTCTGAGAGACAGGGCTCTAGAGTGCGACCAAATTGGTCGCAAATGCGACCAAATTTTTCAATGGTGTGACTAAAAAAAAATCTTAGGTCACACCGGTGCGACCAACTGTTCGAGTAACAAAAAAAAGAAAAAAAAATACTCTGAAAGTCTTCGTGTGGTCAACAGCAGACACACATTGTGCTCCTATCGTGGTCCAAACCAATCAGGGATAGTCAGGGGCGGGAGCTCTCTGATTGGTCGTGGTCTAGATATTCATGTAGTCCGCGTGTACGTTTGAAAGTGCAGGGCGGAGGGAGAGAGAGAGGTGAGTAGCTTGAATAAAGCGATATCGATTAGTTAAATCCTGAATTGACTTTTAAATATAAATGTATTTTGCCAGAAACGCCAGAATCTCAGGTCACAAAACCTTTTCAACAACCACCAAACAGTAAATGAGAGCAGGCACACGGACTCCACACAAAGACGTAAACGCAGAGTGGACCCGACGCATCAGAATCAGATTTCTCTTTCTCGGCTTTCTCACCCGACGGCCCGTAGACGGACACGCCGTCGGGGCTGAAAGCCGACAGCTCACTGATTCTGATGCGTCGGGTCCGCGCTGTGTTTACGTCTTTTTTGCGCTCGATTCTGAGCTGCAGGTTTTGTCTCTCTCCAACCAAAATTCACTGAACCATGCAGTAAACTACGCTTCACATTTGATAAACATCGTCATGAATTCCCTCTGACTTTTGCTGTTTTGCCTCCACCACGATAAAAATCACACTTCATGCACAGCTCTCTCTCTCGCTCTCTCTGTACTTCAAGAACAGTTTCCCATCTCAAATCTGTTTTCTGTATTATTCATTCGCTTATTACCCACCAATGTACCGTTGTTTACAGCGCTGTCGGCTGCTGTCTTTTTTTTTTCTTTTTTTTGTTTTACTTAATGACCTCAGAAAAGAAAGTCTAATTTCTGCTGTTCAATACTGAAGAAGACATTTAAACTTTTTAAAACTATGCAAAATTGCAGAATATTGCAGAATATTTTAAGGTTATCTGCTATAAAAAGCCAGACCAAGAGAATCTCCTTCATGTTTTTTCTGAGTTTTATCCTCAGTTACTTTCACACAAAGGCATCTGCTGTGATGTTTACAATTCTGATGAAGTCTCACAAGTGTCAGTACTGATAAATGATCAGAATTATAATATTTCTGACTGTCTGAGGCAAAATTGAATCGAATTGGGACTTTGTGAATCAGAATCGAATGGATTATAGAAATCAGTGATGATGCCCAGCCCTAGTCAGCAGCCTAGGCCTGACAGAAGTGGATGTAGCTGTGGGTAATAAGAAAAAATTAAAAGAAGGATTGATAACTTTTTTGTTAACTTAAGGCCTGATCCGTCTGAAATTCATAGCCAGCTCTGACACAGAGCCATCAATCTCTAAACGCTGAAAAAGCACCGTGTATCCGGAAAACACATTATATGTCATCATAAATGCACTGCCCAAGTGTCCCCTCTCCCCACTGCCTTTTAGCGGCAGGCAGCAGCAAACAGGTCGTCAGAGGAGGCCAGGATGATGATTAAGTTTAACATTGTCTACAATATTGCCAAAGAGTGCCAAAGCACTTTAAGCACAAGCACAAGATTGTTAGTTAATCATTTACAAATCAATATTGTCTGTATGGACAGCAATTTTCCGCCCAAAAAAGTACACATGTAAAACTGCGGTGTTAAGCGATGTGGTTGAAAAATTTGGCTGCGCCTAAGAAAAAAAATTTAGGCACACTAGTGCAACCGTAGCAAAAGGTTAGTCTAGAGCCCTGAGAGATCAAAATTCATAACAGGTAATTCACATTCAAGTTAAACAGGAGAATATTTTTCAAGAATTTTTTTATGAAGAATTCAGAATTTGTTGAAATTTTTGAGAAGAGCATATTAATAGAAATTCGCTCAGAAACAAATATTTTTGATTTATCAAAATTCTCTCTCCGCTCACTTTCTTTAGTCTACCAGGAGTTTCTCTGGCTATGATTGTTTTGACTAGCTCTGTTCATTTTAAGATCATCTGAGAGTTCAGGAGTTTAAAGGTCAGACTGGGGTCAAGTCTTATCATTCTTGATGATGGTTTGGATTTACTGCCAGCCACGTGTTAGCTTCAGCAGCTTGGTGAGGCTAAGCTGTAGTGAAAGGCACGACAAAGAGACACACACAAATGTGTCAAAGGTTACACCACTGAGCAAATAAGAGATAAGGGAGCAAAAACATGAAGGTGTCCTGTGTCAAGTTTGGTTCTAACTATAATGTGTCAAAAATGAGAGACTGATCAAAAATTGACATTTTTTTCCCCAAGACACAGTAATAAAGAGAAACATGTGAGCAGAGGGGCAAAAATAAAGACAGAAGTTTAGACAGTGAAACAGAAGGGGAGAGACAAATTTGTACTTCAGGAACCAGATGCTGGTAAAGAGGCTGAGACAGGCTGCAGACAGAGATGCATGGGGAATGTAAGTAAGCTGATCAGCACTTGGAAAGGCCATTTGAGACACACCAGCAGCAACACCACTGTCACACGGAAGCATATTTACATAATATTGTGTGTTGTCAGTGGAGTGATGGCTAGTGCAGGTAGCTATCTGTAGGAGCAGGATATACATGTTAACCTGATTGAGTATGTGTGTGTGTGTTTGGTTGTGTGTCTATTCTGGCCATCTCCCGTCACCCTCACTGGACAGGTGGCATCCCCTAGCCCTGTGATTAGCATGTCAATGTCTTCACATGTTGATGGGAGCGCCACTGCAGGCATCTACATTCATATATAAATGTAAATTCAAAACCCTCCCCCATCCCGTCACCTTCACACACCTGCACCATTTCAACTCTGACAGTTCAGGATTAATTTGGTTGCTTCCCATCTGTGGAGATGGTGGCAGAACGGGTACTGGGATTGCCTCGGACACCGCCAAACAATCATGACATGCGACAGGGATGGTGGAGCCAGGGGAGGAAATGACAGCCACAGAATGTCCCAATCAAGAAAACTTTGTATGAAAGCCATCTAAGAAACTTTTGACCCCTTATTTCGTCTTTCATATTCTAATGATGTGTTTCTGCAGATGAGTCCTCATCAGGACTCAGACAAAATGACAGGCTTCATCACATTCTAGGAGTGTCCGTGCTGTCAGTCCAAAAACAGTGATTTAGAAGGGTTTGGAAACACTTAAACTCCGTCCTGAAACTAGAAGGTTTCAACTGAAGTCTACAGCCTTAATTTTATTTTGCTTATATTTGATGTGTGTGTGTGTGTGTGTGTGTGTGTGTGTGTGTGTGTGTGTGTGTGTGTGTGTGTGTGTGTGTGTGTGTATGTGTGCGTGCATGTGTGTCACACAGTCTAGATACTGTGTTCTGAAACACTGGAAATCCCCCCAGATTATGCATTTCATATCTATATATCTATTCACCTCAGTTCCACTGGAGTAAAGACAGAAATCTTAGACATAGATATATTCGTACAGAGATCCTAGAGAATGAAATTAAAATTGCCTATATCACAGGTATTTATCCTCCAACATTTTTTAAATTACATTTTCACAAATATTAGTCTATTTATTGAATTTTCAGTGGGATCGTATCAACGATCCTTTGAGATGGCACTGCGCTAAATTAAAATCCAATAGATAATTCATAGTAAATTCTGTAAACTGTTAATTGGTCTTCAAGATGAAAAGGGCCATTAGTGTAAGTTCTGTTTAGTAAAGACTTTAAGTAATCTGTGTAAAAAAGGACTAATAATATTTTGAGAATGAATGCATGAACTTTAACACCAAAGTTAAAATAATATTGGGTATTTCAAGAATTTCATTTATATGTGGTATTTCTCCTATTCTGCACTCCCATTGGCATCAGTGGCCACATTTAACATTGGACCAACCATTTTATCAGTAAGGTAAAGAACAGAATGACCATTTTTAATACATGGTTAGAAACCTGACTGAGCTAAATCAATGAAAAATGGTGAACTTGAAGGGCACATATCAAACACACCCTCTGCCAACTAACAATTTTATACAAAATCAAATATGTGAAAAACTACCTGCAAAGAGTTCAGATGCAAAACTGTCTAAATATCACTCCCATGAAAATCTGATAAATGACACAATGATATTAAGTTCAGTTCAATTCTTTTTGATTTAAATATAACACATAATCACAACAGTTGCCTCAAGTGAAAGCTTTCAGTAGAATATTCAAATGCTTTTGCTTGGAACTTCCAGTCATTTCTATATTTAGTCTCCTCCACTTTGCCACCATCAATAAGAACATATGATTCAGACCATGTGATATTCAAAAAAGTCCCCTTTACCACTTTTTTCAAACCTATGGAATAATAATGTGCTTTACCAGCTTACGTGACACGATAACAGTACAATTTGCTTATATCTATTTATTTTACCTACTTATTTCAACATTTTTAATAACTCATATATTGATTGCGTATTTATTTTGAGCACAGTGCATGGTAGAGTGCATTATTTTGTAATGTCTTGTGTTTTTTGATTATTCTGTTATTGTTTGGCAATTAAATGTCATTTGCTATAATTATATGTCGTCGTACTGTGCGGTTATTGCTGATCAGTGTGTTTAGTGTTCCATTTGAATTTTGCTTTCACAGTTTGTAATGTTTTCAGCTCCATCTTCAATAATTTTACAACCATTTCCTTTGTTCCTTTATAGTGTCCAAAGAAATGGATTTAGAAAATCCTGGCAAATTTGCGAAATTATTTTTGTTAAAACTTTTGGTTTTCCTTTGTTGATTTTCAAATATCTTTTATTTGTTATACATCACATTAATATTTCATATCGGAATTCAGAGATGCACATATTTTATTTTGTTACATTTCCCCCTCCTTCTATGATCGTACGCTACTCTTTAAAGAAAAATATTTGACTTTTATAATATAATCAAACAATTTAAAAGGCTGCCAACTGACAGTAAAATGTAATATAAAAAATACAGCTTGTGTGTGTGTGTGTGTGTGTGTGTATGTGTGTGTTTGTGTGTGTGTGTGTGTGCCATTCCAATTAAAAAACATGGGCAGGGAAGAGGAATGTGTAGTTTTTTCCTCAGAGACTAAAGTCAATACAAACACTAAATGACACACTGATGCAAGCAAGAAGCTCCCTGCACGGATGAACATGCAGCTGACACACACACACACACACACACACACACACACACACACACACACACACACACACACACACACACACACACACACACACACACACACACAACAAACCCGTCAGCAAAACAAGTTAAAGCCACCCACAGACAGAATCTCTCAGACGAGATAGCGAAAATCCTGTTTCTGTTTTTTTGTTCATCTTTTCTTCTGCATCTTGTGACTGGCCTAATTGAGTTGTAAATCATCACAATTATAAGTTGATTCCATACTGTGATGTCAGAACATTTCTTCACAAAGCTGCAGAAAGGCATAATTACAGAGGGAATTAAAAAATGTGCCTGAATGTGCTGTTCCAAACAGGAACAACAAACATATTACATTCCCCCGAAGGCTATACCAACACTAACTGTACAGTACGCTGCATTCAATAATAATGCATTTAATTAGCTATTCCATTCTTCAGCAGCTTCTTTAAATGGGTTATGAAATGGGTTAATTAGAAAAGAATAAAAAAATACATCTGAAATTTTATTTTTTTTCTTCAAAGTGCACTGTTCAGAATATTGATGGGAGCAGATGGTATTAGCAAGCTGCATGCTGTGTGTCCATGTGCATGTGGCAGGGCTAGTTTCAATTCATGCTCGCTCCACACCTTTGATAGTCAAGTGGATTACACCTTGTGTTCAAACAGAAAAGGGAGGAAAGAAAGCGGCAGAACACAAAATGGAATTAGAAGGCTGCTTATAGGCCCTGATTCATTTATTGTTAACTCCTTCCAGTTCATTAAGCCTAATCCCTGTTAGGATGGTGATGTGGTGAGTAGCAGAGGGTTTGAATGGGTCCAGGCTGGCTGTGAGGCCAGTGAGGGTTGGGGAGGGTGGGCCGGGGTGGGGGGCTATGTGTGCTTATTGTGGACGTCTCAGTCCTAGTCCCCGCGGTGTGTTTGTGCATTGTGTGTGTATGAGATGGGGGAGGAAGAGGCAGTCAGCTGGACAAGGGAGTGAACCCTTTTCTCCTGCTGGGTGCCAGTGCTCTCTTGGGTAGGTGTTGAGTTCCACCCACCCACCCTGAGGGTTTTGTTTTAGCCCCCCACTGCTGAGTCCCTGTGACAAGCGTGAAGCAGTCCTTTCCCTTTGTGAATCAATCTGGCGGGGTTCTTCGCGCCTCGCCTGGCCAGACACACATGAACACACACAGACACACGCACACACACACACATACACACACAGGCAGGGTCACCAATGGCCATGTTAATACAGATGTACATGCCAATAAGGTCCCTTAATCAGTACACAAGAGGGAGAGATTGACTTTTAAAGAAGACATACGGCCGCTTTCTTTCAACCCCAGCGGAGCTGTTCACTCTGTGCAGCACTGACTCTTTTAATTTTCCCTGTATGGCTGACCAAGGCCACATTCTGCCTGAACAGAAGCAGAGTGAAAAAATAAATCTAGAATCTGTAAACACACTATTTCATTAATAAGACAATTTGTATCCACACTGGCAGTTAACGTGCTCTAAAACGTGCATTAAAAAATTACACAAACGTAGTGAACGACAACAACAACTAATAAAAGTTTAAAGAAAAAACACTGAATGTAACATCTAAAAAACTTTTATATGTTACAAAGAAACAACATCGACAAAAATATAAAAATTAAAATAGATTAAAAATGTCGACATCCTACGTACCTCCTTCAGCAGATTCATGTGACAACAGCTTTTAAGATTCAGGCTGTGCATTCATCATTATGACCAGTGAATCTCAAATCTCCAGGAGAAGCAACAACACAAGGTTTTGCCTGGGCGGTTCTTCTAAAGCACCATCTTTATTTTATTTTTTTATTTGCCACTTGCTTACTGACATGTGATGATTTCCAGGCTCTGAAGTGCTTTTCCCCTCTGATGTTTAATCAGATTCAGTGATCTTTGCTTGGATTCATTTGGTTTGGCCTGCTGAAAGTTCATGTTTTACACACCACTTTGCAAAATCCTGTTTGGAACAAAGAGATACATTTCCAAAACTCTTACAGGATATTTTACATATACAGTAATGTCCCAATGCATAAATTATATAACAGTTTTCCTGGAAATTTCAAAAATATATAAAGACTTAACTGGAGGCTCTACTTAGGGAAAAATATGGGCTCACGGTTCTTTTTCATACAATGAATAACATAGAGCAACAAGTACGACACACAGTTATTTATTTTTTATTTAATATATATATTCATTAAATATGACTCAAGTGAGTACATCAATCTAAAAAGAAATCACATTGCTTTTATACTTTTGTAATGTTGTGGTCTTTAATGAGAGCTTAATGGTATTTCTGGTGTTAAAATAGGTCAGTAAAATGAATTTATGTCTCACAGCTGTCGTAATATAATTGGCTTTTCATTATGCTGCCTGCACTGTTAACATGCACTTCATAAACAACCGTGCTGTTACTGGAAATTCTGTCATTTTTTTTCCTACTGGAAACATGAAAAATCAAACTCCTCCCTTCACCCTTCCCAGAGCTTTATATGACAAAGCTTTCCCTTCTATGTAATGTAGCTTATAAAGTACCCAAGAGCGTAGATTTGGTTTTGGCATTGGTGGGGACGGATGGTTCAACCACCGAACCTGCCCTGTTTCTTTTTTTCCCTTTTTGTCGTTGCTTCTTGATAAATAAAGGAGAAATATACTTGCCTACATATGCTATTCTACATGCTTTTAAACCATTTAAAATTACAATTCATAGTTTTATATGTGAATTATATAATGTTAAATTACTATTAAACAAATGAATGACTAAGTATTTTAGACTTTAGTTTACTTCAGCCATATTCCATATAACTCAGGTATCATACAAAAATAAAAATAGAGTGTGACAATAAAAGAATATGACTTTAAGGACTTAACAACATTACTTCAGTTACACCAACATCTCTGATACATCAGCACTAAGGGAACACTGAGTGACCTGGTGGGTTTTGTCCATAAAACTACTCGTCTAAGATTACCACAAAGTAAAAGATCTCTCAGCAAAATTATGCAACATTTTAGGCACTACTGCCCCGATCAACTCAGTGAGCTGGGATGTTTTATTCTAAACATGAACTACGGTTACAGCAACATGGACTACTGGTGTCCCACACAACAACTCAACGTCCACTACACTGTAAGACCGAATAGTAATAGGTTGATAAATGAAATGAGTTCCAACTACTTAAAAACCTGTTATAAGTTCATACACCTTTATTTTTTTGAGTAGTTTGAACAAGTTTGTTTTTCAAGTTATTAGTACTTGAATATATTGATTAGTTTCTGGCATTGCCCTCAAATAATTTGAGTTTTAACACTGACGTCACTTACGTGCCTACGTACGTACCTACGTGCGCCACCTGTTTCTTTATGAAGTGCTGGCAACCATCTTGGATTCCTCGCTTCGAGTGCGAATGCCCGCTCATTACTCCGAAAGAAACTTGTGGAACGTTAATATCCGAACAGAAATAAAAACATTTGTCAAGGGTTTTTTTGCGGCATTGCCTTTGACGCTGGATAAAGGAGGGCATGCTATGGTATGTTACGGACTTTTGAACTGGAACAGCTAACGCTCTGCACTTGGCTAGCTGCATTTACCGCCTTTGCAGCATCTTCAGGAGCGCTTTTGTGGTAAGTTTTATTTTTTCTGAAACTATAGTTCTCCGTTGTAATATGGGTTTTTTATCGTCATAAATGTACAACTCTAGCAGGCATTTAAGAATTACATGCATGCGTCGTTTTATCCATGTTGGCTTGGCCCCAAAGTGTTTTGCATGAATTATGCTAATAAGCTCATATTTAGTATAACACATTATTAGTCCCAGCAGAGGCTGGGACTAATAATGTGTTAATAACTTTTCTAATCTCTTACTATTTCAAAAGAAGTCTTTTGAAGGCGTTTCTGGATTTGCAGATTATAAACTGCCTTGTGGTTAAATTGTTGAATCAATATGCACTGCTGCGCTGCTTCACACTTAGCGCATACGTGGATATTGACTTTGGCTAACCCATTTGCTAACTGGTGGAACTTAAAACTTACGTTTAGTTCTCTGGAGTTGTACATATTAAAACTGGGGCAGCAAAATTGTAGGCACAGGACATACTTACAAAAGCAGTGATTAATCATTACATAATTAGGTGGTAGAACTTGGTTTACATTGCAAATAGTTATGTATACCAAGTTGAAATGTAGAATCTTCTGAACTGTAAAATTGTTGTGCCTGGTCTATTTTAGGTTAGCTTAAGGGTGAATCCATCAATAATATATTTACCAAACAGTTATTTTTTCGTTTTATTTTATTCTGATGCCCAGTGTTCATTAGTGAAAGACTTAGTTTTTTATCTGTCAGGGGCTGGGTCTGTGACACAGCATTTTGAGTTTATTTTGTATTTTTGCTTTCTTATGTTATATTGAAATGAGGTGAAGTTCTTGTATTGTTGTTATTATTAGTTAAGGTTTAGTTGAGTTCTGGGCTGGTTATGTTTCATCTGTGTCTCCTTGGTTGTGTGTCTTTTCTGTTCTCTGTGTAGTCTGTCTTGTCTTCTGTGTTTTACTGTTATGTCCATGCCAGGGCAGAAGTAAATTTTCAGGGGTGAAGATGCTGTTTACCATGACCAGCTAAGACTACAGATTGTAGATGAAGTCGAGAAAAGTGAAAAGAATCCTGATTACAAAGCTGATGCACACAACTTTGGCCTTGCAATGCAAAGAGATCATCAATGATGACCTACCAGTAGGTCAGATCCTGGATTGCTGGCCTACTCTGAAATCCCAGTGTCACGGGCGAGAATGCGGTGGACTCAAGAGCAGACTCAATTTGCTTCGAACTGTGTATAATTTATTGAAAAGAACAAAACGTGAACAGAACTGGGTTTAACAGAAACCATACGCAGAAACTAAGGGAAATCCGTGGGCGGAGAGACCGGCGTAGAGCACGGGGAGAACTCTAACGGGAACTTCTGTAAACACAGGAGAGAGATGTTACTGAATGGAAAAAAACGAGTAAGGGACAGAGGTACGGAGTGCCAGTGGATAGTCTTGGGCTTACTTGGAGACCCTAGTTATTAGGCGGGAAAAGGGCTGCCGTGGGAGTATTCCAGAGAGGGTCAAGAGTGTGGAGAGTCCGGTCCAGATTCCAAGGAGGTGGAGAATACGGACTGAAGGGCAGGCTGAGGAGAAGTGGAGTATATAATCCTTGGGTTCAGAGCAGACGGAAGAACAGAATGGAGACCAAACCAGCACTACTGATGAGTGCGACGGGTGGTGAATCTGAAGAATACAGGAAACAAAAACACATTAACCCATGGTCCAGATATACAGAGTCAGAGCTCAGAGGAGGGCGAGTTTACCACAGATGGTAGCAGGATGAACTGGCGAGGAGTGGCAGGCCGTGCCGGCTTAAAAACCCTCTAGGTGGAGCCCCGGAGATTGACAACAGGTGATGAGCTGGCCAACTCCACCCCCAGGGACGAATGACAGGAACCTGGACCACGCCCGACCAGACACTCCCACAGCATATGACAGTACCTCCCCCTCAAGGGCCGCCACTCGGCGACCCCCCAGCCCGGGCCCTGCGAGGGGAGGAACGAAATGCAGCAATCAGGGACGGGTCCAGAATGAGCGACCGGGGAACCCAAGAACGCTCCTCGGGCCCATACCCCTCCCAGTCCACTAGGTACTGGACACCACGACCACGGTGGCGCACGTCAACGATCCGCCGGACCGAATAGGCCGGATGACCGTCCACGAGCCGGGCGGGAGGCGGGGGAACAGATTGCGGACACAGAGGACTGCTACGGACCGGCTTGACCTGAGAGACGTGAAACGTCAGGTGGACGCGCCAGGAGGCCGGGAGCCTGAGACGGACCGCCGAGGGGCCGACAACAGCAGTGATCTCATAGGGGCCAACATAGCGGGGAGCCAACTTTCGAGAAAGCGACCGCAAGGGAATGTCCTTAGCACAAAGCCACACCCGTTGTCCAGGCCGATACGCCGGAGCGACAGAGCGGCGACGATCCGCATAGTCCCGTTGCCGGTCGACAGTCGCAAGGAGAGCCCGTCGGACCCTCCGCCACATCCGCCGGCAGCGTCGAAGGTGATGCTGGACTGAAGGAACAGCCAAATCCGTCTCATCCTCCGGGAACAACGGTGGCTGATACCCCAGCGAGGCCTCAAAGGGGGACAAACCCGTCGCTGAAGACGTGAGAGAATTATGGGCGTACTCCACCCAAGGCAACTGAGACGACCAGGCAGCCGGGTTCAGCGACGAGACGCAGCGAAGAGCGGATTCCAACTCCTGGTTCAAACGCTCAGTCTGGCCATTGGTCTGCGGATGGAAACCAGAACTCAAGTTGGCCTTGGCACCCAGGGCTGTACAGAAGGCCCTCCATACTCGGGAGACAAACTGAGGCCCCCTGTCAGACACAATCTCCGAGGGTATGCCATGAAGACGGAACACATGGTCTGTAAGGATCTGGGTGGTCTCCGCAGCCATCGGCAGCTTGTCCAGGGCCACGAAATGAGCCGCCTTGGAAAACCGATCAACTATGGACAGAACCACCGTCTTCCCCGAAGAGGCTGGGAGGCCGGTAACAAAATCCAAGGCGATATGAGACCAAGGCCTATGCGGGGTACTCAGCGGTCGGAGTAAGCCAGACGGGGGCCGATTAGAGGTCTTGTTACGGGCACAAACGGAACAGGCAGCCACATAAGCCTTCACATCCTTGTCCATAGAACGCCACCAGAAATACCTCTTCAACAGAGCCGTGGTCCTACTCACTCCCGGGTGGCAAGTAAACCGGGCTGTATGGATCCAATGGATAACAGCCGACCGGGCGGCAGAGGGTACAAAACGCCGACCGGGCGGGCCAGTTCCCGGATCAGCGTCGTCCCGCAGTCCTTGGCGTATAGCCTCCTCCACATCCCAGGTGAGGGAGCCAATCCTGCAGGTGGAAGGGAGAATGAGGGTCCCGGGAGTCCGAGTCCGAGGAGTACTGGCGAGACAGAGCATCAGGTTTAAGATTCTTGGAACCCGGGCGATAGGAAATGTCAAAGTTAAATCGGGCGAAGAAAAGGGACCACCGAGCCTGGCGGGAGTTCAGTCTCTTAACCGTTCTGAGATAAGTCAGATTCTTGTGATCTGTCCAGATGATGAATGGATTGTTCCGTCCCCTCCAGCCAGTGGCGCCACTCCTCCAAAGCCAACTTAATGGCCAGGAGCTCCCTATCCCCAACGTCATAGTTCTGTTCGGCAGGAGATAGGCGTCGAGAAAAATAGGCGCAGGGCTGGAGCTTGCCATGAGGACCAGAACGCTGAGACAGCACAGCCCCCACCCCCACGCTTGAAGCATCAACCTCCACCACAAACTGCCTACTCGTGTCAGGATGGACTAAAACAGGAGCCGAAGTGAAAAGCCGTTTGAGCGTGGCGAAGGCCGAGTGAGCCTCGGGGGACCAAACGAAGGGGACCTGGGAGGAAGTAAGGCGAGTGAGAGGCGCAGCCACCCGACTGTAGTCCCTGACAAAACGCCTATAGAAATTCGCGAAGCCAAGGAACTGCTGCAGCTGTCTACGCGAACCAGGAACGGGCCACTCCACTACTGCCTTAACCTTTACAGGGTCCGTCTTCACCTGCCCTTCCGCCAGTAGGTAGCCCAGAAACGAGATAGACGAGACATGAAAGTCACACTTCTCGGCCTTCACATAAAGGCGGTTCTCCAACAGTCGCTGCAGCACACTCCGGACATGCACACGATGCTCTTCAAGGGACCGAGAAAAAATCAAAATGTCGTCCAGATAAACAAACACAAAAACATTAAAAAAATCCCGGAGCACGTCATTCACCAGTGCCTGGAAGACTGCAGGGGCATTGGTGAGGCCAAACGGCATCACCAGGTATTCAAAATGCCCCAGAGGAGTGTTAAAAGCAGTCTTCCACTCGTCGCCCTCCCTTATGCGGACAAGGTGGTACGCGTTCCTCAAGTCCAACTTAGAGAAGACAGTGGCCCCATGGAGGGGTTCGAAAGCTGAACTGATCAAAGGCAGGGGATACCTGTTCCTAATCGTGATCGCATTAAGGCCCCTGTAATCAATGCACGGCCGGAGCGACGCATCCTTTTTAGAAACAAAAAAGAAACCAGCGGCCACCGGTGAGGAAGAAGGACGAATGAGACCGGCCGCCAGCGAATCCCGGACGTACGTCTCCATAGTCCCCCTCTCCGAACGGGACAGATTATAGAGACGGCTGGAGGGCAGAGGGGCACCGGGGAGGAGATCAATAGTACAATCATAGGGCCGATGAGGAGGCAGCGACAGAGCCCTGTCCTTACTGAACACTTCTTGTAGATCATGATATTCAGGAGGGACAGAGGTAAGGTCAGGGGGGGAGACAACCACTGGAGGAGAAACAAAAGCCCCCGAGGGCAGTGCTGACTTTAAACAGTTGGCGAGACAAAACAAACTCCAACTCGCTACTCTCTTCCCTGCCCAGTCAATGTGTGGATTGTGCTTCTGCAACCACGGAAAACCAAGGATCACTGGCACGTCAAGGGAAGAGGTGGTAAAGAGAGTTATGTCTTCCTGATGATTACCTGACGTGACTAACTTGACAGGCGCGGTCCGGTGAGTGATCATCGCGAACACCTCATTATTCAAAGCGGCGGCCGGGATCGGAGGCTCGAGCTGAATGAGGGGCAAATTCAACGATTTAGCCACCGCAGCATCTATCAAATTCTGCTCCGACCCGGAGTCAACGAGAGCACAAAGAGAATGAGCCCTAGTACCGGACATCAACGAAACCGAAAGCAAAAGACGGGGTTTATCACTCTTAAAAACACTGCCCACCCGTAACCCCGGACTTACCGGCGGGCCACGCCTTTTGGCCGGACCGGGCAAACAGCGATGCGATGGCCGCTTCCTCCGCAGTAGAAGCACTCTCCGGCTCGGAAACGCCGCTCCCGCTCCTCAGGAGTGAGCCGACCGCGGCCAATCTGCATAGGCTCAGGGGAAGGAGAGCGAGGACGGACGGATGATGTCACCGGAAGCGACGGGGGTAACGCCGAAACGGCCGCGGGTCAAAACAGTGACGGAGAGGGTCTGGACCGCCTCTCAGCGTCTCTCTCCCTCAGTCGACTATCGATCCTGAGAGCAAGAGAGACAAGCGCTTCAAACGTGGCCGGCTCGTCGTGCACAGCCAGCTGATCCTTCAGTTGTTCGGAAAGGGACGCTAGGAAAATACCCCGCAGCGCAGCGTCTGGCCAACCCGCTTCAACAGCAGCGGTGCGGAACTCGATCGCGTATTCCGCAACGCTGCATTTTCCCTGGCGGAGTCCCAACAGCCTCTTAGCTGCAGTACCCTCAGAGATCGGGTGAGCGAACGTAGCCTTGAATTCCTTGAGGAAGTCCTCATAGGAACACAAGGCAATCGGATGAGAAAACAAAAACGCCTCAGCCCACGCAAGCGCCTTACCCCTAAGCAACCCAACAAAATGGGAAATCTTGGCAGCATCATTAGGAAACGCATGCGGCGTGCGACTGACGAACAACGACCACTGAAACAGGAACCCCCCACACAGCCCCAGCTCTCCGTGAAAAGGCTCCGGTGGAGGGGAAGAGATGCCCCGATAAGCCGATTCAGGACGCGCAAAGGCGGGTGCAGACAACGGTTCCGGCTGACTAGGGAAAATGGGTGGATTCGACTCCCTGATTTCTGAAAACCGGGTAAGTAACTCCTCCTGTTTATCACTGATAGCATTACACTGATCCATTAAGGACGTCAAGGTCTGTTCATGCCGTCCTAACACCGCGCCCTGTTCATTAATGGCGGCGCGAATTGGGTCCGCTGAGTCCATAAGTGGCCAGTTCGTTCTGTCACGGGCGAGAATGCGGTGGACTCAAGAGCAGACTCAATTTGCTTCGAACTGTGTATAATTTATTGAAAAGAACAAAACGTGAACAGAACTGGGTTTAACAGAAACCATACGCAGAAACTAAGGGAAATCCGTGGGCGGAGAGACCGGCGTAGAGCACGGGGAGAACTCTAACGGGAACTTCTGTAAACACAGGAGAGAGATGTTACTGAATGGAAAAAAACGAGTAAGGGACAGAGGTACGGAGTGCCAGTGGATAGTCTTGGGCTTACTTGGAGACCCTAGTTATTAGGCGGGAAAAGGGCTGCCGTGGGAGTATTCCAGAGAGGGTCAAGAGTGTGGAGAGTCCGGTCCAGATTCCAAGGAGGTGGAGAATACGGACTGAAGGGCAGGCTGAGGAGAAGTGGAGTATATAATCCTCGGGTTCAGAGCAGACGGAAGAACAGAATAAGATAAGATAAGATAAGATAAGATAACCTTTATTAGTCCCACACGTGGGAAATTTGTTTTGTCACAGCAGGAAGTGGACAGTGCAAAAGTTATGAGGCAAAAATTAGAATACAATAAGAATAAATACAGTACACAACTGTACAGAATAGAATAAAATAAAATACTATATACAGTAGAATAAAATAAAATAAATATACAATAAGATAAAAATAGAATACAAATACAAATACTATATACAACTGAGTAAAAATACAACGATGACAGAAAGGATTATTGCACTTAGTATTATTGCATATGTATGGATGTGTGTGCTTGATCAGTTAAAGTCTTTATTATGGAGTCTGACAGCAGTGGGGAGGAAAGACCTGCGAAATCTCTCCGTCCCACACCGTGGGTGCCGCAGTCTCCCACTGAAGGAGCTGCTCAGTGCTGTCACAGTCTGCTGCATGGGGTGGGAGATGTTGTCCATCAGGGATGACAGCTTAGCCGCCGTTCTCCTGTCACTCATCACCTCCACTGGGTCCAGAGGGCATCCTAGAACAGAGCTGGCCCTTCGGATCACCCTGTTCAGTCTCTTCCTGTCCCCAGCAGAGATGCTGCCGCCCCAGCAGACCACGCCATAAAAGATAGCAGAAGCCACAACAGAGTCATAGAATTTCTTCAGGAGTGTGCCCTCCACTCCAAACGACCTGAGTCTCCGCAGCAGGTACAGCCTGCTCTGCCCTTTCCTGTAGAGGGCGTCTGAGTTATGAGTCCAGTCCAGTCTATTGTTCAGATGAACACCAAGGTACCTGTAGCTGTCCACAGCCTCAATGTCCATACCTTGGATGTTCAGTGGTTGCAGTGGAGAATGCTTGTGCCTGCGGAAGTCTACCACCAGTTCCTTGGTTTTACTGGCGTTGATCTGGAGGTAGTTCAGCTGGCACCAGTCCACAAAGTCTTGGGTCAGACCTCTGTACTCCTTGTCGTCCCCATCAGTGATGAGGCCGACTATTGCAGAGTCATCAGAGAACTTCTGCAGGAAGCACTGGGTGGAATTGTGGGGGAAGTCTGCAGTGTAGATGGTGAAGAGGAACAGAGCCAGAACCGTTCCCTGTGGGGCCCCAGTACTGCAGACGACCCTGTCCGACACACAGCCCTGAGTCCTCACATACTGTGGTCGGTCGGTGAGGTAGTCCAGGATCCAGGTAGTGAGGTGATGGTCCACTCCAGAGTTCACCAGCTTGTCCTTTAGAACCGAGGGAAGAATGGTGTTGAAGGCACTGGAGAAATCAAAGAACATGATTCTCACAGTGCTTCCAGCGGTCTCCAGGTGAGCGAGGGAACGATGTAGGAGGTGAATGACGGCATCATCCGCTCCAATGCCAGGCTGGTAGGCAAACTGAAGTGGGTCCAGTGATGAGCTTATTAGGCGCCGAAGCTGAGCCAGGACCAACCGCTCCAGGGTCTTCATCAGGTGGGATGTCAGAGCCACCGGCCTGTAGCTGTTGAGGTCCTTGGGGCGTGAAGTCTTTGGCACTGGTACAACACAGGAGGTTTTCCAGAGCTGTGGGACTCTTCCCAACCTCAGGCTCAGGTTGAAGAGGTGTGGAGACCAAACCAGCACTACTGATGAGTGCGACGGGTGGTGAATCTGAAGAATACAGGAAACAAAAACACATTAACCCATGGTCCAGATATACAGAGTCAGAGCTCAGAGGAGGGCGAGTTTACCACAGATGGTAGCAGGATGAACTGGCGAGGAGTGGCAGGCCGTGCCGGCTTAAAAACCCTCTAGGTGGAGCCCCGGAGATTGACAACAGGTGATGAGCTGGCCAACTCCACCCCCAGGGACGAATGACAGGAACCTGGACCACGCCCGACCAGACACTCCCACAGCATATGACACCCAGTCCCAGGTAAGAATGTATATAGATGTATCTAACAAGATGTATTTTATATCAACTCCTGTTATCTGGCCTGTCTGAACAAATTATGTGTGTTCAGATCTGTGCAGAATTCCACAGGATTACAAACCTTCACCTGAAAAACCACTTTTATGCTGTGCTGGATCAACATGCTCCCCGGCTCCAGAGCTTATTCAGAAAGAAAGCTGTTTGCACAGGGAACGTGTCTGATGTCCTGTCTCAGCTCTTCAGAAGCTATAATCTCCAGGTTAGTGGGTTTTTGTCTTGTTTTTTGAGCTTTAATTAATTTGATCAATTTTTCAATTTTAATTACCATTCTTGACTAGGTTAGCCAATAATTTAAAATAAAAATTTTCTTGTGATGTAGGAACAAGCTGATATCCATGCCCAAAGTGCTGGTGTGCTTCATGCCCTCTCTGCCTATTTGTACGAAGACACCTGTACCTTCATCAAAACATGGGATGTAAGTTTTGGACAAAGTTGTGAACAATATCTTAGTAGCATCCTTGTTTAGATTTCTCAAAACATTATGACACTTTGACAGTTTGAGAAGCATCTCCATGCTTGGATCTGTCTACAACAGTGTCCATGTCACATAATGGAAACACTACATGTTTTTAATGTGTGTAGACCTTCTATAATGTTCCTAGCCCAACCATACATCACTGTACAAATGAAAAAAATATATAACTCCTATTGACTTTCTGTTGTTATTGCTACGAAGAGGTATGACTTTGCTTTACTAAAAGTACTATTTTTGTCAGTTTGTTTTCTCAAATCTTTGGTGTGTTGTGGCTTTTTTGTTGTTCAAACAATTGATTTCTGAGCTAGTAATAATCCAGAAATGTGACTTGTATAGATGAAACTAAGAGAAATTCAACTTTAATTTATATGTGTGGGGGGTTCCTGTTTCAGTGGTCGTTGTTCGTCAGTCGCACGCCGCATGCGTTTCCTAATGATGCTGCCAAGATTTCCCATAAAATAAAATATTCTTTCCCAGTTAAATTTACCCTTCATTCTAATTTGTGTTGTACAGTTATTTCATTTTTAACCTTAATTTATATTTTATTCCTTCCTAGTAAAATTTACCCTTTTTAATTTTTCATATTTATTTCCCTTTTTAATTTTTCATATTTATTTCCTATCTTATTCATAGCCTTTTCCTTTTTTTGTTTTCTTTAGGTCACGAGCAGTTGTCCAAGCATTTCACTGCATATCGTACTGTGTATGACTGTGTACGTGACAAATAAAATTTGAATTTGAATGCACTAACATGAAGTAATTTTGTTTTCTGTAGATGATGCATTCTGATAGACCAGATATTAGTGAAGTGCCACTTGGACGAGTCCTGATCAGAGCCAATTCCAGCGATGCAACATTCTTCTGCCCTGAGAAGACTGCAGTTTTGGTCGAGGGTAACATGATCATTGTTTTCACCACCCTGGCTGATGCATTTCTAGTGATATTTGGACTGACCTACGCCCTGCACCTAAGCTACCCAAAATGTTTGGCCAACATTTTTGACTTCATTCAGAACGTTTTGATGGGTCTGGAGGGTGGGAAGTTGAAGCCCAAAGTGCTGAGTCTTAAAAATGATCTTTTGGCAGCAGAATAATGTCCAGGGTTCTTACACAGCCCTCAAGTGCCTGTTAAAGCAAGTAATTCAGTTTATCATGTTTCCAAGTCTGGATAAGTTTTTTTTTTTTTTTTTTTTTTTTTTAAAGAGAGAATAGAATAAAGAAATCTTTGCAGACTCTGTTTCATACTTCATTATCTAAAAGCCACATCCAAAGTAAAAGGGGTGATTTTTATTTTATTAATTTATTTTTTCCCCCATCATCACTTGTGTTTTTAGTTGATTTTGATTGTGTTTTTAGTTAGATAACTGTAAATCTATAGAGAAAATGAAGGACAATCTCACTACATTTCTGGCTTCTAGGTGGGATCTTGAATGTCACGTAAGGAACGTTCCTCCTGAACTATTCATAACTGACATAAGGCACTAAGGAGGTTTATAACACTTTGTTTTATGTCTCTAAAGAAGTATTTTTCTATTTAATGTTTTATTGCTTTGTTGTTGAGACTGTGATTGCACTCTACAAATGTGCATTTTGCATAACCACAGTATTGGCATATTAAAAAGGTTAACAATTATATTTCAGTGTATTAGCTGCACTATACTATAACTTTCATTCGGTTTTCCCACCTAATAATGCAGGATTTTCTTTTCCTTTTGTTTGTTTTTTAATAAAAAGGCCATACTCATGTGTTAATCAAATTTGAATACTCTTAAAACATGTTGTGAAATTCTTTATTTCTAATATTGTAACCTTGTGCCAAAATTTCCGACATTATTCCCTATAAAATGTGGTGGATTTATGTCTTTGGGCTTTTTGTTAGAAAGGCTATGTGTTAAAGTAACTCAATAAATTTGTAACTTGAATTTATATTTTCTGTCTTATGTTTTTACAAGTGTAATTATTTTGGGCACTTTTTTTTTATATCAAATTCAAAACACAGTAGATTTGGATATTACAAGCATTTGTATTTTAAATTTTTGAGTTGTATTAGCTTAAAATGGTTAACATTTTGAAACTAAAAATTAATTCCTTAAAGTTACTTGAGCTAGATTTGTACTTGAAACTCAAAATATCAAGTAGAGAGTACTAAACCAAAAATGTGGATATAACATAAAAACATTTGTCAATGGTACTTAAAAATATTTATCTAAAGCTAATAAATAAAGTGTGTTTATTTAACTTTTATTTTTAAGTTTTAGTTACTTAAAATATTTTATGTAATCAGTTTCACCAAAAGTTTTGAGTAAAATTAACTTATTGGGTTTTACAGTGTATGTGAAGCAGCCAAACACATGCCTTCTCCTCTCGTTAACTGAGATAAACTGCTGGCATATTGGTTTTACATCTATACTGTCCAGTATGTCCTGGTGGACATACAGCAGCATTGTTTAATCTCATTTGAGTCATTGTTGACCTTAGCCATGTTTTTAGTCTTCTGAGAGCACTGAAGCTTCTTTCATCCTCAGTACCTGCATTTTATCCTGAGATTAAAATTATTATTCTGTGCTTAATTTCCCCCAGGGATCAATAAAGTATTCTGATTCTGATTCTGATTCTCACCTTTGGCCCTGGCTCTTCCCCTCTGACTGCACTAGGACATATTGCCACCTGATAAAATAACACATTGATTTGTGCCATATAAAAAGTGAGAAATGTCAATTCAGATTCTTTGTCAAATGTACACTAAAGAATCAATTTACATCAGCAGCCTAACAACTGTCGTGATAATAAATACTAGTTAATCTATAGCACCAAAACATCAGTCAGTCACCTGTGACCTCGCCTCTTCACCTCTGAGCTACAACATGGCAGAGCTGCCTCTGTCACCTGATGAATAACAGTGAGACATTCCACATACATGCAGTCACACATGTGCTTCAAATACAGTCATGAACCAACAAGTCATCATCCAATTTCACCTGTGATCTTGTGTCACCATTACTCTCTGTGTTGGTTCTTCTGACACCTGACAAATAGGACATACAGTGGGGCAAAAAAGTATTTAGTCAGCCACCGATTGTGCAAGTTCCCCCACTTAAAATGATGACAGAGGTCAGTAATTTGCACCAGAGGTACACTTCAACTGTGAGAGACAGAATGTGAAAAAAAAATCCATGAATCCACATGGTAGGATTTGTAAAGAATCTTACAGGTTTCTTTGAAAAATACTTTTTTATAGCCAGGTTCTTCCTTTTTGCTGCCGTCCTCCTCTCCTCCTTGCATGTCCTTGCAGCGCAGGCTTGCCGCTGCTAAAACTAAACAGAGCTCCCTGAAAGGCACAGCTAATCACATTGGCCATATTAGTCACATGATGTAGGAGAGAATGTAATTTAAGTCTTTCTGCTCCGCTGGGTGAATGAGACATTGACAGATCGTTTTTTTTTTCTTCTTTCTATCGGGTTTGTTTTTCTTTACTCGAAGAGATCAAATTATTGGTGGGAACAATTCAATAATCGCTGGATATTGGTGGGGACATGTCCCTTCCGTCCATACCAAATCTACGCCCTTGATAGTACCTCTGTGACCTAATATTAATTCTGTTCATTTCAATTTCATTTATTTACTTATATATATATCTCCTTAAGGTGCTTTATATTGTCAGGTAGAGATGTACAATAATACAGAGAAAACTCAAACGATCACCCTACCCCATCTGAGCAAGCACTTGGCGATAGCGGGAAGGAAAAACTCCCTTTTAACAGGAGGAAACCTCCGGCAGAACTGGGCTCATGGAGGGACAGCCATCTGCTATACAATGCATCAATACAATTAGGACAGTGAAAACAGGAAACACTAAAGCAAAAACACAGTTAAAAAAAATTCTAAATAGCTTGAATAGCAATATTTGCAACGACCACCTTTATTCTTCAACATAGTCTGAAATCTTTTGGTGAAGTTTTCTTGTAATTTCTTCAAATAGTCCTCAAGAACAGCTCTCTATGCTAAGGTTCAATAGTGTCCCATTGTGTTTTTCTACAAAGGGACGCTTTTCCTGCATTAGAGGTGTCTTTGGAATGAAAAATGGAGTCTTTGCCAATCAGACACATTCCAGATGGTACTGCATGGAGGGTCAAATCTGGCTGTACTTTTCTGCATTCACAACTGCATCAAATCTGACAAGAACCTCAGCACCACTGGCTGAAGTGGCCCAGACAAAGCCTACACTGCTTTTACAGGTGGCTGTAGACACTCCCTGTTGTACCTCTCTACTGACCTTCTTTGTTCTATGACCACTTACATTTATTTGAACCAAAAAATTTCAAATATGGAATTGTTAAGGAAGACGTCTAGATCATTTTGCTTAAGACCATTTTAAAAATGACAAGAACCTCTGGCTCCTTGGAAGCAAAATATAAAGAACTTAAGGGTTGCTCAAGACAAAACAAAATATAGAGTATCCATCCATCCATCCATCCATTTGCTTCCGCTTATCCTTTTCAGGGTCGCGGGGGGCGCTGGAGCCTATCCCAGCTGTCAAAATATAGAGTACTTTTAGTTAATTAGCTTCGGACAGGCAAACATTGTACGATGCATAGAGTTGGGGCAGTGCACATATGGGTCAGACATCTGAGGAAAAGGATATACAAGTTCTGTAATCAAAAGTCAAATGCTAATGTATTGCTTTGTTACACAGGATGCAATTTGAATGGACACTGTCTGGGAAAAAAAGTGTCCTGAGAGAAACCAATCAAGCCTAGAACTATGGTAACACATGGATTTAAATGCCTCTGAATCACAATGAATCACATTGGACAATAGGGCCACAATGACCCCTAGATTAGCGTCTATTACTCAGATACATTAGTGCCTTGCGACTGTATTAAGAGTCCTCGTTTAACATCGTTCAAGGGGTGGACCAGAAATCCCCAAGTTTCTAAATTGGAATTTCATTCCCTCAGGTACTTTGGCTCATATGAGAAAAGTTGGAATGCATTTGATCTGTCCTAATTTCAATTAATTAGCGACAATGGTTGCTCAGGGAGTCCCACAGGGCAGAGGAAAAAATGGGCTGAAGGGAAGCAAGCATCAGAAAAGTGAAGGGAGAAGTGGCATCAATAAACTGTTAGAGACTCATTAGCAGGCTAAATGGCTCTCCCAAAGTCACGACACTTTAACACGGGACCTGGCACTAATTACTGGCCACAGTATCCATTACAGGCCCCTCCTCTGCTTCCCTCCCTACATTCCTCTTTCTTTTTATTCCACCCATCTCAACCACAGTGGAATTGGCCTGTAAATGATTGCTCTACAGAGCAAGATTAGAGGGCCATTGTAGTAGGATAGTCAGTGAGTGAGAATGTGGGCAGCTAACATGAGGGAGTGAATGCGTAAGTTATTGTCCGTGTTGATTAAAGCTTTCTAGGATGCAAAGAATGAAAAATTACCTCCTTCGGCTGACCTCTACAACTCTGGCTTGGCCCCTTGTGCTCCACCATGACAACAACTATGATAATCAGTGCTCAAATACACTCACTAGCCATTAAGTAAACTTTCTGCTTTAAGAAATAAGCAGTTTAAAATGAGAGGTAACCTTTAAATAGGTTATATACAGAAGGTCATCATACAGTAATCCAAAAGTCCAAAAAGGGAAACATAAACAGCAAAATCCAAGCTTAACACAGAACAAGGAGCAAATGAGGGCAGGTTAATAGGAGGGTAAAAAGAACAAAGGAAATAGGCCGTAAATACACACCAGGGAATTATGGGATGTGAGCATAGTTGGGGTACAAGGCTTGGATGAATATAGTTAACAGAAGTGTCAGCTAACTACTTAGCAAAAATGCAAAGAATGCAAAACAAGACACAGGTGACAAATGTCTACCAAAATAAAACAGGAAGTGATATATAATAACTGAAAGAAAGAGATGCTGAAACAAGGCCTGTACAGAATGAATTAAAGCATGGGTGGAACACTGAATGAACAGCTTAAAGTCTACAATCATAAACTTTCTACTTTTCATGTGAAAAGAAGATATAAGCTGATGGTGACGATTCAATTCAATTCATTTTTATATAAATATTTATCTCCAAAGTACAACAATAGCCATCTTAATGCATTTTATTTTATTGTAAGTTGAAGACCCTGCAGTAATAGAGAAAAATACACTACACAACAATCAGACGAGCCTCAATGAGCAAGCACTTGGTGACAGTGGGAAGGAAAACTGTCTTTTAACAGGAAGAAACCTTCAGCAGAACCATGGTTAGGGAGGAATATCCATTTTCTGGGAGTAAGGAACAATACACAAGACATTTAAAAGCACTGTAATTTGTGAGACTCTTATACAACATGTACACTGGTAATATGCCTCTGCCCTGTTTTGTGTAGCCCTTGACAACGTATAGGTAACTTTTAAAGGTTTTCATAGAAACACCACAGGTACATTATAAGCATCAACATGGCTATGGTGCAAATTCATCTTTTCACAACATCCCTTGACATACAGTGTCACATATAACATCACGAGTTCACAGAGAGAAAGAAAAACAAGTGTAAATGCAGATGACACCTGAATAGATAAATCTGTCTAAAGCTCATGAAGCATGCGTGCTGAATGCTAACATGTGTGCAGGTAGCTTAAAAGGTAGAACTGCTAACATCACCTTAGTCATTAGTCACTCTGCTCAAAATCACAAGAGGGAAGAGTTGACTTAATGGCTAATAAAGAGTTGTCAAATATAAGACCCAGGGGACAGATTAATTTTTATAATTTCAGGACAATGAGCTAGCAGGACTTTTTCCATAATTTTTTACAAGTGTGGTACTGAGTTTCAGTTTGGTATACTTGCATTATAGGTGCAGTGTGCACTGTTGCGCCTGCTGCTGATTGTGAATTATCTTTTCTTCTTCTTCAACAATTAGTTATTGTTGTTTTTGCAATAATAACAATGTTTTTGCTGTCACTGCATTCATAGTGCTTTGTAAAAAATAAACACTAGCTGGACTTGTAAAGTGCAGTTTACTGATCATTACATTAGGATTTTCTGCAAGGTCCTCCTTAAATATATAGAGTTAGTATTAGATGCAGTACCCTCTTTGGCTCTCGGAGGAGGCGGACGCATCTTTCCCCTCTCCCTCCCTTATCTTCCCTGCTGCTGCTTCTATGTGTTTGTCTAGTCTCGTCTAACTCTAACCCTCAAAGAGTTTCCCAGTCTTGTTCTCTAAAACCTAAAGAATTATGGATTTGATCAACTGGTCCCGTAATGGAATTGACACCCTGCTAGGCTTGGGAGAGCCCGATTGTCCTGCGGAGACGTTTGCTGCCGGATACTCGATGGTCAGTTGCGTCATGTGTCTGGCGACACTCTCGATGGAGGACAATGAACAACATCTACCAATTTGGAACCATGATAACAGAATTCGGGCTGATTGGAGCTGGCTTGGACCTGGTTTATCGAAGAACAGGAAGCGGCTACAGCCGTTCAAAATCCCATAAGGCTGGCCGACATGATAGATGATTGGCAGGGCTGAGAGTACTCAGACTGTGTTTTGAATGCAATATGGATAAGATCTTGGAGAAGCTCATGGCTCTGCAATATGGATAACCTCTTGGAGAAGAACAACAGGAATTGAGAGAACTGGTGTCCAGTGATGGACATTAGACCAACTGTAAAAATTGGATGCAGTTGTTCGCACTAAACCCAAACATTCACGATCTTCACTCATGCGGCCCCCCTGCTGCCAGCTGAAGGCCTGCCAAGGTTGAAGCTGACTGGAACAACAAATTCTTCCCATGATAACAGGATTGTTGACGGAACTCTTTGTCCCTCCTTCAAGGCCACCTGGGTCCACTGGAGACTGTTGACTGACGCTTAACCGGGCGTGGTGACACTTTCTCTCAGCTGAACATAGGATACACACACATGCACACGCACGAAACACGCACACTGATACTCCCTCACTATCACCCTCCCTACCCCGGATCCAATGCCTCCTCCCACGCTTACCTCCCATCCGATGTGGACCAACTGGAGGCGCAATCGAAGATTGCAGCGGTCCCAGATCAGCTGTACACACTGGAACACTCTCCCATGTTGCTTGTCTGTGTTTTATTGTGCTATGGTGTGTTGATATCTGTGCATTTCTGTAATATCCTTTTTGTGTTACACATTTTGATGTTTTTTTTCCTCGCTACCTAGCCTGACCTGTCTCCCCAATGTGATGTTTGTGTATTGTATGTACGGTTGGCAAGGTCTCTCATCTCGGTTGTGGGCAACTGCAACTGACAAATAAAGGCTATCTCATCATCATCATCATCATCATCATCATCATCATCATCATCATCATCATCATCATCATCATCAAAATTACAAACAGACGAGGCAGGAGGGTTTAGAAGGGGCAGAGGATGCAGTGACCAAATCATTAGGCTCCATAATATAATTGAGTTAAATCAAGCATGACACAGTAGGTACTCTGAGCACTTAAAATGCTCTTTAGACTTAAAGTTATTTCCATCATTCACAAAAATCTTAATAAAATTCTTTTTTAAAGTGTTATTAAATTCTTTTTTATAGTAATACAGATGATCACAGTAGAGGTAATTTGGGGTTCAGTATCTTGCCCAAAGCCAAGGAGATTCAGGGAGTGGTAGGCTCTCACTACCCACTCTACCTCCTGATGGTAGATGGTGAGCTGATGTGAAACCAAAATGAACTTTTATGAATAAAGTAGTTTGATGTGCTGGAATCAGGGGAGCACGCCGTATGAATGACACTGGATGTAAGCTGAATGGACTGAAGCTTACAAATTCCTGCTTCATTATTTATCACCCATGCAGATATGATGTACAGATTTATCCCTAAAGAGGGCTGGACCCCCTAATGGATAAACCCTATCCTGTCTCATTAGGAACTAAATGGCATGTCAAAATGGTATGAAAGTGAATTCCAAGGTTTGTGATATAAAAATGGCTAGATTGAAACATGTTTAATATTACTACAGGCAAAATCAGTACACAAGTGTCACGTCCAAAATCTTACACCATTATCGAATCAGCTGGCATAAAGCAAAGAATTTCTGGACTAAAAAGCATGACCTAGAGACCAAAAATATTTTTTAAAATTATTATTATTATTATTATTATTGATTTTGTTAATAATGATCATAATACTAATATTATAAAAGTTAACATAATAGTCAAAATCAGAAATCAAGGACAGATGGGCATGCAACTGTAGAGTTTGTCTGAAGCAGCTGCTGCTCACAATTTGCTGTGGCGTGAGAAGGCAGGCCAAGACGATCCAGGAAGCAGGAGTGACAGAAAGTGGGCAAGCAGGTGCACAGAAGTTAGGCAATGAATGACTTTCTGTCCTCTGCAGTGGATGACCAGCTTGACAGCAACACATAAATGTTTGTCCAAAGGTGGTAGCGTTTCCTTGTTTCAATGACATAAAGGTTGTGAGGTGGAGGTGAGACAAAACAAGAGAATTCCCTAGTAGTGATGTGTCGGTCGCGAACGAAGTGGCTCTTAGAGCCGGATCTTTGATGTGAACGACGCGAGCCGGCTCCTTATCGCGAGCCGTGTTTTTTTCTTTCTTTCTCTCACCCTCTCTCTCTCTCGCACTTTTTTCTATGGTGTTATTTTTGTGCCACTATTCTGAGTGCACGTAAAAAAGGTTTGCAGGTGCAAGTGTTGCAATTTGAGGAGAAATTCATTTTGAGCGAAGAAAAGCTGAATTTGAGTGAACAAAATTCATTGCTGCGTGCAAAAAATCTATTTCAGTGTTTGCTATTATCCACACACACACACACACACACACAATAGCAGCCCCCTCACTCAGTTTTTGCAGTTGCACTTGCTCGCAATGCGTTGCTCGCACTCTCAACATTTCTGCCCGTGCGCGCTCAACTCTTTCAAATCGAGCAGATATTTGAAGTTTACACAGCACCATTCTCTCATGAAAATAATAAAGTTTACTTTGTGACCCAGACAGAGTAATGTTTCAAACTCCGCCAATCTATGTTCCTCCGCCACTGCCTCGTTTGAGTTTTGAACGAAATGGATTCTGGGATATTGCATTTCGTCATCTCGAGCTGATTGGAGACCAAAACAGCCAATCAGATATTTTTGCATCCAAGTCTGTGATTGGCTGGTTTTGTGGCACAACTATAATGGTGTAGAGAGAGAGTTGAGCACGCACGGGCAGAAATGTTGAGAGTGCGAGCAACACATTGCGCCATATTTTTCCGCTTCACTCCGCACGCGAGCCTTGTGCTTTGCGCTGGGAAGAGGGGGGAGGGGCGGTAGTTACACTCGCAGTAGCACAGGAACAGAGCGGGAGGGAGAGAGAGAGAAAGAGAGCCAGGGACAACAACATCACATTAGAAAGGTATAGTAATCATCCACAACTACTTTCAGTTGCGGATGATAAAGGATTCAGAAAGTTTATTCATGCAGGCCCATATGACAGAGAATGTGCATCTTCTTTTTGTTTTCATATTTTAATTTATATTTAATTGTGTTGTGGTTTGCAGTGTTTTGTGTTGTTTCACTTTAAATATGCATAAAAGGAAAAAGCTGAAAATTTAAATAGTTAAAAGTTGAACTGTGAATAGTTGGTTTTTGTATTATATGATTTATTCATTACATTTTATGTGGAGTGAATAAATAAAAGTATATTTACGGTGGCCCCTAGAGACAAAGCACGTACAAACTTCAAAACACGTAATAACTCAAAACACATACAAAACACAACGGAAGTGCTCCAGGATGCTAGGGGGCAGTGTTGAGCTTTTGTTACCCAGTAGCTACACAAGCCAGCAAGTACCAACGACCGGATTTGGTGTGTGGTAGTAACAGGTAAATGAACATATTTTTAAATTATTTGAATATATACTGAACAAAAATATAAACGCAACACTTTTGTTTTTGCTCCCATTCCCCATGGGATGGACGTAGAGACCTAAAATTCATTCCAGATACACAATATAACCATCCCTCCCAAACAGTGGTCACAAATCAGTCCAAATGTGTGGTAGTGGGCACATCTGCTATATTGAGATAATCCATCCCACCTCACAGGTGTGCCACATCAGGATGCTGATCTGACATCATGAGTAGTGCACAGGTGTACCTCAGACTGCCCACAACAAAAGGCCACCCTGGAATGTGCAGTTTTTTGCGCTATTGGGGGTCTGGGGACCCAGAACCGGTCAGTATCTGGTGTGACCACCATTTGCCTCATGCAGTGCAACACATCGTCGCATGGAGTCTATCAGATTGTCAATTGTGGCCTGTGGAATGTTGGTCCACTCCACTTCAATGGCTGTGCGAGGTTGTTGGATATTCGTGGGAACTGGTACACGCTGTCGTATACGCCGGTCAAGCACATCCCGAACATGCTCAATGGGTGACATGTCCGGTGACTATGCTGGCCATGCAAGAACTGGGACATTCTCAGCTGCCATCTGCCCTGAACAATGTGAACCATGATTCATCCGTGAAGCGCACACCTCTCCAACGTGCCAGACGCCATCGAATGTGAGCATTTGCCCACACAAGTCTGTTACGGCGACGAGCTGGAGTCAGGTCAAGACCCCGATGAGGACGACGGGCATGCAGTTGAGCGTCCCTGAGACGGTTTCTGACAGTTTGTGCAGAAATTGTTTGGTTGTGCAAACCAATTGTTCCAGCAGCTGTCTGGGTGGCTGGTCTCAGACGATCTTGGAGGTGAACCTGCTGGATGTGGAGGTCCTGGGCTGGTGTGGTTACACGAGGTCTGCGGTTGTGAGGCCGGTTGGATGTGCTGCCATATTCTCTGAAACGCCTGTGGAGACGGCTTATGGTTGAGAAATGAACATTCAATGCACGGGCGACAGATCTGGTTGACATTCCTGCTGTCAGCATGCCAATTGCACGCTCCCTCATTGCTTGTGGCATCTGTGGCATTTTGCTGTGAGACAAAACTGCACATTCCAGGGTGGCCTTTTGTTGTGGGCAGTCTGAGGTACACCTGTGCACTACTCATGATGTCAGATCAGCATCCTGATGTGGCACACCTGTGAGGTGGGATGGATTATCTCAATATAGCAGATGTGCCCACTACCACACATTTGGACTGATTTGTGACCACTGTTTGGGAGGGATGGTTATATTGTGTATCTGGAATGAATTTTAGGTCTCTACGTCCATCCCATGGGGAATGGGAGCAAAAACAAAAGTGTTGCGTTTATATTTTTGTTCAGTGTATATGAGTGCTTGTGTATAAATACACAAACAATACACATATGCTTTCAATTGTGTAATTTAAGTGATCTTGGTAGCTCTGTTTTGGAAGTTCAGTTAATGCTAGAAATGTGTTTTGGAGTTTGTACGTGCTTTGTCTCTACCGCATGTATTTATATATTAACATATATAAATAAAACCACTTTTTTTACATTAGTAATTCATTTTGTGCATAATTTTATATTATTGTTAATAATAAATTAATTAAAGCAACAAAACAACCTGAAGATCCGGTTCGGAGCTGAAAGAGCCAGCTCTTTTCAGTGAGCCGAGCCGAAAGAGCCGGTTCTCTAAAAAGAGCCGGAAATCCCATCACTATTCCCTAGGAGACAGGCAAGAACAACAATAACAGGAGACTAGCAGAAACTGGGGCACAAAGCAAACGTTCAGAGAGCCCGAGTACCAAAACAAGAGTAACAACAATCTGGCAGACATGGTGGAGGAAGATAGTCCTTATAAACAGTGCAGTAATGAGTAGATAAGATGCAGGTGTAATGCCTGAACCTGGCACCCAAGGAAGGGCTCCACCCACAGGCAAGGCAAGAGATGATGAACCTGCCCTTCTCTACACCTAAAAGACAAGAGTAAGCAGGAGGATGAGAGGGAGAGAGAAAGAAAATAGGACCAAGACACAAACTCTACTGGAAGTAAAGCTTACATGAGAAAGTGCTGATGACAGTGGATGAAAAGGAAAGATGAGATAAGTCAGGGAAGAAAAGGCTTTAAAATCAGACTATATCTACAGTAAGAGGAGTTGCACAGAAGAGGTGGTGGTAGGAGGGGGAAACTGATCTCATCTTGTGTCCTCTGAATGGGGTCCTAATTGGAAGGGCTGTGTGAATAGGCAGCTGGCCGAGGAGTGCCTGCACAAAAGAACACACAGTGAGATGGTGCTAGAGATGAGGCCTTCTCTTTTCACCACCTCTACCCCAAAAGTTAAAAAAAAAGAAACTGAAGAGAGAATGAGAGAAAGAAGGGAAAGGATGCGTGTGTGTGCGTAGCATTTGTGTGTATGCGTTGGGAGAGGGGGGTATGTTGGTCATGTAACAACTCAGAGGAGTGGAAATCGACAAAATGTAGAGAGAGCAGAAAAGAGATAGAGAGCAGATGAGAAAGAGACGGTAATCATAGAAGATTATCTTCTTGTGATGGAGGCAGAGCTGCAAGGATAAGTAGGCTATCCAGAGGAGGACGATCCCAGAACCAGTCAATAAAGACCCATGTCTGGAGCCCTGTTATGGGTGGATGGGCTGGGGTGAGGTGGGGTTTGAGTGGCAGTTAGGGCAGTAAGGGATCAAAAAGTGGTCGTTATGATGTAGGCTGTAGTAGCTCTTGGAAGTGGCCTGTATGCTCTGATTATGCTGCATGTGTTCAAGTTCCCACAAAACTACAAAAGGGAATGGTGTTAGACACTGAACGCGCTGCAGTTGTTCATTTTGTGTGTTTCTACATGTGAAAGATAGTCATCATAAAAAATGACAGCATAGGTTGTTTGCTCAGACAGTTTGACTGTGGTTCCTAAAAAGTGACGTTTTGTGGTTGTACATTCAGTTGTACAGTTTTTAAAAAAATCTTTTAAGGCCGTACCCCAAACACAAATTCAGACAAATAAAATGTTGAAGAGTAAATAAAAAATATATATTTGGACACAAGCTAATTTTTATACAGATAAAAGAAATAATAAAGCATGAGTGCTAACCAGTAAGATTTAGAGCGTTTTGCCAACCTTTTGGAGGCACGGCACATATTTCACATTAGAAAACTCATGCGGCACACCACCAAACAAAAATGTCACTGATAATTTTTTCCCAATTTTTTGCTAGGGCCTTCATCTGGGTCAGAATTTTCTCCAGGACTCAGGTCTGATTGATTACTTTTTCTTTTTAAATATTTATCTATTGCTATTATGTAATTGCTCAGAGTACTAATCGGGTGAAACCAGATAATCTTCCACGGCACACCTGATCATTTCTCACGGCACGCCTATGTGCTGGGGTTGAGAAACACTGCTTTATAGGTCCTGATACCTAAAAGCTATTTAGATGTTTGTGTTGCCTTGATATTGACTGTGTGCACATGGAAGGGCTCCTTTCAGGACATTTACAATGAAGATGCCAATATTAGCACAGGTGATACTTGGCTTGTGTTGTCACAGGTAGCTGTTGGTAGCTTTGGTTCCATTGAGCTGTCCCACCATATATATATATATATATATATATATTTTTTTTTTTTTTCTCTAGAGTAAAATGATCATGCCAGATAAATATTTAGCATCTCCATAAATTATTTTCTGTCTGCTCATACTATATGTCAGCTTGTCTCTTCGTTGCTGTTTAAACTATGCAGCGGGAGTAATGCTGTATTTTGCCTGGCTTTTTTCCGCCACTGAAACATCATGCATGTATCATTTGTGGGAAAATGATGCATTTTGGATGAGCCAGGTTAGAAGCAAATGGCATCCGATATGACCTCCATTTTATAGAACAGGAATCACAGGAATAAAAACTCCAGGAGGTGAGGCGGTAAACAGCTGCAACATTCACTTGTGTACACGCACAAATGTTTGAGCTGCACGTATCCTTTGACACACATGTGCATTTGAAGATGCATCCAAAACTGACGATAGAAACAAATAGAATGAAATGCATAAATACTGAAATTTCATTGTACTGTTGCTCCGTTTAAAATTAAGGTCTGAGAACTTCATCAGCCAATATAATTTAAAAACAAATAGATTGTCTGTTGGTGTTTCCACATCACACATCTAGGCCTTTAAACTGGAGCTTTACAGTATGGGTTATGAAAGTTGCTAAAATACGGTTTTTCCTTTTACTGTGTTACTCTCTTCTGGTGGTCATGAAGATGTGATAAACGCCAGCAAATAAACCATCTGCTTCCCTCACAATCTGTCAATTGGAAGAATCCCTCCTTATCCATCACAGTGGTGCTATACTCTCACTGGGAACCATCGAGCAGCTGTACGCCTCATCTGTGCACTTGCTGCTGGTATAGGCAGCATGGCGGGATACCTGCACATACAACCCACCAGATGTTTATGACTCCACGTTGTGTGTGTGTGCTTGACCATATGTGTGATTTCTGCTTTTGATTTGATGTGTCATTGTGTGTGTATCTCTTTAAATGTGTAAATATGTGTGTGGATGGTGTGTGTTTCTGGACGATGCCAGACGCCCCTCCACATCTCCTGCCATCTGGGTAATTGATCGTTTGCTATCATAAAAAGAATAAAGGGAAAGGGAATGTATCATAATAGGCCTTTTCTTAAACGCCCTGTTTTTTTTATTTTATTTATTTTTTGTTTCCAAGTCTGTTTTATTTGTTTGGGGAGCTGCCAGTTGACATGGTTATGAAAAGGGTATGATGAGTCGAGATTATGCATCATTTTGTAAAGCTTGAGGGTGATCAATGACCTGAGGCTTTTCGTTGTTTAGTGTAATGTAGTTCAAGAACTCTGTTTGAACACAGTACAGAGTTTGACGAGTCTGTTTTACTGTTTTGTATTTAAACCTGTCAGTTTTCCTGTGTCTAAATTTTAATTCAGACAAAAAAGAAGACACATTTTTTGTGTTCAATTACAAATTGTGGCATTATTTAATAATACTGCATACTATTTTATATACTAAATACTACTATACATTATTTTTGTTTACACACACATCCAAACACTCACGCACACATGTATATGTATACTATTTTAAGCTATTTAATAGTTATTTTATTGTTCAGAGATATTTAACAACTCAGCATCACTTTATTTGGCATTATTTAATGTTTATTACATATGACATGTGGATTCTATTTATTTGTGTTTCAGTGGTCAACAAATGATGCAACATGGGAAAATTGAAATGACCAAAATGTTGCTTTTTCAAAATGAGCTCCATAAATTCTGTGTTACTTTTATTTGGTTATTTGGTATCATTTTCATTATTACAGTGCATGAGCAATAGGGCAGTGTTGAAACTGACAGGCAGGAGGGGTGAAAAAGAAAGAGAAAGAAAGAAAAGGTGAAAGGATCACAAACAGAAAAGCACAGTGGATCTCTGACTGCTGCATCTGCAAGAAAACAAACAAACAACCTATAAGAAAAAAACAGAAAACAAAACCGTGTGTGTGTGTGTGTGTGTGTGTGTGTGTGTATGTGTGTGTGTGTGCTGGACAGCAGTGCTCATCTGCAACTCCCCCCAAGACCCTCAATTTTTAATGTGAAGATAAAATTGAGGGGCAGAGAGTGAAGGAGTGAAAGGGGCCACTTCAGCAGCCCCACCCACCAGCCTCTGGGTGACACCTGTCCCCCCAAGGCCCTGTTTGTTTTCTTTTGCTGTGTTGGCTAAAAATTTCTAAACTTTAAATTTAAATTTAGGCTTAACTCTAGATTAACATAAAAAAAACACTGATTTTGATTTTGTTTTCTTACAATTTGTAAGTAAAAATGTCAACTGTTTACTTACTTACTTACCACTTGTGTGGTTTAGTAAAAATGCAAATACATTAATACTCACTTGTATCATGTTCATAAATGATTAAACTTCTAATTAAAACTCCACTAGGTTTATGACTGTTGATGGGAGACAATTGGCTCAGCATTATTGTCAAAAATAGAAGCAACACAGGGACCAATTTTGTTGGCTGACTGGCCGGGCTGCACCCCGGTTTGTGTGGCTGTCCTGAGTGGGTGTTTTCCGTCATAGCTGAGAAGACTACTAGTTGAGCATTTAGGGTAAAATAGCGTGCTGATTGCAGTTTGTGTATCAGATATCTCAGAAAGTGAAGTTAAAATAAAAAGCTCTGAATATTTGAAAGTCTTTGGTTGGTTTCTTTATAAAGGCTGTTTTTCTGAACAGTTAGGATTCTGGATTTTTCCTGTGCTGTCTGTCCTGGTCCCTGGTCATTTGTCCCAGTATTTCTTGTCTTCTAGTGTTTGTTTCCATATTCCATGCTGATTCCTGTTTTTTTTTGTTTTTTTTTTGTTTTAATGTTTAGAATAATTTCATGTCTTATTCCTAGCATTTCTAGAGGGTTTTTTTTATGTTTCATGGGTTAAACTTTGTATTTAACTGTATTTCCACCTGTCCCTTGTCTTGTGTGCCTTGTGGTTAGTTAAGTTCTACCACTCTTTGTGCCCCCTTCCTACGGTGTCACCTCCCTTGTATTTAGTCTATTTATGTGTATGCTGCCGTTCCATTTAGTTATTTCTGTTCCTGTTCCTTTTGTCTCTTCCCTATGTTGCATTTCGTTGCGTCACCTTGTGAAGTGTCTGCATTTTTACTCTGTTGTTAGTTTTAAGCCAGCACATTTTCATCTCGGTCTTTGTAACCTGCTGCTTCCTGTTTTAGTTTGGTGAGCTTTTGTCCTTTCTGTGTTTTATGGAGTTGTGGGTCCTTGTCTCATTAGTTACTATTCAGTTCAGCGGTGTTCCCACGTGTCTCCACTTCCACTAATCACCTACCTGTGTCTCCAAAAGTTGATTCTGTTCATCTGGACGTAGCGTTTTGTGGGAGAGTCATTATGCAAATGTACTGTTTGTAAGATTTGGGGAAACCTGCAGTCAGCTGAGACTGAAGAAGTCACTCGGATGAGTGACGAAACGTTTCTCCCACAAAACGCTACGTCCAGATGAACAGAATCAGCTGAGAATGCATCAAGACACCTACCAGTGTATTTGTCTCAGTCTCCCTTTGTCCTTTGTCACAGCATCTGCTCACTTCCCCTGTGTTTCTTGTTTCAATGTTAGTATTTTGATTTTCAGTAGCTGTGTTTTAATTTCTTTCCATACTTGTGCTTCACCTATATATTTTGCTCTTCAGCCTAAATAAACCGCTCCCCTTTTGTTTTTCACAATCCTGTCCTTTGTGTCCTCATTTTTGATTTCACTCACCTCTCCACTGCATGACAGTATGGTGTGACCACAGCACAACAGCCCTCTCCAGGTCCTTTTCTACAAGTGGCCACGGAAGAAACATAGCACTCGCCAACCTCTATGCCACAGCCCAGCTCTCCAGTCACCTTTCCTGGTAGTAAGACTGATTCTCCATCGAATGTTTTCCTTGAGCCTGCTAAACCTGTTCCTAGGAACTGCTGCAAGCTGATGATTCTGTTACAACGTTTTATAATTAGTTTCATAATTTTAAGAACCATAAGAAAATTATGAGACTGTTTTTTGTAACTGTAGACCCCCGATATGATGTTGGTCCTAATATCAGTGAGTTATTTAGTGTAAGTGACAATTTCTCTGTTCTCAAGTTTCTGGAAGAAAAACTGTATTCAGGGTGCCTCACAATAATAATGTCTCTGAAGCAGTTCATCCTAAAACTACACCCTCTGTTCAAAAGCCAGCCAACACAACTATTCTGAGCCTCCTGTCAGTGACTGTGGTGTTTCTGTGCCAAACAACCCAATTTCTATGCACTGTGATGTTAGACTGGCCAGGTTTGTGTTTGATAACTGTGTATCTGTCCCAGCCTGTGAGAAAATTAAGGACAATTTCTTTACGGTTGATAAATTTCCTCATGATAGGAGTCAGTTTTGTGTTTCAGAGCTGGTGATGAATACTAAAAGGCTAATGTGTAATCCAGCTAGCGTTAAAATTTTGTCACCTGTTTCCGTCATGCCTGAGGGATTTTTTTTTTTGATGCATTCAAAATGTAGACTAGGTTTCAAAGTTTAGTGCATTTATTTAAACTGACAGCTTTGGAAATGAATAACAAGTGGAACACCAAGTTGTCAGTGGTTGGCTCCAAGCAATCTGATCCACAACTTTCTAGTCTCCGCCCCTCTCTGAGCCTGGTTCTGCTGGAGGTTTCTTCCTGTTAAAAGGGAGTTTTTCCTTCCCACTGTCGCCAAAGTGCTTGCTCATAGGGGGTCATATGATTGTTGGGTTTTTCTCTGTATCTATGAAGCGCCTTGAGTTGACTTTTGTTGTGATTTGGCGCTATATAAATAAAATTGACTTGAATTGAAAAGGCACCGCTTAAACAGATCCCTAAACCTCATTCTCACTAAGTCGCTAACTCTTAGGTTTACTCACACCCCAGGTCCAGATATCCTATGCAAGAAGGGAGCAGATGGTAAGTTTTGGTTTCTCTTAGAACAAGCAGATAGAGGACTGGGGAGAGCAGGTTTAATTTGAGAGACATGAAACATGTTGTGGATCTCCATGATGCAATGTAGCTTTAACCAGACAGAGACAGGATTTATAAGAAAGACTAATATAAGGATTTCAAAGGGACTAATATAACTGGAGTTAAGTTTTTTTTGGATTCTGACCTGAGTGAGCAACCCGTTCTCACTCCCAAAGCGTAACATTTTACGCTAGGTGACAAATCGTCACCATATTACGTTTTCGGCTACCCACCACGTTCCTAAATGACGACCTCGGAAAAAGAGGAAATATGAGAACCGTCTGGACTGAACCTACACATGTTCGCTCTTTTTCTTCAAATCGCTTAGAAACACGCTATTTAACATCATTAAAGTCCTGGTTAAGGTCAGGAATAAGGTTATGGTCAGGGCTAGGGATAAGGTTAGGTTTAGGGCTGGAATACAGGGCTGGAACGTCTACTACCGCGGGAGCGTCATTGCACTGGATTCCAGCCATAACCCGCCGCGTACCATAAGAACGCCGAAGGTCTCCTTTCGCGTTCCTCAGGAACGCCGCGGGACGTGACAAAACGTCGACATGTTACGCCTCGGGAGTGAGAACGCTCTGGAGTGAGATATATTTCATGGTGAGCCAAATGTTTTGGAAGTGTTTTAGGAAAGAGAGGTGGCTGATACCCAAGAGATGCCTTGAAGTTGACGTCATGGATGTGTCGGCATACTCAATCCGGGTAAGTTGTTGACTCCATGTAGATTCCATGTAGATTAGAGGGCATGACACACTGAAGGACAGCCACCAATTCCTGATTTGCCCTCTCAGCTGGGCCATTGGTGTGTGGTGGAAACCTGTACCCCGAGGATTGAACTAAAGTCCTTCCAGACCAGTGATGGAAATTGTGGCCACAGGTTTGATTCAATGTCAGATGGAACGGCTGTTCCGCTACCTCCAGCGCCATAGGCAAATTTTAGTTCCCTGCCCCCAATGTCAAATGCTCTCTGGTAGAGAGAGACGAACCAGACTGACCAAACTGTGCCTATAACTTAAGGCTCCAATATGAATCCTGGAATGCCAAAGTGTACAACATTAACAACAGGACTCTAAGAGTCTTCATCAGGAGTTAGATTGGGATGTGGCAAACAACACTAGAGGCCAACTTCAAGCCAATAGCACAAGTTGCCATCAAGTACAGGATTTACCTAGGAGATGCTCCGTCTCCATTTCTGCAAGGAAAAACCTGTCATGTAACGATGTGTGAGGCAATGCAGGATAGGATAACCTGGGTGAAAAACGTTTCTCAGTCATCCAGGTCATCGTAGTCTAAGGAGCTTGGAAAGAAAAGCGTCTGGACTTCTTTAAGTTTCTTGAAGACGTTTCACCTCTCATCCAAGAAGTTTCTTCAGTTCTAAGAGCAATTGGTGGAGCGTCCCAGATTTCTAAGTTCTATTGGGAGTGTCTCTAAGAGGGTCCTGAATCCCCTAGTTTTTTCTCTATCTAATCACATGAGCCACACAGTGAACATAGATGGCTCCTTTCACTCCTCTTTCAGACCAACTAGACAATCAGAAGGACAAACTGAACAATATTGTCATCCCTTACGCAGCAGATTTGTCAGAGAAACTCAGGAGAGCCTTCTCTAAGCATGATATCCCAGTGTACTTCAGACTCAGCCATACACTCAGAGAAAAACAGCTTCATCCCAAAGACAAAACTCCCAAACACAAACTTAACAACATAGTATATGCTGTGCAGTGCAGCAAAGAGTGCTCAGACCTCTACATTGGAGAAACCAAACAGCCACTTCATAAATGCGTGGAACCACATAGAAGAGCCACCTCGATGGACCAGACTTTAGACATCAGCATCTAAAGGACAAATGTCACTCTTTTGAGGATGCCAATGTCCACATTTTGGACAGAGAAGGCAGATGGTTTGAAAGAAGTCCAGACTCTTTTCTTCCCAAACTCCTTAGACCTGGGTGTAAAACCCAAGACCACATGTACCGCAGATAGAACACATGGCTGACATCCAGAAATCCCACCATTGGCTGGACAAAGTTGAGCTGAAAGATAGCACAGAGGCACTAATCATGGCAGCACAGGAATAAGCCCAAAACACTGCGCAGAGATGCCCCTGAGACAATCCAGCACATAACAGCAGGGAGCAAGAGGCTCCCAGGCAGGCCATACATGGTGGTATGTTGTATATTGTCAGCCTGTTCTCACTCCTGAGGGTAATATAGTGACGATTTGTCAAGTCCCGAGGCGTTCCTGAGGAACGCAAAAGGTGACCTCACACGTTCTTATGCTATTCGCCGGATCATGGATGAAATCCAATAGAATGATACTCCTGCGGTAATACACGTTCTAGCCATGTATACCAGCCATAACCTTAACCTTATTCCTAACCTTAACCAGAACTTTAATGATGTTAGATAGTGTTTTCCAAAGTGATTTTAGGAAAACGAATGTATATGATTCATTCCAAACGGTTTTCATGTTTCCCTATTTTTCCGATCTCATAATGTAGGGACGTGTTGGGTGCCTGGAAGTGTAATATACCGACGACTTGTCACCTAGCCTAAGATGTTAAGCTTTGGGAGTGAGAACATGTTGATATTGTACAGTGGGTACAATATACAGGAACATCTGTGCTGGGTATGGCCTGGAAGTCCTGAGGTCAAAATGGGACACACCCCCATCACAAACTGGTGATGGCGAACTAGCCGGACATCCTAGTGGTGGACAAGCAGAGAAAATGGCCGTAGAGAAATAGCTGGGTTTGACCTTTTCAGTTTCATAGATCTGTTATCCTGTGTCTTTGGTCATTTTAAACTTATTTTATCTATTGTGCACCAATCAATTTGTGGTTTTTACATTTAGTATTTGCGGCACACATATTACTTGATATGTCATTTTTATAATCACTTTACAATCCAGCCACATAAAAGTCAGATCATGGTATTTATAATCTCTGTGTCAGCTGTAAACATCCCAGGCAATCTCATCTTAATGTAAAGTTTTAAGTTAAACAGATTTCTATTTAAGAAAGTGCACACATACACAGAAAGAGGCACATATAGAATGAGGGACATTTTCTCAACAGCCTGTGATTAGCCAGTTACCAGGCTCTTTAAATGAGTCAGTCTGCTCCTGACAGCCTGCACTCTGCACATGCAGTCATGGCAGAGCAATGCTAAAATTAGTCTATTTCATTCCAAAGTTTCAGGGAGAATTAAGGCAGGGCCAGTCTGTCTGTATGCTCCTGGTTTTGCTGATCTGGCAAAGAACTGAAGTCCACCTCAACTCAGATTATAAAAGGCATAATATAATCCTGTTTGAGACCTACATTCATACTATAGTAAGTAAAATATTAATCTGACTTGAATTGCTCTTTTGTAATATCATTCATTTGAACAGTAAAATATAAATAAAATAAAGCACTAAACATGGCACAGTATGTGCTCTCGATTTATTAATTAATTTAATGCTGAAAATGTTGATCTTGGAAGTACCTGCACTTCTAATTAGTTACATGGTTAAAAATAAGAAAAAAATAGCTTGTAGACAAAAGTAAGAAAACATAAAATATCCCCGGTTTGATATTCACTGTGAGTTAGTCGGCAAGCAAGTTAGCTGACTTTGGCCTCTTAGAGCCTACTTACACTGCTTATATATATATATGTAACAACACCCAGCACGCCCCTGCGGGCGGTTTATCCTTCAAGCTCGGGTCCTCTACCAGAGGCCTGGGAGCTTGAGGGTCCTGCGCAGTATCTTAGCTGTTCCCAGGACTGCGCTCTTCTGGACAGAGATTTCCGATGTTGTTCCCGGGATCTGCTGGAGCCACTCGCCTAGCTTGGGAGTCACTGCACCTAGTGCTCCGATTACCACGGGGACCACCATTACCTTCACCCTCCACATCCTCTCGAGCTCTTCTCTGAGCCCTTGGTATTTCTCCAGCTTCTCGTGTTCCTTCTTCCTGATATTGCTGTCATTCGGAACCGCTACATCGATCACTACGGCCGTCTTCTTCTGTTTGTCTACCACCACTATGTCCGGTTGGTTAGCCACCACCATTTTGTCCGTCTGTATCTGGAAGTCCCACAGGATCTTAGCTCGGTCATTCTCCACCACCCTTGGGGGCATCTCCCATTTTGACCTCGGGACTTCCAGGTTATACTCGGCACAGATGTTCCTGTACACTATGCCGGCCACTTGGTTATGGCGTTCCATGTATGCCTTGCCTGCTAGCATCTTGCACCCTGCTGTTATGTGCTGGATTGTCTCTGGGGCATCTTTACACAGCCTGCACCTGGGGTCTTGCCTGGTGTGATAGACCCCAGCCTCTATGGATCTTGTGCTCAGAGCTTGTTCTTGTGCTGCCATGATTAGTGCCTCTGTGCTGTCTTTCAGTCCAGCTTTGTCCAGCCACTGGTAGGATTTCTGGATATCAGCCACCTCCTCTATCTGCCGGTGGTACATACCGTGCAGGGGCCTGTCCTTCCATGATGGTTCCTCGTCTCCCTCCTCTTTCTTGGGTTTCTGCTGCCTGAGGTATTCACTGAGCACTCGGTCAGTTGGGGCCATCTTCCCAATGTATTCTTGGATGTTCCTTGTCTCATCCTGGACTGTGGTGCTGACACTCACCAGTCCCCGGCCCCCTTCCTTCCGCTTAGCGTACAGCCTCAGGGTGCTGGACTTGGGGTGAAACCCTCCATGCATGGTAAGGAGCTTTCTTGTCTTTATGTCAGTGGCTTCTATCTCCTCCTTTGGCCAGCCTATTACCCCAGCAGGGTACCTGATCACGGGCAGGGCGTACGTGTTGATGGCCCGGATCTTGTTCTTACCATTCAGCTGACTCCTCAGGACTTGCCTGACCCTCTGCAGGTACTTGGTGGTTGCAGCTTTTCTAGCGGCCTCTTCATGGTTCCCATTCGCCTGCGGGATCCCCAAGTACTTGTAACTGTCCTCTATGTCTGCAATGTTGCCTTCTGGTAGTTCAATCCCCTCAGTTCTGACTACCTTCCCTCTCTTTGTTGCCATCCGACTACACTTCTCCAGTCCGAACGACATTCCAATGTCATTGCTGTATAGCCTGGTAGTGTGGATCAGTGAATCGATGTCTCGTTCACTCTTGGCATACAGCTTGATGTCATCCATGTATAGGAGGTGGCTTACAACTGCTCCGTTCCGTAGTCGGTATCCGTAGCCAGTCTTGTTAATGTTCTCACTGAGGGGGTTCAGGCCTATGCAGAACAGCAGTGTGTGTGTGTATGTATATATATATATATATATATATATAGGCTAGACCCCTTTTGCTAAGCAAGCCTACCGCAGACATGAGCGAGACAGATAAATATGAAGGCATGCCGGCTCGGACGTCGCCCGGATCAACAAGGTCCGCGTCAGGTGTTGAGGAACCAGGGCACCCTGACGAAAAGTGGGCTACTGGAACAAGAAGGCATCGGTGGGCAAGAGACGAAAACAGGGCGTTGTTGGAATGCTACTACGCAAGTAACCCCGGCGGAAGGGGCTACATGAATAGGATGAGGGACCTATGGATTCTTCGATACCCAACATCCACAATGACGGCGAAACAACTAGTAGCTCAGTGTTCCAACATTCGAAAGAAAGGACTGCTCTCACAGCTAGAGATTGACGAGGTACAACACAAATGCTACGGCAAGGAGGAGTCGCCAGGTCAGGGGGGCGATATCATCACCCCCACCCGAGATTGGGTACATAGCCCCAAGTGTGATAGGAGAAGGATCGTTGAGTGCGAGAGGAACTGACCTGAAAAATAGGATCATGGCCAAGCTTGAAACCTGGATCCCCCGTAGCCGGTTACCAAGATTACGTGAAGTACCCTCAGAAGGTCTGCTAGATGATGTTAATGCAGCACTACGGACAATACCTACAACCACGATTACCGACACTAACAAGCTGATCTACAATGCAGCAGCAGTGATCAGTGAGATGCTTGGCTACAAGTTGAACAGCCACAAGGGGCAGTACCCTCCATGGAGAAGGAGGCTAGAGGGCAAGATCAAAGTAGCACGGAGGGAGGTTAGCCAACTAACGGAGTTGCAGAAAGGTGCGACAAATAAGGTGCCTAAGAAATACAGCAAGCTGTCCATACCTGAGGCCTTGGAAACTGCCAAGCAAAGACTCACAGCCTTGGCCAGCCGCTTGAGGAGGTACACCAGAGAGATAGAAGGCAGGAGAATAAACCAGCTGTTCTCCACAGAACCAGCAAAGGTGTACTCTCAGTGGCAAGGGAACAATAAGAGAACAGCACCACCAAGGCTGGAGACGGAGCAATACTGGAAGAGCATATGGGAGAAGGATGCAACCCATAACGGCAATGCTCAGTGGCTAGAGGATCTGAGGGCAGACCACAGCGACCTCCCTGAACAGGGTCCAGTAACCATCACAGTGGCAGATATCCAAGAAAGGGTCTCCAGTATGAAGAGTTGGACAGCACCAGGGCCCGACATGGTTCACGCCTACTGGCTGAAGAAGCTGACTGCACTCCACGAGCGTCTGGCAGCACAAATGAACCAGATGCTAGTTAACGAGAGACACCCGGAATGGCTAACTGAAGGCCGGACGGTCCTGATCCCCAAGGACCCCAAGAAGGGACCGGTCCCCTCCAACTACCGACCAATAACCTGCCTCAGTACTACATGGAAGCTCCTTTCAGGCATCATATCGGCTAAGATGAACAGACACATGGGTCAATACATGAGCGGGACACAGAAAGGAATTGGCAAGAATACCAGAGGCGCAAAACACCAGCTACTGGTAGACAGAACAATCAGCCGAGACTGCAAGACCAGACTGACCAACCTGTGCACTGCCTGGATTGATTGCAAGAAGGCCTATGACTCAATGCCCCACAGCTGGATACTGGAATGCCTAGAATTGTACAAGATCAATGGGACCCTAAGAGCCTTCATCAGGAACTCAATGGGGATGTGGCGTACAACACTAGAGGCCAACTCCAAGCCCATAGCACAAGTCACCATCAAGTGCGGGATCTACCAAGGAGATGCTCTGTCCCCACTGCTGTTCTGCATAGGCCTGAACCCCCTCAGTGAGATCATTAACAAGACCGGCTACGGATACCGACTACGGAACGGAGCAGTTGTCAGCCACCTCCTGTACATGGATGACATCAAGCTGTATGCCAAGAGTGAACGAGACATCGATTCACTGATCCACACTACCAGGCTATACAGCAATGACATTGGAATGTCGTTCGGACTGGAGAAGTGTAGTCAGATGGTAACAAAGAGGGGGAAGGTAGTCAGAACTGAGGGGATTGAACTACCAGAAGGCAACATTGCAGACATAGAGGACAGTTACAAGTACCTGGGGATCCCACAGGCGAATGGGAACCATGAAGAGGCCGCTAGAAAAGCTGCAACCACCAAGTACCTGCAGAGGGTCAGGCAAGTCCTGAGGAGTCAGCTGAATGGTAAGAACAAGATCCGGGCCATCAACACGTACGCCCTGCCCGTGATCAGGTACCCTGCTGGGGTAATAGGCTGGCCAAAGGAGGAGATAGAAGCCACTGACATAAAGACAAGAAAGCTCCTTACCATGCATGGAGGGTTTCACCCCAAGTCCAGCACCCTGAGGCTGTACGCTAAGCGGAAGGAAGGGGGCCGGGGACTGGTGAGTGTCAACACCACAGTCCAGGATGAGACAACGAACATCCAAGAATACATTGGGAAGATGGCCCCAACTGACCGTGTGCTCAGTGAATACCTCAGGCAGCAGAAACCCAAGAAAGAGGAGGGAGACAAGGAACCATCATGGAAGGACAGGCCCCTGCACGGTATGTACCACCGGCAGATAGAGGAGGTGGCTGATATCCAGAAATCCTACCAGTGGCTGGACAAAGCTGGACTGAAAGACAGCACAGAGGCACTAATCATGGCAGCACAAGAACAAGCTCTGAGCACAAGATCCATAGAGGCTGGGGTCTATCACACCAGGCAAGACCCCAGGTGCAGGCTGTGTAAAGATGCCCCAGAGACAATCCAGCACATAACAAGATGCTAGCAGGCAAGGCATACATGGAACGCCATAACCAAGTGGCCTGCATAGTGTAGAGGAACATCTGTGCCGAGTACAACCTGGAAGTCCCGAGGTCAAAATGGGAGATGCCCCCAAGGGTGGTGGAGAATGACCGAGCTAAGATCCTGTGGGACTTCCAGATACAGACGGACAAAATGGTGGTGGCTAACCAACCGGACATAGTGGTGGTAGACAAACAGAAGAAGGCGGCCGTAGTGATCGATGTAGCGGTTCCGAATGACAGCAATATCAGGAAGAAGGAACACGAGAAGCTGGAGAAATACCAAGGGCTCAGAGAAGAGCTCGAGAGGATGTGGAGGGTGAAGGTAACGGTGGTCCCCGTGGTAATCGGAGCACTAGGTGCGGTGACTCCCAAGCTAGGCGAGTGGCTCCAGCAGATCCCGGGAACAACATCAGAAATCTCTGTCCAGAAGAGCGCAGTCCTGGGAACAGCTAAGATACTGCGCAGGACCCTCAAGCTCCCAGGCCTCTGGTAGAGGACCCGAGCTTGAAGGATAAACCGCCCGCAGGGGCGTGCTGGGTGTTTTTTTTTTATTAGGGGGTTCAACGATACACAAAATTCACGGTTTGGTTCGGTTCGATACTTTGGTGTCACGGTTCGATATTTTTTCGATACAAAAAAATGTTCATGTTTTTTAATTTTGTCATTTATTAAAATTATATATTTTAACTCATACATACAGTTTTTAAATTTAATGTTGCTGAAACAACATATATATATATATATTAGGGGTGCAACGATATTCGTATCGATATTGAACCGTTCGATACAGTGCTTTCGGTTCGGTACGCATATGTATCGAACAATACAAAATTTGTAATTTATTTCATCAACTTTCCTTCTGACGATGCTGTCTGCGTTGAGCGCTCAGTGAATCTGCGTTCGACTACTCCGCCTACACTGTCGAGCGCAGATCCACTGAGCGCTCAACACAGACAGCATCGACAGAAGGAAGAGTGCAGGGCAAGCTAGCGAGACAGAAGTTAAGCTCTCCTTGCAACATGGCAAATTGAACCTCCCCCACCCTCATTCAGATGTGGCGTTTGGAATTATTTTGGTTTTCATGTGATGTATGACCCTGAAGGTAAGCGAGTCATGGACTAAAGTAAAACAGTATGTTGGATGTGCCACGCAATGCTCAATTACATGGGTGGGAACTAGTGTGTTAGCGCAGTTAGCTCGTTAACGTGTTGGCCGTCTAGCCCCATGCACGGGGCGATCAGGGGTAGCTCGTTAACGGAGATATGCCGTGTTGTGGTGTTAACGTCATTTCAACGAGATTAACCTGAAAGCACTAGTGGGAACACAACGAATATGACTGCACATTTACATCATCCTAGTGCAAAAACAACAAGCATGCATGCTACAAACTTTAGCCGAGTCATTTAGACAGCCGTTAGCACATGAGTCTCCTTATGGGGACCTGATATGTTTAATATGCTGCTGAGAATATAGCCCAGAAGAAGCGGATAGTATAGCTTTTATTTTGGAAAGAGCCATTTCTCTGTAATAAACTCTCTTTTCCAAAGATGCATGATTCCTCAATCAGATACAGGGCTCGCAATATCGCTAGCCCGACGTCCAGGGGCTAGCGATTTTTCCAGTCGGGCTACCAAAATCTATCTCTGCCCTGCCCGTCGGGCTATTGTAGGAAGGAAAAATATATGTCAGTGCTTTTGCATTCTTTCAGAAATGTAGCTGGGTAATTATGTCATTGGCATCGGTGAGCCACTGTCAATATGTGACATATTGAAATCGCGTTTGAATTTGCGCTTGTTTTTTTGCTTTCACTTTGCAATCGTGCGAACTGTGTATAGAGAGCGACAGCACTGATTGGTGAGTGATGATAATTTGCGCACCAATTCCTCTGACATCGTCTTATTAATCGTTAGCTTACTACACTAACATGACAAGTGAAATCTCCCGCAGCAAGCTTAAACATGTGAGAGGTTGATCGCGCAGAGAATCGCTGAGCTTATGTGAGTGCGTGTGTAAAAGCAGCAGGATATATATTTCAGTTCTGCTGAGCCAAATAACACAGGTCAGGGTGAAGAAGTGACAGCCAAAGAAAAGCTTACCACAAAACGGAAAAGTTATGACAAATCAGACTATAAGGCAAAAAGTTGCACCCCTAATATATATATATATATATATATATATATATATATATATATATATATATATATATTAGGGGTGCAACGATATTCGTATCGATATTGAACCGTTCGATACAGTGCTTTCGGTTCGGTACGCATATGTATCGAACAATACAACATTTGTAATTTATTTTATCAACTTTCCTTCTGACGATGCTGTCTGTGTTGAGCGCTCAGTGAATCTGCGTTCGACTACTCCGCCTAGGCTGCACTGTCGAGCGCAGATCCACTGAGCGCTCAACACAGACAGCATAGTCAGAAGGAAGAGCGCAGGGCACCTCCCCCACCCTCATTCAGATCTGGCGTTTGGAATTATTTTGGTTTTCATGTGACGTATGACCCTGAAGGTAAGCGAGTCATGGACTAAAGTAAAACAGTATGTTGGATGTGCCATGCAATGCTCAATTACATGGGTGGGAACTAGTGTGTTAGCACAGTTAGCTCGTTAACGTGTTGGCCGTCTAGCCCCATGCACGGAGCGATCGGCGGTAGCTCGTTAACGGAGATTTGCCGTGTTGTGGTGTTAAGGTCATTTCAACGAGATTAACCTGAAAGCACTAGTGGGAACACAACGAATATGACTGCACATTTACGCCGACATCATCCTAGTGCAAAGACAAAAACAACAAGCATGCTACTAACTTTAGCCGAGTCATTTAGACAGCTGTTAGCACATGATTCTCCTTATGCTGCTGAGAATATAGCCCAGAAGAAGCGGATAGTATAGCTTTTATTTTGGAAAGAGACATTTCTCTGTAATAAACTCTCTTTTCCAAAGATGCATGATTCCTCAATCAGATACAGGGCTTGCAATATCGCTAGCCTGACGTCGTGGGGCTAGCGATTTTTTCAGTCGGGCTACCGAAATCTATCTCTTCCCTGCCCGTCGGGCTATTGTAGGAAGGAAAAATATATGTCAATGCTTTTGCATTCTTTCAGAAATGTAGCTGGGTAATTATGTCATTGGCATCGGTGAGCCACTGTCAATATGTGACATATTGAAATCGCGTTTGAATTTGCGCTTGTTTTTTTGCTTTCACTTTGCAATCGTGCGAACTGTGTATAGAGAGCGACAGCACTGATCTGTGAGTGATGATAATTTGTGCACCAATGCCTCTGACATCGTCTTATTAATCGTTAGCTTACTATGCAAACATGACAAGTGAAATCTCCCGCAGCAAGCTTAAACATGTGAGAGGTTGATCGCGCAGAGAATCGCTGAGCTTATGTGAGTGCGTGTGTAAAAGCAGCAGGATTTATATTTGACTACGATGACCTGGATGACTGAGAACCTTCACAGACAGATATATATTTTAGTTCTGCTGAGCCAAATAAGACAGGTCAGGGTGAAGAAGTGACAGCCAAAGAAAAGCTTACCACAAAACGGAGAAGTTATGACAAATCAGACTATAAGGCAAAAAGAAAGTGCAGCTTTATGGTTTCATGGACAAAAGAATTTCTGTGGCTGCAATATGACGAGCTAAATAACCAGGGGTGCACATAAGTGGTCCGCAGGTGCGCATTCGCTGTCAAAATAAAAAACACGCACAAGGGTTAGGGTTAAATTTAAAAACGGTACTTTTGAGTTAAAATATATATTTATAATTTTAATAAATGACAAATTAAAAAGGCATGAACATTTTTTTGTATCGAAAAAATATCGAACCGTGACACCAAAGTATCGAACCGAACCGAACCGTGAATTTTGTGTATCGTTGCACCCCTAATATATATATATATATATATATATATATATATATATATATATATATATATAAATATATATATAGATATGTGTGTATAAACATCTTCATGTTCATGTTCATGTAATATAACAGTTCTGTCTTTCAGTCTTCATAAAAAAGGAAAAAAGAAAGACTGAGCTGCTCGAACACACTTCATGATAGCCTATCGCTGGAACATTTGCATTTATGCAGTCATTTCACCAGTACTATTGTCTATTAAATCCAACATTATTCCTGGCAACATCTTTTCACTCAGCCTTTTTTCTTCTTCTCCTTCTTTCTCCCCCTACTCACAAGCTCCTCACCCTCCTCTCTTGTTCTCAGATGGCTTTCTCCACCTCTCTCCCTGTGCATTATGTAGATAACCCAGGACACCATATATCCCCAGCAGGTCAAATGGAGGTCGCAATCACACACTGTGACAGTGGGAGCCAATCCCAGTCCATCATGGAGGAGGGGAGGGGACTGTGGTTCTCTCACTAAATATGTGTGTATGGTTTGTGCGCATGTGTGTGTGCATGCGTGCTTGCTTGTATGTGTGTTTGTAAGTTTCTGCAGCAGGGATTTAGCAGAGGTGTCGGTAGTGAGCCTGTAAAACAATAAGTCTGGTGGGGGAGTTAGATGTAAAGTTTAAGAAGAAGAGGAAAGGATGTGAAACTTTCATTGCTGAGGTGAGCTTGAGGAGTGATGAGAACATGAAAGTAACATGGAGTAGTAATGAAGAGGGGGTGGAGAGGAATTTTTGATTTTTTAATTTACATCATTTAAAAAAAAAAACAGTGTTTGATTCATCATTCACGTGGTTCCTGAGTGAAGATAAAGTCAGACCTAGTTGACAAAACAATCCTAAAAAACACACAAAAAGTAACCACAGAACCTGGAAAACCTGAAAAGATGCACACCAGAATGGAGAATTTCACATCTGATGATGAGGAATTCGCTTTTGAAGCCTTGTTTTGGGGGCTAAATCTGGTCGGTCACCCATTGGATGTCCTCTTATATAAAATTTGGTTGAAAAGTTGTATGTCATCTATTGAGCCTATTCAACATAATTTCATCCATTCCCCAATTCAAATTTACCTACTGAGTGATTTTCTGGTTCCTTAAAGACACTTATATATCATGAATAGGTTCCAATCAAATATCTATGTCAAAAACTGTTTCAAAAATGCAACAACATTTTATTGACACTTTACTTGTTCACATACATATGCAGTTTAAAAGCATCAAAAATAAGAGAACTTATTTTCAGGGGCAACATTTTTGTACAGAGTGATAATGTTGAAAGTCTCTATGAATTGTTACATTTACTATCTGCCGTTGTGACCTAATTATGAGGCATTAATGGAAGTCACAGCTGACTATCTTCAGACCTGCTCAAGTCACACAATACAGGTAAATTGAAACGCTTGTTAAGAAAAGAAGAAACAGTTAATGATCCTGTGAAAACTGAACTGCTCTCAAATTATTTCAACAGATGTAAAAAGAGAAAGAAGAAGAAATAAATATCCACTGAAATTATGTGAAATTTAGAGCTCCTTTCAAATACTACGCCCTACAGAATCATCAGCAGCTATATATAATGGGGCTATGTTAACACTATTTACTGTAAAATAAATAATTAAATAAAAATAAATATTTGCATATTGATATGACACTGTGACCTTTTTAAAAAAAAAAAAAATTCATTCCTGATTTGTCCAGCAGAGGACTGCATCACACATTCCCTCACAGAGCTTGCACTGAGCAACATGCATTAAACCAGGATTTTGTTGAAGTGCACACAAGCACACACATACACGTAGGCAGACACACAAACAGGCACACACATGCACACTAAATGACTGATGCCTTGGTGTTGTTTTTCATATGTAGATCTGTGCTAATCCCTGCTCCTCCGCTGCTGTGATCAGGCCCAGACTGAGTGGATATGACAGGTGGGCACAGTGTGTTTACCCACCACGACGTGTGTGTGTGTGTGTGTGTGTGTGTGTGTGTGTGTGTGTGTGTGTGTGTGAGAGAGAGAGATTATAGGCAAGGGGGTGGGGTTAAAACTGAGCTGATAACATAGGTATCACTGAACCCTGACTCCTAAAGAAATCTGTTCATCTGTTCATATACTAAAATGCCTAAATCATTTCTCTCTGCCAGAGTACCTTACACAGGCAATGGACACGTTATGAATATGTATAAATATTTATTGCTCTCGTAAAAAGAAAATGTTTCACTTAACATTTGTTTTTTTAATTTAAGCTATTTTTTCTGAAAGTTTGTTTTGTTGGGTGTTTTCTTTTCTTCTGTGTGTCAATAGTCTGTTTTTCTTATTTTCTATTTCATCGTTTGTCTTTCTTTTTATTTTTTATGATTTTGTTTGCCTTTGTTTGCCTCTTCTTTTTTCATGCATTGATTTCTATTTGCTCTTTTCTTTTTTTGCTTATTTGTATTTAGGCTTCTGCTAGTTTAATACATTTGCTTGTTTCTGTCATGCTTTGTCTTACTCTACATAGCTTCTATTGAACTTGATGCTTTATCTTTCTTTCTTTCTTTCTTTCTTTCTTTCTTTCTTTCTTTCTTTCTTTCTTTCTTTTTAATAAACAGCTGGCCCACCTGTTCAAAGTGATCAAAGAAGCAGCAGGTATCATTGCATGTGCCTCTGCTGCCCCGTGTGGTGTCACGGTAGTGCACAATCTTTCATATACTTGAGTGTGGTGAAAAGGAGGAGGAGAGAGGGGGGAGAAGAAAAGCAAGAGGGAAATCAGGAGGCAGTCTTACCAGAGATTTGCTTTTGAGCTGCTGGAGTCTGGATGTGTTGCACGGTCACTAATGCTGTGTCTCTGTTTGTGTGTACAGGTACTTAAGTGATGAATCAGCTGCTCTGAAACTAACCTGCAAACTGACCTGGTTTGAACACTGGCTGGGATCTTTTTATGTGGAGATTTGCAATATAAATGTGAGTCTATGGGTTATTTCAGCTGGTTTTACTACAGTGCATTGCAGATTCCAAATCCTTTTTAATTAAAATGTTTAAACAACCTTCCCAATTAAAAAAAAAGGAGAGAAAAGCAAGACATGATTAACAGTCACCATGCAGGACAGCAAAAGGACAGTTTCAGCCACTCTCAAGGAGCTCTCTGATTACCACCAGTGTCATATTTTATTTTTTAAAGGAAACAATGCATTAACATTTAACGTGGTTTTTCATGTTCCATCAAATGTAATCACATTCTGTTTGTGTGTGTGTGTGTGTGTGTGTGTGTGTGTGTGTGTGTGTGTGTTCTTGACAGACAAACAGAAAACACACACAGTACTTTCTTGATATTTTTCTTTCTTTTTCTTTTTGAACTGATCTTGAGAAACATAACATAGAAGCATAAAGACACATCGAAGTCAAGGGAGAATAGACAACTTAGCAAAGAAACTATTTTAAATAGTTAAGGTACTTTGTTAATGCCAAAGACAGCACAATATGACATTTTTTTAAACCAAGCTGATTCTTAAAGAGTCAAAAAATGTCATCTACTCTTGAGTTCCTCATGAACTGGTGACTCAGAATATGCTTTAGCAGAAATGACTGCATATTACCTTTTACTACTAATAATTTCATTTTGGTGCATTTAATATAAAATAGTGTCGCTTCTTTTATTATCAAGTGCAATCTGTTTCACAACTTGATTAGAAGTACCATCACAAGGCCATCACAAGTAGCCAGTGGTGCTTCTGGTCCATGGATGGGGATTTTTCTACTGTTTATTCTGAAAGGGGCAGTAAATTTCTACATACATGTCAAGTCTCTGACTGATTAATATTTAATGTTGGACAGAAATCAAGAACAGAGAGAAATAACAGAGAGCGCGAGCAAAAGAGAGAGAGAAAGAGAGACTAGACTGATATTTATTCAGGATATTGTGAAAATATGAATGGAAATTTGCAATTTTATTGGTTTTCCACAACTAAAAGAACCTGTGTGTGTGTGTTTGTGTGTGTGTGTGTGTGTGTGTGTGTGTTTAAAGAAAGCGAACAGTTTTAGCACTGTGCACCTATGATGTGCAACATATGAATGTGTGCTTGGCAACTCCTTCAGCCTCAATCAACTATTACTTTCACACTGCCATTCAGCTGATTTTACTTCAGAGAAAACATGAATGAATAAACAAACAACTATAGTAAATAAAAAATGAATATATATATATATATATATATATATATATATATATATATATATATATATATATATATATATATATATATATATATATGTATTAGATATACATCACTGACTATTTATACATTTTTCCTGTTGTCAGCAAAGTCAGTTAAATAATTCCATGCGGAATGCAGCAAATTATCAAATTAGATTGGCCATGTCCTAGCTATGGAAAAAATATTTCTGATAGCCAAATAAATTGTATATGCATAAATTTTTGAACATGGACGTTATTTGGAGTTGTGGTTGCTCGTTTTCCTTTTGTTTGCTTTGTTCATTTGTCTCTTTTAATTCTATTTTTTTTTTATACTTTTTCAACATGTTCAAAATAAAGATTCAATCAATCAATCAATCAATCAATGTACACTGGTGTCCTATAATGCAGTAAAATTTCATTTGCAGATCAATTTCTTATGAGAAAACATGATATATGTAATCTTTGCTGTGCTGCAGCAAATAACTGAATAAACAAATATATGGATATTTAAATAGTGAAAGAGGTTTCCAAATTCTACAGTATCAGCCAGACATACAAAGCAGGACCTGGTTGCATTACTTTCCCATAGTGTCCATTTCACTGTGGGATAACTTGACCTGTTCACCCCTGAGCTTGTAGCCTCTGCAGCTTGAGACGAAATTGTTCACTGAACCAAAGGTGTGCACAGGTCACTGGCATTTTCCATCCACTCACCAGGATGAAAACAACCCCCACGTGCCTCAGAAACTGAAAGAGAAGGGGAGAAAAAGCAGCCACTAGGAGATGCAGAGCCAGCCGGTGAGATGAGGAGCTAGGATTGTGTGAATCAAGCACACGGAGTGCAGCGGAAAGCAATTTTACCAACTCTAACTTCCTCCACAAAATTATGGCTAAATGGAAAAATAATGGAAGTGGCATCATTGGCCTCCTAGCATGGCGCTATTAGTATGCTGGTGACATGGAGCGGGGAGACCGACAGCAGTTATGTATTTTTGCAAGTATGCATATAATTTATTGTGGGGAACACAATTTACATGGGTAGTCAATGCCTGTTTTATGGGCTCACAAATAGATGTATGAATTGAAGCATATAATGGTGGGGAGCAGCAGGCACAAATACATTCTAAATCTTGCAAATGTGCTCCACGAAATATGTAACCAAGGAATATAAAACAAATTAGTTCTTGCATGTCTTATGTATTAGTTTTTGATTTACAAATCTAATATGGGAAAATTTGCCTTGACGACGTGGCCTTTGTATCTGGATGTGACATATAGTACTGTTAGTACATGCAAACACTATATAAAAATGCCCCATCTGCACCCAAAACCAAAACAGACACCACACCAAAGAGTTGCTTTATTCTTTTATTAATAGCATTCATCAATTAACTTTAATGACAAGTGAAAAAGTGATCTCTGCAGTATAGATGCATTAAAATGTGACATTACAGAGCATAGGTGGCCTCTGAGTTAGGGTTCATATTACATATTACTGCTTGTTGGAAAACACACAACAACAATGTTAAAGACGAAAATCTCTAAACAAATGCAAAACACAAGAATTCTGCAAAATGATATCACATCACAGAAAAGAAACAACTGAATATATTAGAAAATGAAAGGTGCAAAGCAATGAAAAAGCAATACGTAAAAAACAGGATGAATCTTCTATTTAAAAAAAGTTTTAAAAAAATCTGATTATAAAAAATATAATATAATATAATAATATATAAAAAAAATTAATGTGTAAAAAAGTGCAAAATTATGACTAAAACATAAAATTACCACTGAGGCCCAACACAACTAACTCAAAACTAAAGATGATTAATAAGAGATGTAAACTTAAAACTTACTAAAAAGAATAAAAGAAAACACACACAGAATTGGACAAAATAATACAAAGAACTGCTGCCTTGCTACATGAACTGAGTCCTGTAAGATATAAACTAGTAAGTGCAACATTTTCTGTCTGGCCAAGCTTTTCAGTTGTAATATTAAAAGTTAGAACATCTGAAATCTAAAAGAAAAACTAAAACATGTATTTTGTTCATTTTGCAACACAAAAATCACATTTATTTTCTTCTTGCCCAGGGAATCAGGAAGCAACAAATGAATTGCACTGAGAAGCAGGAGAATTTACATTTTAATGTGAAACGCAAACATTGTATTTTTGTTGGAAACCCTGCAAACCAGCTTCTTGCTGCAATAAGACAAAAGACCACACAGTACACAGAGTACAGATGACATCTTCTCACATTATTTCCTCTGCAGGGGATGCTGCTCTAAATTTAAATATCCTCAGGTTACAGAATACACTTCCAGTTCAGTTCAATTCAGTCTTATTTGAATAGTGCCAATTCACGTTGACAGTCATGTCTAGACAAATTACAGGGACAGGAATTCTGTGAAATATGAATAATACTCTCACCCAAGCGGTCTTCCTGTCAGTTGTTGCTGGAACAATGCTAATATCAATATTAAGTACAATCAATTTGAACTTAATGACTTTAAGACCCCTGAAACCTTGTATTTTGCTGACCTCCAGTGGTTTAACTCTCACCTTGATAAAGTTGGGATCAGGTATTCTTTAAGCCCTTATGTGATTACAATAGCAACAGAGGACATTTTTGACCACACCAGGGACACCTTGTCTTTATGGAGAATCAATTGTGTGTCCACATACTTCCCCCATATAATAATTTTTTCATTAATAGTCCCTGAGAGGTGCTACCATATGGCATTGTGTCTGACCAAAGAGACATTCATTTACTTCCTGAAACACTCCTATCTCCCTTCCACAAAAAAGACTCTTATGAGGGGTTATAGCTGTCTGTCAGTGACCCAGGAACAGTTGAATCTATGATGAATTTGAGATAAGATACCCATAAGTCCTTACCCTTAAGTACCAAAGGACAGGTGAGGGCATCAAAAGCATTTTGTGTTACAAGAGAAAGCAGGGGTGGAGTGGGAACAGTGTCGGAGTAAGACTTGCAATTATTTCATATAATGGGGAAGAGGTGAGAGGTTGTTTAAGCTGTTTGGAGGCTATGGAAGGAGGGGACAATTTAGGATTTTTTAAAAGAGGACGTTGTTAGTGCATTAGCCTGTTAAGGGTTTACACCACTCATATTAAAATCGGATGGCAGCAAGCAAGCTTCCAATATAAATCATGCTTAGCAGCAATATTTGGAGGAAAGAGAAAAAGACGAGATGAAGGATTCTGTCCTTAGATGGGTGAGGAAAAGCATGTTCCTCTTGTTCTCACTTTTTAATCAAAGGTCCTTGTATCTCTGTAAAACAGACCAGTATACATTATTCTCACGCACCAAAATAATTTTGATCACTTTAAGCAACAAATAATTTGACATTAAGTGATATACATAATACTTTTGTAACGCTAATATATCTTGGAGAGGTTGTGCCATATCCACAGTGTGTCTGACCAAAGTTCAAAATGGTCTGCCTTACCATAATTCATAGGAAATAAGAAAAATCAAATGATAAAACTGATTCTATCCCTGCCATTCTGGCTGCTAATGAAATTAGGTGACACTGTTCTCCAAACATGAGTAAAATAAGTATTTTTACCACAAATACTTATGCTATCTACTATAGATTCACTTCCTACAGTAAAAAGCTACTTTCAGCTGCTCCTTTGTCACAAGGGGTCACCACGGCGATATCCTTCTTTGTTTGATTTGGCAGAGTTTTATACCAAATTCCCTTCCTAACGCAACCCCAAAGGGGATTTGTGTCTCTGGCTGGAATTGAATGAGTGACCTTTCACTTGCCAAGTGAAAGATAAACATGCAGACACTTTCTGCAACTGGACTGTATCAATGTACCCAACCTATGCAGTGCTGAAATGTAACGATTTTTTAGAGTTTAAATAAATATAACAGTACAAAAGATGTTTGTTAAAACTGTTGCAATGTTTTCAAATGATGGGACGATGACCGTGCTTATGGATTCTGCGCCAGTGGTGACTTTATTCATTATTATTTGTTTTTGTTAAATTTGTTTTTTTTGACTGTTTACATCATTAATTAATTTTGTTTATTATCGTTTTTTCTTATTCAATGTTTTATATTTCATTTAATACATTTAATAAATGATTTATTATTAACTTGCATTCATTAATGACACATTTAATTAATTATTTAATGATGTGTTTAGTTTATTCATTTTGGCACTCATGGCCCTCCACAGTACTCCACTGGTTTGGGTCAGTTTTCTACGGCAAATTCAGAAACTTTATTTTTACTACTCTTAATGCAGTTCTCAGTAACTCATTTCCTCATCCATGTTAGCTTTTTCTCATTTCTTTTTTGCGCACTTCTATGGTTTTTGCGCATACCTCACTGCTAAAGGTAATTTGCTATTATTGTGTTGATGCATTAATCTGAATCTCAAAATAGGTCTGTTTGTACTTTTGTCAGTCAAAATAAACATCCTGTTTCTTTTACAGCCATCCAGCTCAGAAAGCAAACTCAGCATATTTCTATGAAATAGTCCCAAAAGAAGGTATTCAAAAGAAGAAAACAAGTTGAGGTGTACCATTTACCACACATATATATATATATATATATATATATATATATATATATATATATATATATATATATATATGTTGCAACAAAGCTCCGGATAAAAGGAAATTTTGGGAATAAAACTTCCAGACAGTTATATTGAAAGATGATCGAGATTTAGCAGAAAAAAATCTGCTCATTGGCATTGTTGGTTGTGCGGTTATGCAACTAAATGACTTTCCTGACATGACAAAAATAATTCCTGTGCCTACATGGCATAAATAACATACAGCTGACAGTTTAATGAAAGGTAAAAAATCTATTTAAGTGTGAGGTTAATTCAACTGACTTTTAATATTTAATTTTCTGTCTGTTCGCTGCCTTCTCTACCACTCCACCTCCCATCCTTCATTACGGTCAACTCAGCAAGCCATGTCCACTCTCCACTCAGTCCCTCTACTTCTCTCTTTCTCTCTGCATGGCTGATCTTGTTCTTTTTGCTTCCCTCTCTTCAGACACCTGGTCAGGCTCAGGCAATCAATACCAGCCGTGGCCCTGAAGGAGAACCCTGACAGCCGCTACTCCGGATCCATGCCATTCCGGCTACTGCCCCACCATCAGTCAACCTCATACCACACATACAAGATGGATAGACTTACCTACACATAAATAGCATATTTACACACGTAGAGTTAAGAAAAGAAAATGAGAACTGAGCCACTGGAAGAGAACAGTGACGATAACAACAAATGATGCTGTCAGATACTGTTACAGGGTTATGTCAAGTAAAAACTGTCTATAATAATTAATAATATGAAATGTGTATTTTATCAGTGGCTCAGTAGCACAACGTTTAGCACTGTTGCCTCACAGTAAGAAGTTTCTGAGACTGACTCCACTATCTGGCCGGGACCTTTCTGTGTGGAGTTTGCATCTTCTCCCCTTGTTTGTGTGAGTACTCTCAAGGTACTCCAGTTTCCTCCCACGGTGGAAAAAAATGAAGTTAGGTTAGGTTAATTGGTAATTCTAAATTGCCCATTAATAAGTATCTGTCTGTCTGTGTTAGTCCTGACAGACTGGCGACCTGTTGAGGGTATACCCTGCCTCTTCCCCTATGATAGCTGGGTTAGGTTCCTCTACCACAGACAGAATAGATGAATGGATTTTATCTTTGTCTCTAGTAGTTGAAGTGCTGTGTATACCCAAAATTAATAAATTGCTGTATTTCATCACACCATTTCCTATTGTGACATCTTTTGTTACTGTGTCCACGTGTAGTACTCCCCAAGGTTCAAGGTTCAAGGTTCTTTATTTGTCACATGCATAGTTATACAAGTATAACACACAGTGAAATGTAGCCTGACACGCTCCTCGACATGTGCAAAAAAATTGGGGGTGGGGTGTAGAGGAAGAACATTATATATATATATATATAAAAAACACCCAGCACGCCCCTGCGGGCGGTTTATCCTTCAAGCTCGGGTCCTCTACCAGAGGCCTGGGAGCTTGAGGGTCCTGCGCAGTATCTTAGCTGTTCCCAGGACTGCGCTCTTCTGGACAGAGATCTCTGATGTTGTTCCCGCGATCTGCTGGAGCCACTCGCCTAGCTTGGAAGTCACTGCACCTAGTGCTCCGATTACCACAGGGACCACCATTACCTTCACCCTCCACATCCTCTCGAGCTCTTCTCTGAGCCCTTGGTATTTCTCCAGCTTCTCGTGTTCCTTCTTCCTGATATTGCTGTCATTCGGAACCGCTACATCGATCACTACGGCCGCCTTCTTCTGTTTGTCTACCACCACTATGTCCGGTTGGTTAGCCACCACCATTTTGTTCGTCTGTATCTGGAAGTCCCACAGGATCTTAGCTCGGTCATTCTCCACCACCCTTGGGGGCATCTCCCATTTTGACCTCGGGACTTCCAGGTTATACTCGGCACAGATGTTCCTGTACACTATGCCGGCCACTTGGTTATGGCGTTCCATGTATGCCTTGCCTGCTAGCATCTTGCACCCTGCTGTTATGTGCTGGATTGTCTCTGGGGCATCTTTACACAGCCTGCACCTGGGGTCTTGCCTGGTGTGATAGACCCCAGCCTCTATGGATCTTGTGCTCAGAGCTTGTTCTTGTGCTGCCATGATTAGTGCCTCTGTGCTGTCTTTCAGTCCAGCTTTGTCCAGCCACTGGTAGGATTTCTGGATATCAGCCACCTCCTCTATCTGCCGGTGGTACATACCGTGCAGGGGCCTGTCCTTCCATGATGGTTCCTTGTCTCCCTCCTCTTTCTTGGGTTTCTGCTGCCTGAGGTATTCACTGAGCACACGGTCAGTTGGGGCCATCTTCCCAATGTATTCTTGGATGTTCGTTGTCTCATCCTGGACTGTGGTGTTGACACTCACCAGTCCCCGGCCCCCTTCCTTCCGCTTAGCGTACAGCCTCAGGGTGCTGGACTTGGGGTGAAACCCTCCATGCATGGTAAGGAGCTTTCTTGTCTTTATGTCAGTGGCTTCTATCTCCTCCTTTGGCCAGCCTATTACCCCAGCAGGGTACCTGATCACGGGCAGGGCGTACGTGTTGATGGCCCGGATCTTGTTCTTACCATTCAGCTGACTCCTCAGGACTTGCCTGACCCTCTGCAGGTACTTGGTGGTTGCAGCTTTTCTAGCGGCCTCTTCATGGTTCCCATTCGCCTGTGGGATCCCCAGGTACTTGTAACTGTCCTCTATGTCTGCAATGTTGCTTTCTGGTAGTTCAATCCCCTCAGTTCTGACTACCTTCCCTCTCTTTGTTACCATCCGACTACACTTCTCCAGTCCGAACGACATTCCAATGTCATTGCCTTATAGCCTGGTAGTGTGGATCAGTGAATCGATGTCTCGTTCACTCTTGGCATACAGCTTGATGTCATCCATGTACAGGAGGTGGCTGACAACTGCTCCGTTCCGTAGTCGGTATCCGTAGCCGGTCTTGTTAATGATCTCACTGAGGGGGTTCAGGCCTATGCAGAACAGCAGTGGGGACAGAGCATCTCCTTGGTAGATCCCGCACTTGATGGTGACTTGTGCTATGGGCTTGGAGTTGGCCTCTAGTGTTGTACGCCACATCCCCATTGAGTTCCTGATGAAGGCTCTTAGGGTCCCATTGATCTTGTACAATTCTAGGCATTCCAGTATCCAGCTGTGGGGCATTGAGTCATAGGCCTTCTTGTAATCAATCCAGGCAGTGCACAGGTTTGTCAGTCTGGTCTTGCAGTCTCGGCTGACTGTTCTGTCTACCAGTAGCTGGTGTTTTGCGCCTCTGGTATTCTTGCCAATTCCTTTCTGTGTCCCGCTCATGTATTGACCCATGTGCCTGTTCATCTTAGCCGATATGATGCCTGACAGGAGCTTCCATGTAGTACTGAGGCAGGTTATTGGTCGGTAGTTGGAGGGGACCGGTCCCTTCTTGGGGTCCTTGGGGATCAGGATCTCGTTAACTAGCAGCATTTGTGCTGCCAGACGCTCGTGGAGTGCAGTCAGCTTCTTCAGCCAGTAGGCGTGAACCATGTCGGGCCCTGGTGCTGTCCAACTCTTCATACTGGAGACCCTTTCTTGGATATCTGCCACTGTGATGGTTACTGGACCCTGTTCAGGGAGGTCGCTGTGGTCTGCCCTCAGATCCACTAGCCACTGAGCATTGCCGTTATGGGTTGCGTCCTTCTCCCATATGCTCTTCCAGTATTGCTCCGTCTCCAGCCTTGGTGGTGCTGTTCTCTTATTGTTCCCTTGCCACTGAGAGTACACCTTTGCTGGTTCTGTGGAGAACAGCTGGTTTATTCTCCTGCCTTCTATCTCTCTGGTGTACCTCCTCAAGCGACTGGCCAAGGCTGTGAGTCTTTGCTTGGCAGTTTCCAAGGCCTCAGGTATGGACAGCTTGCTGTATTTCTTATGCACCTTCTTTGCCGCACCTTTCTGCAACTCCGTTAGTTGGCTAACCTCCCTCCGTGCTACTTTGATCTTGCCCTCTAGCCTCCTTCTCCATGGAGGGTACTGCCCCTTGTGGCTGTTCAACTTGTAGCCAAGCATCTCACTGATCACTGCTGCCGTATTGTAGATCAGCTTGTTAGTGTCGGTAATTGTGGTTGTAGGTATTGCCCGTAGTGCTGCATTAACATCATCTAGCAGACCTTCTGAGGGTACTTCACGTAATCTTGGTAACCGGCTACGGGGGATCCAGGTTTCAAGCTTGGCCATGATCCTATTTTTCAGGTCAGTTCCTCTCGCACTCAACGATCCTTCTCCTATCGCACTTGGGGCTATGTACTCAATCTCGGGTGGGGGTGATGATATCTCCCCCCTGACCTGGCGTCCTGACTCCTCCTTGCCGTAGCATTTGTGTTGTACCTCGTCAATCTCTAGCTGTGAGAGCAGTCCCTTCTTTCGAATGTTGGAACACTGAGCTACTAGTTGTTTCGCCGTCATTGTGGATGTTGGGTATCGAAGAATCCATAGGTCCCTCATCCTATACCTGTTCAGATTCAGCTCAATCCCAGCCACTAGTTTATTGTGGATTCATCCATCTCCAGGGTAGTTGCAGTAGTCTAACAACAATCTGCTCCAAGATGTAAGCTTCAGCCTTGCACTTTCTTTTATAGTCAGTTACAGTCAGTTGAATGACAAAACTCCAGGCAAGGAATTTCTTGTTTCCTTATTTAGACAGGGATGTGAGGGAATATATTGTGGCCTGTACCACATTTGTGTGTAACAAAACCATGTGTCTACTACCAGAAACTCCCCACAGCAACTGAAACAGCTAATCTGGTAGTTGAGCATGATTTCAGACCTCCCGGTCTCTCTCTGAGAGTTCATTTCCTATCCCATATATCTCAGATTAAACATCATCTTTTCTGACCTCTGTGCACTCCAGCTACGGCCCGGATTGCGGGCGATCACTCTGCAATGTCTGTCTGTCGGATCCTGGATATCAGTCCTTTGTACAGAGGCCTCTAATATGTCATCAATTAGGAAAGATATGGCCCTGAGGAGAGGACTTGGTTTCCCCACTCACTGATGTCAGAACCCACGTTCATTATGGACTTCCACACATAGGATTGGGACAGGTGAGTCCAGTGGGCCACTTCGAGCCAGCCAATAGTGGGAGGGTACTGTCATAGTCTGCTACTGGTTTGTGTGCTAACTCTCTCAGGGATGTATTGGCAGGCATTCTGGTAGAGTCCAGAAATTCTCGCTCCTCAGTCAGACCAACTGCATTTCATCAACCTCAACAGCCAAAATAGAAGAGAGGTATATTATGATAGACGTTCAACACAGTCAGGGTTGATCCCATGTTCTCAAGTCAAAAACATTATCAGAAGATAACAATAAAATTGTAATAATAATAATAATAATAATAATAATAATAATAATAAAAACTATAAAGAACATAAAAAAGGAACTTTCAACACTGTTGCAAATAACAAAATATATTATTTATTTATTGATTATTAAATCAAATGACAAAATGACGTTACCAACCCAAAATGAACCCATAAAACTCAAAACCCATGGTCAACGACCCATGGATCCAGATTGCTTATTTAACTGGAATAATACTACAGTATATGTTGATTCTGTAAAATTTTGAAATTTTTACTAAATTATAAGTTATAACTGTTCTCCATTAAAATATATGTCAAACTCTATATAACTGTGAAGTCATTAAAGTGTGCCACATAGCTGGATATAATTCACACCGTAATTTAATAAAAAGGATTAGAGCTTTAAATAGAGTTTAAAGTAAAATATTTGCCTTTGCGTAGTGCATCTTTTTATGAGTAAATAAAAAAATCACCATGAAAGAGTTTATCTGTACTACACATCACTAAGTTGCTGTCTTGAAGAATATAGCTGTTACTATAGCTGTTATTTCTCCTTCACTTTGATACTGAAATAATCTTAAAAACTGGGGAATTGTAAGGGATATTTTCAAGATCTCCCATCCAAATATAATATGTGTAGTTACATTTGCTGACGACTGAACACTGAGCAATTTTTGTTGGCAGATTAGTATGTCTATGCACCCTTCACTGTTAGACATTTTATTGTATTTTTACAGCAACTTACTGGCAACACTATTGCCAGTAAGTTACTGTAATTACTAATCTACAGTATCTTTACTGTTGTGATGTTTTACAGTTCAACCACTTTACTGTAAACATATATTACAGTATAACAGCTTTACTGTAAACGTGGTTTACAGTTAGAAAGACTTACCGTGATTAAGTTTTATAGTATCACTGTACTGCAAATGTGGTTTATGGTATAACACTGTAATTGTGTACAGTATAATTTGTTTAGACTGTAATTGTGTTTTACAGCATATAAAATAATATTAACATTCATATTCAATATAAGAACATTTACAAAAAACAATATAATTCAATAAAGTAGTCTCAGAATAGTGAATTAAACCAACATTTATTGTTGATATTTTTTTAACAAGAAAAACATTTTTCAACTGAATAAAAACAATGTCAATAACCAAAATAAATAGAAGCGTACATGAAAACTACACAGTCCTTCACCTTTCCGTGTCTGATTTTTTTAAGGAAAACAGTTTTTCATTCCACTAAAAACAGGACAAACCCACCAGCATGAACATTAAATAAACTATTACAATTGTAAAACAAAAATCATTTACAAAATGTAATAATTATCAGTGGGTCCCAGGAAATAGAATGTGACATGGGATTTAGATTTCCGTTACCAGGATGGTCGGGTTCAGCGTAGTCTTTATCACCACCTGTCAAAGACACATCATCAATATTCATGTTTGCTCAGGTTATTCACTTGTTCACATCTGTCTGAGATCATTCATACTGTCGTATGGATGTGTGTACAGTATGTATATAATTATCAGCTATGTAAAAGATATTATCATCTCTGTATTCTTACCTAGTTGGAAGTCCTCCATTCAAACTCAGAGAGCCGCTGGAGGAAGGTGGTGATCCGAGGGCTGATGCTTGTAACCTTCCTCTTTACGACACGACCTGTCTTGCAGCTTGTACCAAGTTTTGCAGGGCATTTTGTTCCCATGTCTGGATTGATCCTCACAAAGAACCTTTTAACGGAAAAAAGGCTGCTTTAATTTCAAAATTAAAACATACATTACAGCAATCACCTATATGTTTCTGCAACTGTAGTCAAGCTATCACATATATTTCATTCTTAAATGGTGTAAGCTTTAATGGTGTAAAGTATTTACCTCTGTATCATCTCCTGTGTGATGGACGCTGACTCCTGATACTCAAGGTTGAAAACGTAGTATGACGCAAAGAAGACAGCAAGGGTGCTGGCAAAGTCATGCATCTGCTCAGGCTCATAAAATACCTTGCCCTCCAAACTGATCATCCAGCGGCTTGCAGACATGAAATTATTCCCTAAAAACAGACAAGAGTCCAATAAGACAATGTGCTCACCCTTACAAATAAGGTTTCCACAAGAATGCTGGATAGCAGGCCTCACACTGTAAAAAAATAGAATCCACACAGTTTGCTGCTATTTCTCTTATTATTTATTATGTAATGAAAATTATGATCAATTACAGGAAAAAACTGCCTAATGTTTTGGCATTTTGGCCTGTGCTGAAATGTTAGGCTGTTTTTTCCTGTTGGTCATTGTGTATAATAAATAATAAGAGAAACAGCAGCAAACTGTGTGTATTCTATTTTTATACAATATAAAACAGACAAACCCCTGTTAAGTAAGTTGTTGTGGGTACAAATACCACAATAATTACATAGATTTTTTACAAAAATATTACAAGAGGATTGAAACTATTTACTTACCAAGCGCTATTACCCTTGGTGTGATGGGTAAGGTCATCTCTCTCTCAACAGACATCTTGGTGGAAAAAGCCTTTAAAACACAAACACTGAGGCTACATCACACTGTCAGCGCAGCCAGCAAGGGCAGGAGGACAGCACTGCACCACACTGGGCGGGAAAAGACAGAGAGACAATTGTTAATTTAATGTTGCATTTATTTAACCCTTGAAAAATATATTTACATAAGTAAATAAAAGAAAAAAAAACACACAACCCATCTTTTCAAGAATAATTCAACTAATTGCTCTTTTGACCAACCTAACACAGACGTTACACGGTTTTCCTATGAAAAAGACCCTGGAAGACGTTGTATTAAAGGAAAAAAAACATGCTCCCCTTCCCACTTAAAAAAATAATAAATATTAAACTTAGGTTGGAGTTCCTCATGCCACCAACCTAATGTTATATTAACTTTTTAGTGTTGTGTACTGCAGCTCACACAAAATTAAATAAAGCAGGCTAACCTACATGAGCAAGCTCAAAACTGGATAAGATTGTTTTAGCAGTCTCTAAATTTCCAAAAAAAAGTTGTCTTTCTTTATTCTCATTAAATGTGTATTTTTACCTGCTGCTTTAGCTGAAGCTAAATGTCCCACTGTTAGCATGGCCAGCTTCTCAATAGTCATAGAACAGAAGCGCAGGAGGACAATGCACCACACTCGGCGGGAAAAAGACAAAGACTGTCGTTGTGCCTGTGTTCTTCGCCCCTCCCCGTGGAAAATATATATCTAAATATATATTTAAATAAGAAAAGAAAAAAACACACACAACCTATTTTTTCCAGAATAATTCAGCTAATGTGCTATTTCGACCAAGCTAACACCGATTTTAAGCCCCCCCCTCCCCCCCACACACAAAAAATATATATGCTCTTAAGAATTAATAAACGAGTATGTTAGGTAGGAGAGTCCTTTGCATTACCTTATGACGTCCTGTTTGCAGTTTCCACACAGAGGTCCAACAATAACGAGGTGCAAAATCTTTTGTCCTCTCGAGCATATCGTAATGAAGAGTTAACAAAGTTGGACTGTCTTTCCTCTCCTGTCAATCACTGGATCACAGGTCATGTCAGTCAGGATATGGAGTGGTGGTTGGTAGAGGTAGGTGGGTGGGCGGGGCCAGCATGCATTCAGTGTGTGTTTCACTAAGTTGGGTTGACTAGTTCCCAGAAGAGTTCTGTACATGTTGCACGTTCAGTAAATGAGCAATTCAGTTACTGCTCGACTGAGAAGCCTCCGCCAAATTATTACAATATTCTCCACTGACTGAAGTTCGCCTTTGGCAACGCAGTGGCAAGCACACATTTGCAGCAGCTGTGCATGTGCATACAACTGCATGCAGCAGATTAGATGATCAGAATTCTTGAACCTTACACACAGGCAAGTCCCCTAAAAAGTCAAAACCATAATACTTTCACTGGTATCATACTGACAAATGGCATAGGTTGGAGGAAAATCTGGAAATGGTTGGCAGTGAAAGAGTTAAAATGTAATGCACTATTGCAACCAACCACTGAAAGAGTAAAAATACACAAACAGTATGATGAACCATTCAAATCACATAATACAGTAGCACTACTGCTAATGTGTTAACGGTAGGTATAACTACTACCGCAATTTTAAAAAATACAGTAAGTAAATGTAAATAACCTTAATATACCCATAATGCAAAGCAAATTACAGTAATTAACTGTAGAAATGTTTTCAGGTAAGTTACTGGGCATTTTGTGGTATTTTACTGTGAAAAATACAGCAAAGGTTAACAGTGTTCCTTGATCCTTGCTATAAGTTTTTTGTTTTAATAATAAAAGCTACATGGTACAACAGTACAATGAAAATGAATAATACACATTTCAGGTTGATCATACTTTCTGTATCCAGGTTCTTTGTATTCACACTCAAAAGGAATCATTAAACCCATGTGAACCAGCTCATAATGTCCAGCAATGAGCTTATATGAAAAGGTACACAGATAAATCACACATGAATCCACTGTCTGATCTTTACTGGGTCACCACTTTATCCACCATCACCCTTCTACCATGCTTTTATGGGATAATAGGAAATGCGTGCTCATGGGAGGTGGGTAAGGTAGATGAAACATGGACCCTGAAGTAGTGGAAGGTAGAGTACGCATTCTAAAACTGTGGTGGGCCGTGGGCCAGTGACCATCTATATAATGAAAACAAATAGCTTGTCATGCCACAGGAGGAAATCTATTGCCATGTATTTTATGCCATGAAGTCTCTCCGTAAAAAACATTGTATGTATTTTTCAAAGGCTGATGACAATAACATCGGTAGTATCTGTATTATCTGCTGTTCAGTGTCTCCTCTCACTCATGAATGCATGAAATGGAAACTGCCACTGACAAAGGCCATTTGAAGTCATCAAAATTGTGAACGTTAAAGCATAAAAAGTGATCTTGTCTCATTGTGTCTTTATTTCTCCTGGGTCTTTTACAGAGTTTTCCCCCAACATTTCTTGGTCCTTCGAGCCGGAGCGCCTCCATCGTGTCCCATCTCCGTGACCAGTCCTCGTTGTTCGTCTGTCGACAGCTCACACACCAGGTGTGTGATAAAAGTCCAAGAGCGTTTAAATTCGGGTCTTGGCCAACGTCTTAGAAAGCGACCCACGGTGGTGGGACCCGATCGAGGTGGACCAGACCCGGCGACACTGACCAGGTAGATACAGACACACTGACACAATCTTGCGTAAAAGCGCATTTTGAATTCAGGGAATTTAAAATAGCGGAAGTAGCTCGTCGACTGGTAGCTCTGGGAGCTCATCGACTGGTAGCTTTGGAGCTCTGGGTAGCTCCCCCAGCTGGGTCTAGACTGGGTCTAGGGAGTAAGTAGCTCTGGGAGCTCCCCTTATCATAAGGGTTCTGGTCGCGCGCGCGTCGAAGCTGTGAATGTGAATGTGTGTATTGTTTTAATTAATGGAGCAAGCTGAATTTTCACGGTCCAATAAGAGACTGAGCTGCTCCTACTGTGTTTTTCTTTTACTGCTATTCACTGACGTGCTGGTGAGTTGAGAGAACGGTCGAGTTCCGTCTCGTAAAGTTCACACCGCTTTTGGAAATAGTCCGAAAGTAGAAGGGCGTGTGAGCAACCACTCTCGTCTCTAATACCAGCGAAGGTGATAGCAGCTGTATTGTGTATATATTACTTAAACAAAAATAAGTAAATACATAAATAAGATGGGTAATCAAGCAAGTGAAATTAAAACTCACTCCTGCTGACGAGCAGTGGTGAGAAAAGAAAAGTCCAGACGCCGGACAAAAACAGTGTCTGTAAACTGAGAGATTTAAGAAAACAAAATATAAACAGTCAGAAGAACAGAACTCAACTGCCAGTTTAGTAAAACCAGAAGACGAGACACTGTGCAGTTCCCACAATCCTTTTAGTAAACCATCACTCACTCCTGCAGCCGCATCTGCAGCAGCACCCATATCAGGAAGAACATAATAATCCCTTATTAAGTGAAAACTAGAGATCACAGTAGTTTTGTAGTAGTTTAAAAGGGTTGAAAACAGACCCCACTGAGTAGATATAAATATAAAAAGTACGAAATAAAGATAAACAAAGGGAAAACTACAGTAGAAATTATCTTTAGAGTATTTGAAATTAATAATAGCAAGGATAACAACCTGTAAAGTGATATTAACAATGAAACACAGTTGGCATGATGACCATGCCCAGCATGTATAAAATGAATATAAAGCAAATAAGTCACACGAAAATATTTTAATAAAATAAATAAGGTATATTAAGGCTGTGTCACTGTTCAGCCAAGGACAGTGTGTGAAAAGGTAACTGTCTCCACCCTGGGAAAAGGATGATTCTGCAGGTCATCTGAAGCCCTTGATGGATACAAAATAAAATATAAATAATACATTATAATAGAACTGCCTGGTCCGCCATGCAACAGAGAGAACAAATGTGACCGCAGATTGGATGAATTCTAAATTATCTGTTTGCTGAATAAGATGATCCTAACTAACAAATTGGCTCAGGAGTAGTATAGTGGTACACACTGATAAAATATTATAATATGCTATTGCTGTTATATAAGACAAAGAGGATAATATTAACAATGACATAATATTAATATGAAGAGGCACCTTAATCGGTTATGATGTGAAGTGGATAATTGTTAAGCAGTAGTCTGCATCAAGCTTAAGGTTTGCTGAAACTCAGTGTAATGACATGTGAGATGAAGACAATACAGAGAATAACTAAACTAATGAAGTGCATAGAGGCACTTGACCAGCTTGAAACCTATCATCCTAGAATGACACATTGCTGAGATATAGAGCACACCTATAATAACAACCAATAAACAAAACCCTGTAGACAACAGCTAAAACTACAGGATTGAGAAGCTGAATTAAATATGTAGACACTGCTAAGCTGATGAGCATGTTACACATTTTCTTTTCTTTTTATTTATTTGTTTCTTTTAGAGCAGAAGCTGCTGTAACACACCCAAAGAAAGACTCTAGGTCTGACCAACCGTTTCAGTCATGGGCAAAAAGATGTCAGTCAATAAAATTCTAAAAGATAATTTATTGACAAAAAATATATCAAGAGATAAAAGATAAAACAGTCCAGTGTCCCACTTAAGAATTGTATAAAAACACACAGTCCCAAGGCCAGAGCCAGCTATGCCACACAGCCAAGTTGCACTCCACATGTTGCCTTTAACAGGGTTAGAAGTTGTCCTTGGAGACCCACCACCCTGCAAGCATATAGTCAGTGGTCACTCAAGCCTCTGCAACTCTGCTGCCTTTAGGCTGTGGCATATAATAGGCCCTGGCCTGCACAGAGAGACAAAACGACACACTTAATATAAAATTCATAGGGCAAAACCCATCCATCCCAAACATATCTGATTTCATCACATTACATACCTGCACAGAGAGACAAAACGACACAGCAGTGTTTGTAGTGTGGGCTATAAGAAGACCAGTGTATCAGTGCAATCAAGTACACCTGCCTCTAATTAGTCCAACCCCATTCCAGCCATTGGCTCACCAAAAATGTGACACACACAAAACCACTCCCAACCCAGTGCAACTTCACACAATAATATGGAGCTGAATTAACACAGGCACATTAGTCTACCATGTTACAAGCTGCATGCTATTACAAGCCAACATATGCAGACTTCTGCCTTGTTCGGGTGGCAGCATTTTTCTTTTTTCTTTTGTGTCCTGACACGTTTATGTTTTTTGTTTTTGTTTGATTATTTTGTTGGTTTTGGAAACGAATTTAAACGAACTTGTGACAATACTTGAGAATCACAGTGACACATAGTGATTAGGCATATGATTGAAAAATGCCTAGGTTTAGAGCTGTGAGCTATGAGCTGTGAGCAATGCAAAGTTAAATATATATATATTTGTATAAATGGGAAACAACCCTAACTTGAAAGTTTGAAATGTGTGAGATCCATGAATTGTTTGAAGAACTAGAAATTATCTAAAAATGCCTTAAGTGAAAATGTAGAGTTGCATCTATTCTCCCAAACCAAAAACAAAAAAAAAAGGAGAAGAAGCATTCTGTAACTTAGAAATAAGGCTGACGTGTTGACAACAGACTAAAACACTAATCCGCAGGTGGCTATCAGGAACAGAGAGGCGAGCAAAGTCACAAACACCAAGGCTGCAGACAGCCACGCAGAAACAGCAGATAACATAGAGACAACGCCTGCTAGAACCGTGGAGAGGAAGGTCACTTCACACGAGATTGTAGGAGTAGGCCACAGAGAAATAATGCAAAACAGTTTTGAGGCAGCCACTTAAACTGACAGTTTTCAAAGGACAAATTAGTTGTAAAGTCAGCTTCAGGCCACACAACTGTACAACAATTAACTGCCCCTTTAGAACTAGTACATACAGCAAGTGGCCGCAGGTGCTTTATTAAATGCATATATGACCCGTCGTGTCCAGTAAATTTGCTAGGTAGAGACGCTCTGACAAAACTTAAGATAGCAGTCATGCCATTCTTTTCTGGTATTACACCTGAGTGCATGCTAAATGACACCCGCCACATCCACTTTCCAGAAACCGACCGAGTATCACAACATTCTGAGATTTAAACAAACTCCAGGCCCAGATCCACCTTATGATCAGCAAGTGTGGAAGCTAGGAGAACAGCATTTGACCTTACAGCACAGGCCGAAATTGTGTAGGTTACGCAGTAACCACAGATAGTAAAATAATAGAAGCAAAACCACTTTCTTCTTCATATTCTGCACAGAGCGCTGAGCTGTCAGCTGTGATTTGCGCATGTGAAACACACAAAGATAAACAAATAACCATTTATATAGACAGCCAGTATGTTTTCTCTGCTGTGCATCATTTTGCAAAAAATCTGGAAAACCAGAGGAATGATTACACCAACCGGAAAACCAGTTCAGCATGCCAACCTCTTACAACGCCTCTTTCATTGCTACAGGCAATAACTTTGCTGACAGAGCAGCAAAACAGGCGGCACAAAAGACAAACATCACATTGATGGCAGTAAACACACATCAGATTCCACTGGATGTGTTGAAAAATGAACATAAAGCAGCAAGCACAGCAGAGCAGGCAAAATGGCTAAAACACGGTGCAGTTCTGACAAACGACTTAATGATGTGTTATGGCAAGCCAGTGCTGCCAAAATCTCTCCACAAGATGGCGGCATTAGTGACTCATGGCTATACGCATTTGTCATCGGGGGGAATGACCTGTATTGTCAACTCTCATTTCTACACTGTAAATTTTGAAACTTCAGCAAAACAATTTGTCAGAACGTGCATGACGTGTCAAAAATATAATGCTCAGGGAAATCTGCGACCAAAAAGAGGCCGTTTTCCCACTCCACCTTATCCTTTTCACACAATTCATATGGATTTTATTGAACTAAGCGAATGTCAAGGGTCAAAATACGCCCTAGTGGTTATAGACGTGTTCTCAAAATGGCCGGAAATCTATCCAGTGAAAAAGGCAGATGCAATTTCAGTAGCAAAGTGCCTGTGCAATCACTTCATACCCACATATGGCATCCCAGCTTTGATACGATCAGACAACGGCACTCATTTTGTAAATGATGTCATCACTAAGGTCTCTGAAGCACTCGGTTTCAGCATAAAACACCACTGTGCTTATCACCCTCAGAGCGCAGGCCTTGTAGAGAGAACTAACGGCACTATAAAACAAAGGCTCAGGAAATGCATGGCAGAAACAGGAAGGCCGTGGCCTGAATGTTTGGGTTTAGTGAAAATGTGGATGCGCTTAACGCAAGGCTCCCATAAACTAACTCCATTTGAAATCATTCATGGCAGGCCGTTCCCACTGCCGATCACCAGTCAACCAATAGACAAAGCAATCAGAGAAAACACATTAGCAGAATGGATGTCTAAGCTATTGGAAAACAAAGAGATCATTGTACATAATCAACAACCTGATGATGTTTCTCCAGTGTCTTGCAGACTAAAGCCCGGTGACTGGGTTCTGATCAAGGTGCTCCAAAGGAAAAACTGGAGCACACCCAGGTGGGAGGGGCCATACCAAGTCCTCCTCACTACACCGACCGCTTGCAAAATTGCGGAACGACCATCCTGGATCCATCAGAGTCACTGCAGGCGAGTAAGTGAAGCCATCTAAACACAGCTGACAGCAGGCTTGCCCACTTGTTGTGATCTCGCCCGGTGGAGGGGTCAGCTTTCCTGGCCGGGGGGTCTACTCGCGACAGGAGGGTGTGTCCCGTCGTCATGAGGTGGTGGCTCTTAATAACTGCAGTGGCCCTGACCATGGCCGGGCTCCTCATCTTTGCTTCCGTGAGGGACAACAAGTCACGCAATATGAAGAAAAGGCAGACACTGTATGACAAAGGACAGTACACCAAGTTTCCCCATGGCTACGCCACTAACTTTTGGTGGCAGTTTATGAACACTACAGCTCACTGGAATAATAAAACTGACTGCTATGCATGTACCCATATGCCCCTATCCTCGCAGACGTCTGGCCTGTGGCCGTACAGCATACCTGAAGATCGCAGTTGGTGTCTGTTGGGCCTGGCAACACATCCAGGCTACGATACTCTTTGGTCCAAGGCCAACTACAGCATCCCAGCAAAAGCAACCTGGAGGTCATCATCACCCACAAATGTGAACTGTTCCGGACAGACCTACCTACTGACCTGGCCCCAAGTCTCAGACCCACTGCCTGATGTAATTCTACTGAACAAGCTGAACGCAGCGCAACTGCCAGTATGTGTGATGAACAATGGATCACGGGCAGTGGGGGAGCTGCCTACTCACCTATCTACCGGATGCCACTACAAACAAAGACTCAGTACCAGACAGGATGTGCACGGACGGCACCAAGCAGTAAAGGAACCAGAGTTTCGCATCTGAGGAGGAGTGAAATTCTTACAGAGCTTGATCCCCGGCATTGGAGCTGCCGAGGTGCGGGATCATGTGGAGATCAACCGATATGCTCTGCTACGACGCATCAACTTTGACAAAGACCCTGGGACCGGCTTTAGCAGGAGAACAGAAGGCCATCAGAACGATGGTGCTGCAGAACAGACTGACTCTAGACCTGCTAACAGCATCACAAGGAGGAGTTTGTAAGCGGAGACATTTATGAAGCTTTGCAGAATTTGACCATTCTGCAGAAATATGTCACTGACCACACATCTGGAGCAGCTACACCGCCATGTCTAAGAGTAATGATTTCAAAGATGATAACAACTACAATGACTGCTTATGTTGCCGTGCCTCAAGAAGAACAGCATCCCGTTGCAATTCTGTTAGAGGAGAACTTGTAATAACTGCTAATGAATGACGTGGTGATTAAAAATGACTTGTCAAGTGATCATGCACTGATTAACACATTAGTAGTTTATGCAGGTACAATATAAGGTTTTCATCCTTTTATTTGTTGTAGTTTTCATTTTAAATATAAGGTTTTCATCCTTTTAAACATAAGGTTTTCATCCTTTTATTTTTTGTAGTTTAGTTTTATTATTTTTTCTTGTTTATTCCACTTGTTATTTCATTTACTATGATTTTCTTTGTTCTTTTTATTATTTTATTTTGTTTTATTCTTTAGACCAAATGATTTCCATTTCTGCTATGCTGACATTTTGAAAATTAAAAAATTGCTTAAGATACTTAATAAATAACCTTCACAGACAATTGTTGTATACATTTAAAATAAGTTAAAACAGGAGGGAATGTTACAGGAAAAATGATTCTATGTTTCTTTACCTTCTTTTAAATGTGCAAGCATGCCCTTTTGTCTATGGTTAGATTAGTTTAGAATTATCTTTTTAGACTTTCTCAGCAAAGACATACTGTTTTGGGACATATTGTTTTAGATTGTTTTATCTCTCACAGCTCTCTGCTGACGAGACTAGCGCCACATATGGAGTTGTTTATTTTATCTGTTTTGTATTTTCTTATCCTGTTCTCACTGTCTTTCCTATAAAAAGTGCCCAGCCTCTGTACACGTTGTGAGTTGTTCTGAACAGCTTACCCGTGTGCACGTTAAAGCATAAAAAGTGATCTTGTCTCATTGTGTCTTTATTTCTCCTGGGTCTTTTACAGAGTTTTCCCCCAACAGAGACTAACTTGTGTAATTGAGAGATGATATTTGTAATGTTGGTATTTTATTATGCTCCATATTTAAACTCTGTCCTCTACAGCTGTTTTACAGTAAAAAGCATTTTGCAAAAATTGCTGATGATAGGTGCACTTGGACAATATCCCAGTTAGACTATATACACTGTATACTCAGAAATCCCAGAGGAATTAGTTTTATCATTGGCAAGGTTTGTGGTCCATTGAGTATTAAAATAAAATTCAAAACTGGAACAAAGTCGCGGGCTAACATTAATATTTATTGAAAAAAAAATCTTCCTCCAGATATAAGAATGAATCTTTTCTTATGGACTCAAAAAAGTTTTGCTGGAAAACTGAATATGGAACAAGCAAAGCTTAATACTAAACAATATATATATTAGCTGTATAATACCAGTAGGCCATCTCTAATAGTAATTTGGTATGGCTTCGTGGGCCAAATGTAATTAGGCTGCGGGCCAAATTTGGCCCGCGGGCCAGAGTTTGACACCTATGCTCTAAGCACTCAAAGTGCTTTATGCAAAATGCCCCATTCACCCATTCATACAAGCACTTTTATCTATGATTAAATACTTTCTCTTATTTTCTAGTACTTTTTACTCTGATGGATGCATTGGAGACCAACTTGGGGTTAGTATCTTGCCCAAGGATTTTTGGTATGCAGATTGGAGCAGCCAGGGATTGAACAACCAACATTGTTATTAGGAGATGACCTCCTGTAGATTGGAGTATCATCTCATACTCTGACACACTGCCATAATACGATGCATGGCAGTGTATCAGGTGAGTACAGACAAACAGGAGGGGATGTAGCAGAGGTGAAAAATGATGTTGACCACTTTTGAACATATGTAGGACTTTCGCCATTTGAAAAGTTCTCTTTTAATATCCTAAGATATTGAGGGAAAGCATTCGGCAGAAACAACTTGAACTGTGATGTATGCAACAGGGCAAGATCATATATTTACAAACACAGTTATTAACACACCAACACAATATTTGCTCACCAAGTGCTAGTGATATTATGCTTGATACTGATGTTTCAAAGCTGTGCCGAGCTTACAGATCACAGATGTTTGGAACCCTGCTGCGGAGTCGATCATGTGACATGGGTGTTTTGAACCCTGTCACTACTGCTAATTGAGGTCTTGGTGTGTTTCACACCAGTTTCAACTGGTGACTTAGCTACTTCTTCTAGGTTTGATTGTTGATGTCACTGTCACTATGAGAAACCTAATCAGCAGCAGCAGGACTGGCACCAGCAACCACAGCACAGGTTTCAAAAGATAGCTTGTGGAAACTTTTTGACACAGTGCATGCCTCACTGAAGCATTTTTTCAAGGGGCATATGATCCAGTAGTTTACTGGCAGTAATGATAATGTCATAATAGAGCTGTAATACAGAATTACTGCCAGTAGTTTACTGGCAGTCAGGCTGGAGCTCAGGTCTTGTCATCACTGGAGACATGTTAGTGTTAGTTTCTAGCTTCTTAAATGTTGTTCGTGAGTGAGTTTTTCCCTCCTTGTGACTAACCTTTTCCTATGAACAGTCCCCTCCGGACCTACTACCTATTTCCCGTTTTGGAGTCGGTGTGTGGAGTTGCGTGGCGGAGCACAAGTGTGTGAGAGACCTTCTCTTTTTCGAACCTCCCTTGGACCCCTGCAACCCCACTTGTATACCCGTATTGAACTGAGAATCCCGGTCTGAGTCCACTCCTTACCTGTCACACTACTACTTTATGACTTCATATAAATTTTCACTATGGCCTTCAACATTGTCATTGAATAACATGGTCTAATAACTGGTTGTCTCCTCGCATCACAGTCTCTTCACAGCTGAGAGAATCAAAAATAATTAGTAATCAGTAATTACACATGGACTCTAATTTTATATACATGTTACCACATCATATATTACAATTAACAAAATAGTGTGACACTGCACAGACCATGTTTGTTATGGGAGTTTGTATGTTATTCCTGCGCCAGAGTAGTGTGAATGTCCACAAAGGCTAGATTAAGTAATGACTCTAAATTATTACATTTTTAAAATTTTTTAATATATTTATTGATCCTAAATATGCATAGAAGAATATGAAATGACATATTTCAAAAAAATTATTGCATCCTCTTTAACTTATAATTAATCTATTAAAAAATGCACAGTCACAGATGCTGGATTGTGGATGCTGCCATGTTCCCCTACAATATTTGAATACAGTGGCCAGGAAAGATCATCATTCCGACTAAACACATTTTAAGAATGTGGCTAGAGACCAGTGACTTACGTAGTATGCCAAAGGCACAGAAGAAGAAAAGTTGTAGGTCGTAGTCGTTTCCATGGAAGGACATTTAAATTTATGCCTACTCCTTCAGACCCATAAAGGTTCATACCTGTGTTTTAGTTGGATAAGGGGTCCCCTTCACCAAAGAAGTGAAAATGCAAAGGAAACTTATAATGTGACCTTAATTTTAATCTTATTAAATTATAGATAAACATGCTTATTTATTCCTAATATCGTCTCAATATCTGATTCTCAGCACATTCAACTCTCCCATCTCCGGACAGCTGACAAAAGCTGGCTTGAGTGTCCTCGAAATTACACTCTCCCTCTGATAAACAGTTTAATTGCATTCTCATATTGTATCAGAGTTTATTCACTAAGCGTCAGAGTCCAACGTTAGATCCAAAGCAAAGACAGTTTCATTAACATCGGCTAACAGCAATTAACAGAGGCTAACAGTGGCAAAAGCAGCAGCACTTACCGACAAAAACAGTTAACATATCCTCTCCAACAACTCACCTCGCTATTCAAGGTCAAGTTCTCAAGTGGCTTTACTGTCATTTCAACCATATACACTGGTACAGTACACAGTGAAACGAGACAGCGTTCCTCCAAGACCATGCTGCTCCAGTAAACACAGGACTACATAAAGTGCAAGTATGCAAAAATTGCAAAAAAAAAAAAAAAAAATGCAACATCAGACGGGACAGAACAATGCAGACACAAGACCGTGCAGACACAAGAGATGCTGTTGAACTTTCTTAGTTATGGAGCTGGCATTGAGGGACCAGCTCTTGACGACTTCCACAGAGGATCCATCAGTGTTCAGTGGACAATAATCTCTCCATGCTCTCCTGAAGTCGACAATCATCTCTTTTGTTTTGACCACTTTTAGAGACAGGTTGTTGACTCTACACCAGTCCATCAGCTGTTGTGCCTCCACTTTGTATGCTGACTCATCACTCTTTCTGATGAGACCCACCACAGTCATGTCATTGGCAAACATGATGATGTGGTTCAAACCGTGCATTGTTGCACAGTCGTAAGTCAGCAGAGTGAACAGCAGTGGGCTGAGTACACAGCCCTTAGAGGCTACAATGCTCAGTGTGGTAGTGTTGGATATGCAGTTACCAATTCGGACTTACTGAGGTCTCTCCATCAGAAAGTCTAGGATCCAGTTGCAGAGGGAGGTGTTTGGGCCCAGAAGGCTCAGCTTTCCCATGAGGTGCTGAGGAATGATTGTGCTGAATGCTGAACTGAACTCCATGAACCACATTCGTACATATGTGTCCTTGTTGTCCAGGTGGGTGAGAGTCAGATGTAGGGTGGTGGCGATGGCATCATCTGTTGACCGGTTGGGGCGATAGGCAAACTGCAGTGGGTCCAGTGTCGTTGGCAGCAGGGTCTTAATGGCTAGCCTCTTGAAGCACTTCATCATGATGGTATGGGTGCAACGAGACGGTAGTCGTTGAGGCAGGACACTGAGGACTTCTTTGGCACAGAAACGATGATGGTGGCCTTGAGGCACGTTGGAACAACAGCAGTTCTCATGGAGAGGTTGAAGATGTCAGTGAGGACTTCTGCCAGCTGCTCTATACATTCTCTGAGTTTTTCTAACATCAGCCTAGGTCAGACACAGAACCTGGTTCTTATGAGGAGGGGTGGTCTTCCTCACCATCATGCCAAACTAGCTCTACTACACAGAACCATCCTCTACTCGGTGGCAGGGGAGGAATATGAGAACATCCTCACCAAAGCTGGAGGCAGCTGGAGAAGAGCATGTGGGAGAAGGACGCAACCCATAATGGCAATGCTCAATAGCTAGTGGAGCTGAGAGCAGACCACAGCAACCTTCCTGAACAGGATCCAGTAACCATCGCAGTGGCAGACATCCAAGAAAGGGTCTCCAGTATGAAGAGTTGGCAGCACCAGACCCTGACCTAATTCACACATACTGTCTAAAGAAGCTGACTGCACTCCTTGAGTATCTGGCAGCACAAATGAACCAGCTGGTAGTCAGCAAGGGACACCCATAATGGCTAACTGAATACCGGACTGTCCTGATCCCCAAGGATCCCCAGAAAGTACTGAGGCAGGCCAGTAATCTTCCTCCATATCTCAGTACCACATGGAAGCTCCTGTCAGGCATCATAGCGGCTAAGATGAACAGGCACATGGTTCAGTACATGAGGGAAGCACAGAAAGGAATCGGCAGGAAGACCAGAGGAGCGAAGAACCAACTACTGATAGACAGAGCAGTAGCCAGTGACTGCATGACCAGATTCAGGCCAAATGCACAAGTCACCATCAAGTGAGGGATCTACCAATTAGATGCTCTATCCCAACTCCGGTTCTGCATAGGCCTGAAGCCCCTCAGTGATATCACTGACAAGACTGGCTACGGATACTGACTACGAAATGAAGCAGTTGTCAGCCACCTCCTGTACATGGATGATATCAAGACAGCAAGATGCTAGCAGGCAGGCCATACATGGAACACAATAACCAAGTTGCCGGCATAGTATACAAAAACATTTGTGCTGAATATGGCCTGGATGTCCCGAGGTCAAAATGGGAGACGCCACCCAAGGGTGGTGGAGAATGACCAAGCTAAGATCCTTTGGGACTTCCAGATACAGACGGACAAAATGGTGGTGGCAAACCAACTGGACATAGACAAACAGAAGAAGATGGCTGTAGTGGTAGATGTAGCGGTTCCAAATGACAGCAACATAAGGAAAAAGAAACACAAAAAACTTGAGAAATACCAAGGGCTCAGAGAAGAGCTTGAGAAGATGTGAAAGGTGAAGGTAATGGTGGTCCCCGTGGTAAATGGAGCACTAGGTGCAGTGACTCCCAAGCTAGCATAGTCCCAGGAACAGCTAAGATACTGCGCAGGACCCTCAAGCTCCCAGGCCTCTGGTAGAGGACCCAAGCTTGAAGGACAGAGCGCCCACAGGGACGAGAGGCGATTTCTTTTTAATTCAAAGTTCTCTCTCTCTCTCTCTCTCTCTCTCTCTCTCTCTCTCTCTCTCTCTCTCTCTCTCTCTCTCTGTGTGTGTGTGTGTGTGTGTGTGTGTGTGTGTGTGTGTGTGTGTGTGTGTGTGTGTGTGTGTGTGTGTGTGTGTGTGTGTGCTCATCAAGTCAGCAAGATAATTAATGGATATTTTAAATGTTATTATGATGAAAGCCAGTTGACAAGAGGACCAAAGAGAGACTTGAGGGTGGAGGTACGGGATGATTAAAAGCTCTTCTCCATTACTGGTCCATCTCACCCACAATCGTCCATGCACTCGCAAAATTGCACACATATAACTCACACACACCACAGAGGATAGGCTACCCAGGGCTCCAACTTAATTTCAAATTTGAGGCATTCAGTCAACCATCACCTTAACAACATCCACCTCAATCCACTTTCATCTGCAGCCACTGTGGGAGACTCTTCCCACAACACAAAATCATCATTCCCCCTCTTGCTGTCCTATCTCCTCCATTTTCTACTCACACCCTCCTTCTTCTACCTCCTCCTAACGCATGGGATGTGAAATGCATAGCTATTGTATTTTAGTTAAAATATGTGTGAATCCCTAGTAATTGGATGCTTTACTTGCTGGGAGGACTGGGAGTGAGATAAGAGGAAAGGGAAGAAGAGGGGGAGCCATGTAACAGGTGGAACGGGAGATTTGAATGAAACAGTGTAAGGTGTTGATAATTATTAGAAGAGGAGAACATTCAGAAGATCCATTTTTTTAGTCACAAAATATAATGTCAGTAAAATAACTGTGGTCATCATCACCTTTAGTTAGTGGCTGCAATTTGCAACTTTGTATCCGTGCAGAAGATTTTTCAAATTTTCCATGGACTCACTTATTCACATTATGTTTTGTGAAGGTCATGACCTATTATTTTTACTGACAATCTTTACTTTATACAATACACTCTGCCTGAGCCTGTGAGTCACAATTCAGTGGGTTCCTCTCCAACTGAGCATGTGAGTCTAGGGCCAGTTGGGCCAGACTCTTTGTTCAGATTTCTAGATATGACAGCTACTCCATCCAAAGTGGGATGGATGCCATCTCTCCGAACAAAACCAGCTTTTTGTGTGTAACTTTGCCAAGCTACACACCGATTTTTGTGACCTCCAATAGGCATAACTGGATGTCATTACGTTCGACTTCACATGTCTTAAAACAGAATTCCCAATTAAAGGGGTTTGTTCCTTATTTGTGAGTAAAAATGGTTTGGGACATGGGTAGATTGGTGGTGGGCTGGGGGCTTCCTTTCAGAACTATTTCTCATCACCATCACCCAGCTATCCTGTTTTCCCAGCCACTCAGGACAGCCTACTGGGAGCTAACGGTGACTACCCTACCTTCTGCTGCACTAGCTTTTTTAAAGAGAGTGATTGTCCAGTTCAGTGAACCTGACCTCCACAGCTGTAAACAGGCTATATTTATCACAAATATTGATACTAGGTTCAGTTTTCTATGGTGGTGATCGCAGGGTGTGCACTGGACAAATGCCAATAACACACTCAAGCAAATGACAAGGCCAGGTGATGATCTTCCAGCTCGCTATTTGGCAGATTTAGTTGAACACTTGCATAGGTGGGCACATGTGTGGGTGGGTGTGTGGTTCTACAAAGCAGAATGAACAAAACAGAACACAAATTACAATCCAATGTAAAATAACTCAAATCAAACTTAGCTTAGCAATAGCTTAGATAAAATGTGTAAACAGAAGATAATAAAATGGACAGGCTATCCTTCTTAAACAAGAAATATCCTGTAACTCACCAATCTTATGGACGCACTTTCTCAAAAAGAAACTACATAAACTGCCCCCAAGCATAACTTCTGTTGATTCACACTGCTTCCATGAACGCCATTTTTCATCCCAACAGAATAAACTCACAAAACAACAACGCCCTTTAGTGGCGAGGCTAAAAACGGCACCATAGTCCTGCCTTCAGAACTTAAGCTGTTGGTCAGTCTATCTGGAAAATTGCTAAAAATTTGAATGTGTCCTCAAGTGCAGTCACAAAACCATCAAGGCTACGATAAAACTGACTCACATGAGGACCACCCCAGGAAAGGAAGACCAAGAGTCACCTCTGCTGCTGAGGATAAATTCATCTGAACCACTACTACCACTACTAAGGAAAAGCAACAAGCAGAAGGGATTTGTTTGGGCCAAGAAACACAAAGAATGGACATTAGACCAGTGGAAATCTGTGCTTTGATCTGATGAGAAGAAATTTGAGATCTTTGGTTTCACCCGCCGTGTCTTTGTGTGACGCAGAAAAGGTGAATGGATGGTTTCTACATGAATCGTTGCTTTGCTAATGACACTGTTGGGATTTATTCAAAACTGAAGGCACACTGGCTAGCTAGCATGGCTACCACATCATGCCACAGCATGCCATCCCATCTAGTTTGTGTTTAGTTGGACCATCATTTATTTTTAAACAGGACAATGACACGAAACACACCTCCAGGCTGTGTAAGGGCTGTTTGGCCAAGAAGAACAGTGATGGAGTGCTGCACCTGGTGGCCTGGCCCCCACGGTTACCTGACCTAAACCCAATCAAGATAGTTTGGGATAAGATGGATCGCAGAGTGAAGCCAAAAGGATCAGCAAGAGCTCAGCATCTCTTAGAACTCCTTCAAGCCTGTTGGAAAACCATTTCAGGTGACGACCTCATGAAGCTCACTGAGAGAATGCCAAGACTGTGGAAAACAGTAATCAAAGCAAAGGGTGGCTATTTTGAATAATATAAAATATAAAATATGTTTTGAGTTGTTTCACACTTTCTTTGGTTTACTATACAACTCCATATGTGTTCATTTATAGTTTTGATGCCTTCAGTGAGAATCCTCTATGTAAATCGTCATGAAATAGTTATTTAGACAAATCTGTCTAGATCACCTTTCAGGGCTTTTCTTCTTTGACTACTACCTGTATTTGTCATGTTTAAAGGTCATATGAATGCATCTTCACTGACATATACATGTGCACACAATTTAAAAAGCAACTCAAAATTCTTCATGAAGATTTCATAATTTAAAGCAAATGTCATAATTTGGAATTGTGAAAGTTTGATGAGTCTTCTGAAAACACTGATAAATGTTGAGTAGGGGGATGGAAAGGTACACTGGAATTTGTGAGGGCAGGCTTTGTCATTAAAAGCTACCATAGCACCATCACCCACTACCTGGACCCCTCGCCTCTGTGGAAATGTCAGACAACAAACCTCAGTTGTGTAGGGACCTGACAGCAGCACTCTTGACAGAGCTGGCCCTTTAAACACCCCCACCTCTGTATTCAGAGCAGAGGCCTGATTTCTTGCGCCACGCACGATAAGAGGTTTGAAAAACAGGAACCCAATTCCCATTATCTGCCTCCCTTATTGTCTGTATTAACCTTCCCCCATGGTAACTTGTTCCCCTCGTAATGCTACACTTGTCTGGCCATAACACACCACCACTGAGAGCCAATTGCACCATGCAAATGAATAAATCTAATGCTGCTTTGGGGCTGGGGTTGTACGAAGAGCAAGAGAGAGGGTTGCTTTATTGAGAAGACATAGGCTCTGTCAGCTGATGATTGTCTTGTCCACACTCACGTGCAAATCACTTGGCAGTGTGTCAGTATATATGTTTGGCCTGCTTGCTTGTGTGTCTATAGAGATGATATATCCCTGAGAGAGAATGTGAGCAGACACATCACCACCATCATCATAAAAGAAACACTGTAGTGGTATGGAGATAGGATAGCTTCTCCCCCAGTACATACTAAAATGCATCACCTCTAAACTGACAACTCTCCAAGAGGTTACCTGTGACATATTTAATTCTAATTAAGCAAAGAGTAATAGGTACTATCCACTATAACCAAGCAAAACATTTGCCACTAGAGATTCAGATGAACATGATAATGAGGAAGGTGAGCACCACGTGCAAGATATTGAACACAGTATGTACATTTCAGTTTAAGTATTTTAAAGTAATGTATTTTTTCTGGTAAGCAAATAAGAATTAAGAAAAAGCTCATTCGGGGTATTATTTGCACATCTCATCATTGTTACCTTGTATTGTATTGTTATCTAACTGTTTGGTAACAGAAAAGAAGGCACTGCATTTTTTTTAAATAAATGATTGCATTAGAAAATATAATAGCAGAAATAAGGGTTGTATATATGTATGGGTTATGCCATGTCAAGATGTGTCATTATCTTTGCTGTTGTCCAAGTCTGCTGTAAATTTAGAATTATTTCACTGCTATATCTCTTTTTTATCATGTTTTTTGTTACTGTCTGTGCAATATGTTTTACTTATTTGCAACGAGGAGGCCCAAAGATTAATCTTGTTTGATTGTTTTGTTTTATAAGGTTTTCTTATTATACTGCTTTTGTACCATTGCAGATGCAGCTGACGTTCATTTGTGGGACTGTTGCATAGCACAGTGGTTTACAACCAAATATGGATATAGAGTAAAAATGACATACTTTTGCATTCCAACCAGTCCACTTTCACACACACTCCAACCTGTGGTCAGAGTGAATCCAGGCAGATGAGAAGCAACTGTACAGTGCTCCAGTCTTTTGCTTTTCTGTCGTTGACAACACGCCTCCTCATCTTCAGTCCCTCCTCTCCCACCCTTTCCACTTGCTCTCTGTGGGTGCATTTTAATTTATGCCCAGCATAGGAAGCACTCAATACAACCCCACTGTCTGCAGTGCAGTAGATAGCTGTTAATGAGAAGAGGTCCCCCCCTCTTTATCTCTTTTCTTCTGCCCCCCATTATCTGGGTGCAGTCTATAAGCGTGCAGTTACCTTACTAGGTCCGATAACGCCCCAATAGGCAACCAGCACTGATGAGCTTTCTATACAGTGTACTGTGCACAATGCCACTATCAGGAGAGCAGACCTCTAGTTTAAAAAAAAAAAAAGATGGATGCAGTCACACAAGCAGAGCTAGCTCACTCTGAATAACCAAATTTACAACAACGGCCCCCATCGAAACACGACTTCTCACATGCCTGATTCACTCTCTCTCCCTCTGTCTCTCTCCCTGTCAGCTGCAGCAGTTTCTTATCTCCCCCCCTTCCCTCTTCTGCCTGGGAGATAACAGTAATTCTTCGCTATGCTGTAACCCCCCCACCCATTCGCCTCACAGACACACACACACGCACACGCACGCACACACACACACCACAGTCCATCCATCTCTCATTACGCTTACCAATTCCAACACAAAGTTACATGTAGGCTGCACACAAATATTACTTGCAGTTGGTTGCAAACACACACACACACACACACACACACACACACACACACACACATACACACACACACACACATAAATGCCCCCATCTCCCACCATCACTCAGTCCCACCCCTCCAAGACCTACACAGAGAGAGATGCTGGCAATGTCTTTCTGCTTAGTCAAGATAAAGGGTTAAGACTCCACTCGGACAGCCTTCTTTGTGAGACTAAGGATGGGCTGGAGGGCGAAATCAAATATTCAAGTACAGATTATTTTATCAGTTGCACAGTGTAAAGAAACTGTACTTTCCTCCATTTACTACTTGATCATCCCTTCCTCTTGGTCTTTCTTTAAAACACACACACACACACACACACACACATTCATTTATCTATCTATCATCTGTCTCCCTCCCTCGCTATATATATATATATATATATATATATATATATATATATATATATATATATATATACATATACACACACACACACATGTATATATGTGTGTGTGTATGTATTCAGTGTGGTTGAGTCCCGGAGTGTTGCAGCCAGATAAAAGAATTAGTGGTTGCACACAGGGACTGGGGCGCTAAGTATAGTGGCGAATTAGAATGTCTATCTCTGTCGCTTGTGGCTCATCCGCTCAAGCTAGCCGTGCTTCGCACTCGTAAACAATTTAATCTTTTCACTACAGTTTAGGAAAAGAGAGAAGAAGAAATGTGTGTGTGTGAGAGAGAGAGAGGAAGAGGGGAAAAAATAAGGAGGATCTGTGGACATTACCCCCCTCCACCACCACCTCTGTCCCTCACTCACCACACTTTTCTCTCTTTCTCTTCCTCCACATCCTCCTACCGACCTCTCATTTTAAACAAGAAACCTGACGCAAACGCTTGTAAGGTGCTTGAAGATTGAATCAGCTCGCTTTCATTTTCCTCCCCTGGCCGCCATTCTTTTGGGCCCTTCTGTCCCTCTTCTTCTTTTTTCTATTCATTTTTTCTCTACCCCTACTCCCACCTCTCTCGTCCTCGTCTCGCCACCTTTTTGAAATTGAAGATGTGTAGACGCCTGGGCTTTGGGGCCCAAGTCTATTTTGGAGCTGTAATAAAATTCATAGCCTGACACACACACACACATACCTGGCCAAGGGAATCACACCACAGTATATAGTGGTCTCTTGCTGTATTACCTTAAAACCATCCTTCATATGTGCAGCACTTCAACAGCTACACCATATTTTGTAACACTCCAGCAGTATACTGTCTTTATTCATAGTAAACTATCAATTCATTCTGGCTATATACTTCACAGTCAGCTCTGGGGATAGGCTGTAGTTCAGGTGGAAAAATTTATTGGAGATGCAAACATACACATTCAACAATGTTGATTAATTGGCCTTCTCGTTTCATAGTGCCAACATCTCCGGTGCTTAAAAGACATTTTACTATGACTGTGGAAACATTTGTATTTTTCTGCTAAAGCAGAACCAACATAGGGCCGATTAATTTACTCTCCTGATGGTGCAAGAGGTGGTGTTTGTGTTCCTGGGTGTCCTTTTAAAGAGCAGTCATTGGAATGGTTGCTTAATATACATTTGTACATGGACAAGACCCTTAGAGACACAAGGAGTTTTTGATTTGAGCAGTATGATGTGCGTCCAGTACCTCAGAAATTGAGACAATTTTGCTTTTGTGTCATCTTACTAATACCAATGATGATGCTTGATAACATCTGACATCAAATTTAGCAACATGTTGGTGGTATTACAAAGACAACAAAAGGTCAGGTGAACTAGTAACTTTGTGAATGTGAGGTTGTTAAAGTGTTAAAGTAATATATAAGTAAATGTTGCTTATAGTCTAAGGTTCTTCAAGTGGTCAATGAGCGTTGCAGTGCAGCTTTGCAACATTGCAGTTGTGGCCCAATCACTTATTAGATTTTGGGGGCAATCACCATCATGATTTTCCCCATAAATAATAAACATCTTCATTTATAAACTGCATTTTATGTTTACTTGTGTTATCTCATTGATCCTGAATGTGATCGATATTTGGATTGATCTGTGGAACAAAATGATGTTTGCCAAGAAAAATGAAAATGAAATGTTCATTTCATGTTTGTTACAATTACTTTATCATAATTTGCTACACATTTGCAAATACAATGATACATATATATAGCAAAAACTAGATCATAACTCTCATACTCGTCCATGTCAGTAAATTTCTGAGGTGCTGAAAGACTAAGTAGAACCTAACTATGTAACATGTGAAATTAATATTTATCTTTTCATGTCCTTACAGATGGAAAAAAGCCAATCAAAGAACTTTGCCACACACTGTTAAACTGTTCCTTTTTTAAAGACTGCTTTTGGTCTGTTATAACCAGAGATGGGCAGAAGCATGTAATCTGATGACTTTTTCAGGTAATGAGTAAAGTAAGGGATTAGTATTGCAAAAAAGTAATTAGATTACTGTTATTTTCCCATAAGCACCCTGCGTTACTGCGTTACTAAACCATGATTTTGTTTGTGAAAGTGTCTCATGACAATGACGTACGAGCGTGCGACGCCTGTGGCAGCAACAGACGTGTGTAGATCAACATTTTTTGATTATGCAGAAAGAATCAAATTGGGCTGAAAGGTCTATTGCTTTATTACGTATTCAGGTTGTGTATCATGTTTTAAAAAACTAACAATGTAATAAGGTAACTAATTACTTTTGAAAATAAGTAATCAGTAAAGTTACAGGATTACTTTCTTGGAGAAGTAATCAGTAATTAGCAGTGTTGGGACTAACGCGTTATTAAGTAACGCGTTACAGTAACTACGTTATTATTGTGGTAACGAGCACGGTAACTAGTTATTATGCCAAAATCAGGAACGCGTTACTCGTTACTGGGATTTAGATTACTTCGTTACTTCGTGTGGTGGCTATCGCGGAGTTTCCACAGATTCAGTAACATTAGCAAGTGGTGGAGGCCAGCAGGTGGATGAAGGAAAAGGGACACAGAAGGAAAAGAGACCCGAGGCGGCCGCCGGTCCAAGTGTGAACTGAACTTCAGGTAAGAAGTTATGACCTGCAGTCTCTCTGGGTCAGATATAAACCAAGTTTAGGTGGAGTTTATTTTCGTTATTCTGACTTTTTCCGTACTGCGTGCTAGCTAGCATGACGGAGTTTCTATACAGCTGGGTGGGTGCTATGAAGTTAATGATGTTGAACTTTATTTTGTTCATAAGTTATTAGAGTTGCCAACCGTCCCGTCTGGTATTCAGAGAAAATATTACGCGTTTCTTATTGAGGTGAAAAGGAACAGTTTGTCCCGTAATTCAGCTACAATGGAAAAGGCACAAAGCTGGAGTTATTCTGTCTTTGCTGCACAGCTGCCTCTTCTTTCATTCTCCCCCTCCCTCTCCCGTTTCTACTTCAATCATGAAAACTGATCAATGATCAGCTGATCGTCTTTTCTCTCTTGTTTGTTTATCGCTCACTTTGCGCCGAAAGAGGAAACCAGCGGATGTCGCGCTAAACAACAGCAGCACATTTAAGCTTGATCAGCTATTGTTAGAATTTATTTAATATTAATTTCTAGTATCAGCTAATGTTTGCTGGAGCCACAGCTGTAAACCTGCTGGTCATGATGTCGGTTTGGTTATCTGGTGAGAGGGAAACATGAAGATGAAACCAGGAGATGTCCTTACTGAATCATCAGAGCTGTGATGGAGAAACAGGTTTACCTTTTAGTTAACATGAATGAGTTGAAGGGAAGTTATGAACTGTTTCTGAGAGACAAATAACACCAGGATCCTTTTTTAGGTAGCTGACAGCTGGTAACTGTGCAGGGGCGGGTCTAGCAAAGTGTTGCCAGGGGGGCAGGTAGGGCATTAACAGGGAAAGGGGGGCACAAAGAAATACTTTTCTTTCTTATTCTCATTTAAAATGTCTAGCTTTTAAAAAATAATTATCTGAGTCTTACAACAAACGATTGATAGATTGATGCATATATACCATCAAAACAGTATACATCACTGTCACAACAGTGTTTATTTTCATTCAAAGGCTTTATGATTTTTCCTATAATGGTGGGCCGGTCTCTAGTCAAAATGCCCGGGACGATTTTTTTGTCCCAGTCCAGCTCTGTATGCAGCTCATCTGCAGTCTGGTGTTTCTCCTTGAATTAAATAATTTTATCAATGCTGAAAAAGATGGCAAATTTGGAGTTGCTGAATTTTGATTTTTGGACTCTCTTTCATGTCCATCCAACTTAATCTTGTACTTTTCACATTAGTCTGTTAGAATGAATCATGATCAATCATATTTAAATGAAAGAAAGCAGTAATGTATTCTTCCAACACCCTTCATCCATTTTGAAGGGAAGACTGCACTATCCTCCAATTTGTCTCTTACTTTTAAAAACTTACTGTAGGTCTGGAGTCTACACTTTAAAGGTAAATTTAAAACTCAAATACCAGTGGGAAAAAGTGTAGACTCTTTATAGAAACGAATTATTACTCAGGTAGTGGTTTTACATTACTTATCATTATAAGAATATATAAGTTTTCCTCTATATGTTAACTGACTACAACGAAATTGAATCATTGTCATGTAGTAAGTGGAGGCACTAGCAGTTTCTTAACAGTTAAACGAGCTAATGTGGGATAGGAAATATAATTGGCTTATTATTATATTTCACTCTACTTGCACAGTGGTTTATTATCTCCTTAATAGTGCTACATCCTCGGTGCTCTAGATACTGTTGCTCCTTTGAAAAAGCCTCAAATCATAACTTCTTGACTCCCTGTTAAAACTATAAAATGTGCACCTTAAAACAGATAACCTGGAAGCTGGAGAGGAAATGTTTTCTCACTCCTGGAAAAGGGTTTGTTACTCTATTAAAAATCCTCTGTAAAGCCTAGACATAGCCTTTACCTCAAAAATGGTTTATTTGAAGAGTTACCTATACTCACACTCATACTGAGCTATTACTGAGGTAGTGTTTTTACATTAACCATTATGATATAATCTCATGATCAAATCAGCAATAATCAAATAATATATAATTTTATTCAGATGTACAACTCAAACATGCACCCAATGCAGAAACTCATAACCTGGAGAGAAAATGGTGTCTCACTAATTTAGAAGATCTTCATCATAATGCCTGACTTCTATCTATTTCACTTGTTTAGTACTGAACGAGGCTCAGACAGAAATAGAGAAAGATTTTCAACAAGAAATTAACTTATTAGGGACCCAGTATGACACCATGAACCATATAGTACATATTTTGAACCATATTGGAAACATGTTTTGTTATAATGTATATAAGCTAATATGTGTAAATGTATCAATTTGTGTATATCAGTATATTGTTGAACCTTGTGACTGCATCATTTACATACATATATATAAGCTAATAAATAACGTTTTTCTGCAGTGGCAGCGTGGTCTTTCCTCACAGTCTAAAATCTCTTAGGCAAACTTTCGCTCTTCAAGTAGTCTTCACAAATATTTCTCCAGGCTTCTTGAAATGCATTCCAAAACTCTTCTATGAATGTTGGCTGCCTTTTGTTCTTTTCTCTGTTAAGATGATCCCATTTCCCCACAGGGGAAGACTCCAAAATCCAGGTACCAAAGTACAAACAAGCATACCCACCACTGCCCACCGCCCCTCACCAAGGACAGCTCCAGACTGGAACAGAGATAAACCCTTTTCCAGGAAACTGGTTCTTGAGCCAAAGCTGTGGTTTGAAGCAATTCTGATGAAACCTCTTTGGTATCTCTGAACCTCGCGCACCAGCTGAGAGTCTTTCTCTGCCAGAAATGTGAGATTCCATCTACCACAGCTAGTTTTGTAAGGTGGGAATGAGTGCTAGGACCTTCATCCCTGATTGCTGCCTTATCCAGAAGGCACTTAACAGCAGACCCATGTAGCTCTGGACATGTAGCTAAGCCTGGTCAGGCCCCATGGGCTTTGGTACTGCCACCAGACACTCACCCTTGAGCAAAAATGCCTCTGTTCCAAAATATCAAATACAAAAACAAGTGCACCCTGTGGCACTCCACAATAAGAAAAGTGGGTTTTATAAGATTCAGTGTAAAAGTAGTTCCAGAATTCAAAAGACTTTAGTAAAATACCAAAATACATGTGAAATATAAACTGGGAATGGTTTCTGGTTTGATCCATGTAATTGTGTATATCTGATTAGAACAATCATATCTATGCATAAATATCAACCAGTGTTAATCGATCATGATTGTAAAAAGGGAACGACTGGCAAACATTTCTAGTGCTTCAACATCTGTTGGAGTGCTTGAAGTGTTGTCTTGTCTTTAAGTCTGTAAGACATTTGTTAATTTGGTGAATTGATTTTCAGTCTTAGAACGTGGAACTATGAAGTGCACCAGTAGTAGCAGGGAACACCCATGATTTGTTTTTTGTATTTTCATAATTTCAGCTTCAATACTGAAATGTTTTGATTACCACACACACACACACACACACACACACACACACACACACACACACACACACACACACACACACACACACACACTAAACATACACTGATGGCTTTCCGCAACTCTTACCATGACTCCTCCCTCCAGTTTTGTATAACCCTTATTTCTTTCCTGTCTCTCTCACACACACTCTCTCTCTGTGTATGTCTCTCTCTGAGCTGTTACTATGGGTTCCAGTGAGATTCAGGTCAAACACGGGGAGGCGAAGAGAATTTGATTCCAGCCCCCCGCTGTCCAGACATGTTGTGGGTGACAGATTTAGAGGGAAGAATGTGATGGTGGGAGGAGGAGGGTTGGAACAATAAAGAAAAAAAAATCACTTCACTGCCAGCCCACAACTCTTATCCTTGCCGCCTTGTCATTTCAGATCTGGTTCAGACACAAACAGAGATGGAAGATGACGATGGAAATCATGAGGACTGAGGAATCATAAATAAATATTGTACATTAATGGAAATAAAAAATCAACTTGCGCATATATAACGCGGTGGTCTTTCTCCGTGGGGTTTCCTTTCAAATGAGGAAAATCACACTTTTGCAGATCTGAAGTGTCAGCTTAAAAGAGCAATGTGAATAGTTAAAGAAAACAAACAACTCAATATTTTGCAACAAGAAAGAACTTTTTAACAGGGTCATTTACATTGCACAGTGGGATGTCCACTTTTGAGGTTGTTGCTGATTCAGTGTCAAATTGCCCCTGCCATATCAGTGTGAGTGTGTGTGTGGAACAGATGGGGCCAATGTGAATGACTGAATTTAACTTTCATTTAAAAAGCACATTGAGTCGTCAAAGCACCATAAAAAGGACAATCCATTTACCTTGTACACCATCAATCATCTGACTAATGTTGCCGTTTTAACATATGTAAGTCACAATCTTTTCTGAGCAGTGGTTAGAACAATAATTATTTGTATCTGCTATGACTTACAAAAGCAAAACATGTTTTATTACCACAACTTTCTTTTATTTATTACTGTAGGCTATATGCTAGCCCAGCAATCTGAAATTGTATCAGCACATTTGTGTTTGTGTCATAAGGCAGAATGTGGATGTTGTGATTTGCTCATTTTAAGTTGGTGTGTTTTTCATAATTTTGCATGAGGTAAGGTTTTATCTTTTTGCTTTTAATAGCAGATGTTCTTGTTCTTATGGTTTTTTAATGATTTTATTCTTCTTTATGTTTGACTAGCTCCCGGGAGACACCCCAACCTAGACACTAAATAATCTCACCTGCAAGAGTTTATGCACTTAACAGACTCTAGTGCTAACCAATTAGGATGAGCATGGCAGGCACCTAAGAACAACAAGGGGGCATGGCAGGAGGGATGAAGAACACCACGAGTGGAGGAGGAAATGACGGCGGTGACGTCTGACTCAGGGAAGCAAAGGGACACCGTTCGGTGGATTGATGGGAGGTAACAGGAAAGCGTCCGATCTCTTCGGGACGGGTGAGACACTAACCGTTGTTGTAAAGCGGGGGCCGTTCAGGGTAAGTACCGACTCAGTTGATTGATGAGGGAAGGTCTGTATTTATAAGCAAAGTGACTGCCACTGTCCTTGTTTCCTTTAGTTGGCACCGAAGCAAAGGAGTGAAGAGGACGTGTAGGGACGCTGCCTACCTTTGTATGTTAACAGATTTTTATTCAACTTTTTAGGTTTTGTTTTTTTTTACTTTGTGGCTACTTGCTGCTGGAATTTAAAAAAAAAATTGTATTTAGATCTAAATTCTTGTTGCCTGTCGTGGAGTCCTCTCCTAAACTTCTCCCAAACAAATGCAGGCGTAGTCAGGAAATGTTCAGTGTGTATAGTTTATTCTGCCGACTTAATTCAAAACAAAACAAAACTTTATACACAAAACACAAGTGGCTGAGCCAGTCTGCACGTTACCCTCACTGTAACATCTCACAGAATGCACAGGTGGGCCCTGACGGACTCCTTTTATACCCCATTGCCCCTCCCACTAGGCATAATAGTCATCCCTTAATAATTTCTTTCCCCCAAAACACTCTTTTTTCCTCAGCTTATTTCCAGCTGTATTCCTACAATACATATATATTTATGTATACACACATTCATGGCCACTTCCAGGCAGCCTACAGTGTTTCACAATAAATAAAAAAACAAACTAAAATAATGCAGTTCACGTGACCTTTCCAACCACGCGTGAACCCACTATTTAAACCCCTGAACACCATACCATCGGCTTGCCCAACTACTCGTATTATTGGCGGTCACGGATGACGTGTATGCAAACAGAACCCTTTGCATTGAAACCAGGAAATCTGAGTCTGAATCTGAGGATGCAGCAAAATAACGGACCTGACGAACCTGGAGCAGCAGCTAGCTGTGTGTCAGACAGAAAACAGGATTATTGTACTCTCATCATTGTATATTCAGTACCCAGTGTTGGGGAATAACGGAATACATGTACCGGCATTACGTCACCTCTACTTGCAGCCCGCATAATGACCTGAAGAAATATTTTTAAAAATTATTGTTCAAAAAATTATTTAATATGAAGGCAATAGGCAGAGTGTTACAGGCATAGCCCTATAGAATGTAGCCTCATGGGCAGTGTAGCCCAGCTGTAAGTAAGCTGTTAAGACTCAACTGTACACTGTGTTCGTGTTTTCCTCTGAAACAATAAGTTCTGTTGGAGCAGCCTTTCAACGCCTCTCTCTGTCTCTCGCTGGCAAAGTTTACGCAGACAACAAAGTAAAGCTAGTTTTCGGCTACAAGCCCGACACGGAACCCGACGTATCAGCCAGAGGTCCCTTTACTACGGTTCGGAGCCGCGGACCTGTTTTATATACACTCGGAATACTTTTCTATATGAAATCGCTGCAAAAAGTGCAGCCTTACTTAATGTCCACCTTACTGTTACTCATTTTATATTAATAATAGTAATAAATCACTCAGCAATAGTACATTCATGTAGTTGTAAAAAGCATGATAATATATTAAATAATCCAAAGTATTCAGAATACGTTGCTCTCACTGAGTAACGTAACGGAATACGTTACAAAATACATTTTGGGGCATGTATTCTGTAATCTGTAGTGGGATACATTTTAAAAGTAACCTTCCCAACACTGTCAGTACCGGTGCATGCTTTGAGTTATGAGCATGCTTTTGGCCAAATGCAGTGATCTGATTGGTCAGATCTATTTATTTGCATCCAAAAATTTAAGCTTGTTCAAAAAAAATAAACGCTGTAGGTGAGGTTAAAATATTTTTAACCGACAAAATATTTGCATGGATACACGCATCTGGTGTATAAAGGCCTTTAAAGGTAGCATATAACTTACAGCTAACAGACAGGTCTGGTGTGTGACCTAACCCCTTACAGCAAACTCACTCAAAGTCCGCCCTACCTGCCTTGTCTAAGCCCCACCTTCCACAAAACATATTTATAGTGATCCTTCAAAGCATCACTTTGCTTTCCATTTTGTTTGTTGAACACTCATCCTATCTTCATAATGGCTGACCGTACTCAGTAGGTGCCATCTGCTCATCCTATCTCCCAGGTCAAGCCCCACTACCCTCCTTCCATGACTAATCCTGCTCAAACACTGATGACAGTGCATTTTAAGGAAAAGGGTCATAGATGAGGATAGTGACAGAGATGATGCATGGAGGGTGTAGGGTGGAAAGGTTGACTACTCAGAGAGGAGAGAGAGATTGAGGCAGAGGGTATTTTGATCCCAACGGTGGATGAGACTCAATTTGAAAAGCCATGTAGTAGGAAATAACAGTTTTTTGCCCCATCATGTCATACAGCGAGGGCACCTACGTGCTTGCCACTGGCTATAAACTGGAAGGGGGTGGGAAGGGGGAGTGTGTGTTTGGTGAACCCCCTACTTTTTTTTCATGTGGGATTTACTTGGTCTGCAGTTAATAGGTGATAAAGTTCAAGGCGGAGAGAAGGGTGAAGGGATTAAAGATGGAGAGTCATTAGAGTGGGGCGGGGGTGTAGATGGACAGCATGTTTATCCATCCAATGATAGACAGGCAGACATGCAGAAAGGAAGTGGTTCGGTGATGTTGATACTGAGCCCTCTACTGGCAATTAAGCCAGCAGTTAAGCCATGGTAGGTTGATGTAATAAAAAAAAAAGACAACTGCCAATGAAATCAGGTTAAATTTGTTAAACCCCTGCAAATATAACTGTCTGGAGCTGGGACCAGTAGAGTTGCAGCCTTATATACCTCTTATATACACCTCTGCTCCTGTAATCCCCCAAACGCCATCATCAGAGAGAGTGGTTAATCTCAGACTACCAAAAAACAAACCAAAAATCAGCAAAAAAAGTATAAAAATTCATAAAGAAAGAAAAATACAGCATCCTCAGCTGCACCAAGGAATAAAACGGTTAAATGTAGATCAGCGGTTCCCAAACTTTTTTTGCTGGACTATCTTCAGGTTTTGCACGCTTACATACACACACGCAGTTACTGTCCCTCCATTTAGAAAGGCAGAGGCGTCACGGTGTAATTATTTTACGTGTAGTTTTAGTTTTTTTCCTGTGTAATAATATTCAACATTGCTATCAATGCATTTTTCAAAAAATGCCTCTCTGTGCAAAATGGGTTTAAAAACATAAACAGCTGTGGGATACTGTTTGTCCGTGATTTGAACCGGGGGAACAAATCGTGGCAGGATCAGCCTGATATTATTTGTATCCCGCTGTAACTTTACTGTATAAAGCGCTAACATCTCCGAAATGTCAGGAGTAGTTAGTCATTACAACAAGTGTTTGTGAACTAAAAATCAAGAATGTGGGATACTGTTTGTCCGTGATTCGAACAGCCCAGCGCTGCTCCAGACGAAGGGAAAACCAGTTCTGCAGGGAGACCTACCTCGGCACTTGTGCAGGTGAAACCAAAGGGAAGATAAGCTTCACCATATTTTCTAGTCTTTGGCTTAGAATGAAGTTGGTTTAGAAACATATTCAGCGATGCTTCATCTCCTGCTTTGCGTTTGTGTGGGCGCCCCGTGCTAGCAGTGTCCAAGCGTTTTTTTTTTCCCTTTTCATACCGCAACCCCCCTGCAATGGCTCTGCGCCCCCCCCAGGGGGCGGGCCCCACACTTTGGGAAGCTCTGATGTAGATTATTAAACATTAGGGCTGTCTTCAGAGTCCCTGTTACTAAATGATTTAATAACTGATCAGCATATTCATTTACTCTGGCTTTCAGAAACCTGGTTACAGCAGGATGATTATGTTAGTTCAAATGAGTCAAAACCCACGAGTGATGCTAACTGTCAGACTCTTCTAGCACAGGCCGAGGAGGGGGAGTAGCAGCAATCTTCCACTTCAGTTTATTAATCAACCATAAACCCAGACAGAGTTTTAATTCACTTGAAAGCTTAACTCTTAGCCTTGTTCGCCCTAATTGGAAAACTCAAACTAAATTTATGTGGTTCTTACACAGAGTTTCTAATTTCTCAGACTTTTTATCTGATTTAATGCTTAGTTAAAATAAAATTCTAACATCTATCTAAATACTGACTATTACAGCCTCAACACTGCATTTAATCATCACCCATCACTTTAATAACACTCTGGATGTTGTTCTGACATATTTACTACAGAGTGAACGCTTAAAAATATTTCCTGAAAACCCCCTTTGTCTGATCATTTCTTAATATTATTGAAATATACAGTAAAGGATTTCATGGCAGTGGGGAATGCATTTCATTACAGTAGATGTCTTTCTGAAAGTGCTGTAACTATGTTTGAGGTAATAATTCCTCCACTGTTGCCTTATTCTATGCTGAGTAATTACCTAAACTTTACTCTCACGGGTAATGAGGTAGTGTTACTGAGGTAGTGGTTTTACACTACTTACCATTATAAGATAATGCGATGATTAAATCAGCAATAATCCACCTGTGGCTCTGTCGGGCCCCTTCCGGGGGATGGGGGGTCCTCGGACCTCTGGACCAGGGGCTCGGTCCACTCTTGCACAGCTGGCTGCTGGCAGAGCCTGCAGGCACGTCACCGCAGCCCGCTGTAGCTTCTGCATCATGGCGCGGCGCGGCTGTAAAGCTAAGAAATAGCCTTTACCTCAAAAATGGTTTAGAGTTCATCAGGTTTTAGAGCTCACAGTACAGAAACAGTATTAATGAAGGTTACAAATGATCTTCTTATGGCATCTTATGGTAGATTCCTCTCTGTGGTGGTTCTGTTAGACCTCAGTTTAGCGTTTGATACTGTTAACCATAATATTTTATTACAGAGATTAGAGAATGATGTACAATTTAAATGTACTACGGTGCAATGTTTTGAATCATGTCTAATTTATTTATGTAAATGTGGAGTCCTCTTCACACAGTAAGGTTCCACAGGGTTTCATGCTAGGACTAATTCTGTCCTCACGTATAATTCATTATACGTGTTTTCCCAAGGCAGTATCATTAGAAGGCATTGCACACATTTTCACTGCTATGAAGATGATACCCAACTCTATCTATCCATGAATCTAGATATCGCACAACAATTGGTTAAAGCGAGGAGTGTCTTAAAGACATAAAGACCTTCATGACCTCTAGTTTCCTGCTTCTAAATTCGGATAAAACCGAGGTTATTGTACTCAACCCTAAAAACCTTGGAAATGTGGTGTCTAAGCAGTTGCTTACTCTGGATGGCATTACCTTGGCCTCCAGTAAGACTAAGGAATCTTGGAGTCGTTTTTGACCGGGATATGTCCTTCAGTGCACATTTTACAAAATTAGGACTGGTTTCTCCCATTTGTATAACATACTCTATCTCATCTTAAAAACTTCATAGTGCCAAATCACCCCAATAGAAGACTTCACTCTCAGACTGCTGACTTACCTGTGATTTCTGGGGTATTTTAAAGTAGAATGGGAGTCAGAGCCTTCAGCTTTCAGGAACTCTAGGAACCACAAGTAAATCAGCAGTCTCAGTGCTATATCGGGGTGATCGAGTACTTTAAGGTCTTTAAGCTAAGACAGACCCTGATTCTTTAAAAACTAGCGCTTTTTCCGTACTGTGATAGGTTATAATTCTTCAAATAAGATCGGGGTCACCTGATCATTGGAGTTTCAGTACAGTCTTTACAGTCTTCACTTTACAATATAACCACCTTAAGGCAACTGCTAGGTTGCCTTAAGGTTCATAAAAAACCTGAAAATCAGGCAATTTTTTTCTAATCAGAGAATACATGTGTACAGCATGCATGTGTGCAAGGCAAGGATTTGGGAGCTAACAGGGTATCTAGACCCTCTAATCCTGGTTCTTAGGGTCATCTTATTAGTCCACTTCTTACAAGTATACATAGCTGTGGTAACTTATGCTTTATCTTTCTCACACCTGCTCTGAATCAAACCCATAAATATTTGAAAGCTGGATGAGCAGCAGATCTCTGTCAGATTTTCTTTACCTCTCTAATGGCAGTCAGGTTCACCTTTCTAATAACCCGAATTCCTATTTTTTGCTGTTGTTCTCTCTGCCTCTCTCTGCCTAGCTCGGTTTTCCTGTTTGTTGCTCTGAGGAGATCTTTGTCACCTCCAGCTCCACTTTGAAGATTTCTGTAACCTGAAAGAGAACACGCACATGCCTGCATGTTCTCCACTTCTGTTCTCTTCTTCGTGTGTGGGAACTCGCCTGCCCCCACCCAAGCGCACGCGTCCTTTGGTAGTAAGAAAGATATTTCCTCCTTTTTAACAATTAAGAACTTAGTTCAATTCTCCTGGACCCTTGCTAATTAACTCTCTCCTCCTTTGCAGAGTTCCCGTTAGACCCAGTAAGCTGAAGAACTCATCATCACAGTATTCGTTTCTCTTTTGTAAATAAAGTTTTTCTGCTAATCATAACCATACATTTAAAGTAAATTAACATCAGATTTTTTTCAAATCATAGATTTTACTTCACAGTATGCACTTCATATTTGCATTTCGTTTTTTTAGCACCAAGTCAGAATAGCGTTTTCTTTTTATATTGAGTCATCTAGATCAAAACAGTCAGGATAAATTTGTCAATCACTTTCAAGTATCCTTGGGCAAGATACTAACCCCAAGTTGCTCTCCGATGCATCCGTCGGAGTATGAATGTAGTTAGAAAGTGCTTCTGAGAATGGGTGTGATTGGGTGCATGTTGTATAAAGCGCTTTGAGTACTCTGGGAGAGTAGAAAAGCGCTATAAAAGAATCAGTCCAAAAAAGAAAAGAAGTAACAGTTTTAAATATTGTTTGAATTTGTTTGAATTCGTTAATGTCCATTTCCACAACCCTTAGCACTGCCTCCTTTTGCACAACACATCACTGACTGCATATCATCCTTTCTGTCTTCACTCACTGTATTCTTTTGCCCCCTATCTGCACTAAAAACTCTCTCACCCTAGGGCCTCTCAGTCCATCCCCTTTCAGTCCTGGCTTCTTTGGACACAGTCTGCAGGCATCAGGTTGTGTATCTGAATGTCACAGTGGACTGTTGGGTGCCATGATGGTTGGATGTGCCGGGAAGCTCGCTGCTACTACTTGTTATGCACTCTGCTGACAATACCTTTGCGTCATCAGACCTGGCACCCTCTGCCAGCTTCACAGGGTGGCTGAAAATTAAACAGGGGCTCCCTTCCCTGCCTGTGGCTCAAGGAAACATATGTGTATGCGTGAATATTCAATTACAGTGGTGTTTTAATAATATAATACAATGATACATGCCGATATGTATGTAAAAGTTAGTTAGTTTAGCCTAAAGCTTGAACAATACACACCAGTGTGACTTATTTCTGTGGCATGACAACATAAACATTATTTGAATGTATTTATGAGGCCTTCTTGTGAAGTGCTAAACAAAACCCTCTGATATCTCTTCATTTTGTCTCCTTTTTCATCTTGCTATATCCACTTGGCTTCTGTAACTTCCAACACTTCTCTTCAGACCGTGAAAAACACCACCAAATTTTGAGGTACACTGACAAAGAAAGCACAAATACACATGCACTCACATGCACACACAGCATGCTTTTAGCTAGCCAGCACAACAAGCCAAAGCCACACTTCACACCTGAGCTAGCTGGCATTTACTGGGTAAGCTCCCACCCAGTTGGAGGGAAGGGAAGAACAACACCTCACCACAGCTAAAACAATCTCACAGCTTTGTGACTGAGGAGGAAAACAAAAACAGCAGTGCAAAAACTGAAGAAAGAAAGAAACAACAAGCATTTACCAAATTTATGAATGTTTAACAGAGAATTGGGTTGACAATTTACACACAGTGTTGGACATTTAATCTGCTACTGGCTTGTAAAGGATAAAGAATCAGCTTTACCTCTCAGGAAGTGGTGTCAAATTTTTCCAGTTTCTATGGGGATGTCAAAGTTGATGTTGCACATAAATAAAAAAAAATCACAACATAGAATGTAAAAATGTGACTCTTATGGTGACAAAGTCGCAAGCGATATCACGCAACCGGAGTTTCACTCAGCTCATTGTTTTGTACAGATTTCCATTGAAAATACCACATTTTGAGTATTTCCTAGGCAAAGATGTAAACACGACATGATATGAAAATTTATACAAAAGCATTGTCTGATAACACAGTATTAGTTTGTTGTTGTTGTTGTTATTATAAAATTGAGTTAAATTATATATTTTCAGATTAATTTACTACTCTTAATTCAAGTCTTCTTTTGTCTTTTTCTGCTTGATTTTACTGTGTTCATGTATGTCTGTGAAGGTTCTCAGTCATCCAGGTTATCTTAGAGAGTTTTCTCCAAGCATGAATTTCAGACTCAGCAACACACTCAGACAAAAACTGGTTCACCCGAAAGACAAAACTCCAAAACACAAACTTAACAATGTGGTGTATGCTGTACAGTGCAGCGAGGAATGCCCAGACCTCTACATTGGAGAGACCAAACAGCCACTTCACAAGCGCATGGCACAACATAAAAGAGCCACCTCCACAGGACAAGACTCAGCAGTCCATCTGCATCTAAAGGTCAAAGGTCACTCTTTCGAGGATGCCAATGTTCACATTTTGGACAGAGAGGACAGATGGTTTGAAAGAGGAGTGAAAGAAGCCATCTATGTCCACTGTGAGCGACCATCTTTGAACAGAGGCGGTGGTTTACGACACCAACTGTCTGCCATCTATAATCCAGTTTTGAGATCCCTCCCCAGACACCTTAAGGCCCACTCACATCCTGGGCCATCTGACCTCAGGAAATCGCATGATAAGGTGGGGCCAGGTTTCACAATGAACTCACCCGAAACCTTGGCTGATTGGGACCCACACCCAGTTTCACACCTTGGCTCAGGCGATTAGAGGATCATCAGGGGGTCCTTTTGTCCCTCTGTGGGGGGATACTCCCACTAGGTTTATATCTGGGACTCTCCACCATTTGACCTTAGAACTGAAGAAGCTTCTCGGATGAGAGGTGAAACGTCTTCAAGCAACTTAAAGAAGTCCAGACGCTTTTCTTTGCAAGCTGTGTTCATGTATCTTCATGCTTGAGTTCTATTACTTCCTGGAATACGCATCATCTTCTGCATCTTTTCTTTTTTTCCTGCTTTTTGCATCTTTTGTTGTTTTAGTTCCTGTTTTGGATTCCCATCTGTATGGTTGCCAAAACTTTTTTTATGTACATTTTTAAGTTCTGCCTATTCTCAAATTTATTATTAATAATAATGGATTGCATTTATATAACGCTTTTCAAGTGTCTGTGTCCCAAAATCCAAACTGGAAGCTGGTTCCACAGAAGAAGGGCCTGAAAACTGAAGGCTCTGCCTCCCATTCTACTTTTAAATACTCTAGGAACAACAAGTAAGCCTGCAGTGTGAGAGCAAAGTGCTCTAATAGGGTGATATGGTAGTACAAGGTCATTAAGATAAGATTATTTGATTATTTAAGACCTTATAATAATAATGGATTGCATTTATATAGCACTTCTCTAGGCACCCAAAGCACTTTACAATTCCACTATTCATTCACTCTCACATTCACACACTGGTGGAGGCAGCTACAGTTGTAACCACAGCTGCCCTGGGGCAGACTGACAGAAGCGAGGCTGCCACCCTTCTGGCCATTACCAGTAGGCGGTAGGTGAAGTGTCTTGCCCAAGGACACAACGACCGAGACTGTCCGAGCCGGGGCTCGAACCTGCAACCTTCCGATTACAAGACGAACTACCAACTCTTGAGCCACGATCGCCCATAATGTTATTGTTACTCTTTGAAGCATAGCTGCCAAGAATGAGCTTGTCATCTAATCAGAAGGGCCATGTTGAAGTGTCCTTGGGCTACTGAACCTCATATTACCTTGATGCATCAGTTGGAGTGTGACTGTGTGCATGAGTGCTCAGATATAGTAGAAAGGTGTTATGTAAATATTAGTCCAGTTACCATATGCATTTATGGTCCTATGTCTCCTTTAGTTGATTCAGTTTTTGCTTGACCTGACCTTGTGGGTTTTTGTTTTTCTGTCTTATGTCCAATTTTCCTGTCATTAACCCCGAACCTATCACAACAGTTATAGTATAAAGCGAGTAAAATTGAACTGAAATGTACCTGTACTTTCTCCGTCCATCTCCTGCACTGCAGCCACCGCTTAGAACAAGGAGCCCAGAATGACATCCCAGCACAGGACAAGGGGAGACTGGGACCATAAACACCCAACAGGATGATCAGGGAGGCGGAGGCAGCTGGGAACAAGGGGAACAAATCAGGGATATTGAGACAGGGGAAGCGAAACTGAACACAATTCACATGAGACAAGGGAGTGACAAAATAAAACAGGAAGTCACACACATTGAGACTCAGACAAGGACACACAACCTTGACACCAGCATGGGATAAACAAACATGAGAGCACACGACAGACTGGGGAGAAGCTGAAGCTAAAGTAAAGAGCACTATATAAGAGCCAGTTTGACATTTATCTGAAGGGGACTATAAGATACTGAGCCCAAAGTTGCATGGATCCATCACACACATCTATCGCAGTATGAATGTGTGTATCAATGTGTGTGAATGTTAATTTTCACTAACAGTTTCTTCTGCTTGGGCAAAGAAAAATGCTTGTATGAATGGGTAAGTGAAGCATGTTGTAGAAAGCGCTTTGAGTATTCCAATGGAGTATAGAAGTGCTATATAAAAACAAGTCCATTTACCAGTCTTGGACCAACCATCACTGTTTATAATTAAGAACACAAAAAATCCTTATATACATTTAAATCTTAATTTTTAGATCACATAATATGCATTTATGACCAATTTGACACTAATTTGTTTCCATACAGTTCCAGGGAACTCTAGTCCAACTTATAACTCATCATTCAATGTCTTTAGCACCAGATGATTTTGGGTGACTTTGTTAAGGTCAAAGTATTTTTCTTGCAGCTTCTGCAATGAGTTGAATGTTCACATGACCTCCATGGCCCAGGACATCTCCAAACCCCTCAAAATGGATGTGAATTGCATTTCCCACTCAGCACTTCATTTTTATATCTAGCCCTTGAAAAGATGACGACAGAATGTATTAGAACTTTTATGCAATGGTTTGAAGAGAATGAGATGTTAAAAATCCTAATAAAATACTTGCTTCGCGAGTTCACCATAACCACAAGAGGTACTCGATGTACCTGTGTTTTAACTGTGTTCATTCTTTCTTTTTTCTGCTAGTGCGTTCAAATAAATTATTGCAAGGATGGGGGAAAAGGGGCACATGTAGGGTAGGGTTTAAAGGGATTGTGGAGCAAGGACATATGGTAGAAACAAATGAAAAGTTGAAGAGCAGAATCAGATGGCGATAAGGAAAAATGTATGGTTTACAAACTGTCAAGGATTGCCGGGGCAAGCCGTGTGGAATGTAGGAAGGACCCAAAAGGCAGCAGCTCTGGTGCAGGTGAGTGTTTATTAACAGGGGTGGGTAAGTACAAACAGCGGTGGCGACAAAACATGAAACTGGAAACCTAAACTGGGTAAACTAATAAGACACACCAGAACGAGGATGCAGGGAGGTCCGGAGAAATACATATGGGAAGACGCAGGGAGACCAAGGGGAAACAACACAGACGAACCAGCAATTACTAAGACAGAAAATACAACTTAAATACACTCAGAGAACACAGGGAGATTACACACAGGTGGGAAACACAGCTGGGAGTGATTAACATAACGAGACTAGGGAGGCAAACTGAAAACACTCACATAAGACGCAGACCTTCACAATAAAACAGGAACACACGGGCAGAACTGAGTAAACACTAAACAAAGGAAGAACAGAACCAAAATCGAAGAGAAAACACAAAATGCTGGGTCAAAAGGACCCAGGATCATGACAGAACCCCCCCCTCAAGGGCTGGCTCCCGACAGCCCAAAAACAAAACAAAAAAAACAGAAAACAACCCGACCAGGGCGGGCGGAGGGGGTCCAGGACGGAGGGCTCGAGGCAAAACAAAACAGGAGCACCAGAAGGCCAGAAGACAAAAAGAAAAACAAAACACAAGTCCAAAACCAAAAGAAAAGCACACCAAAGCACAGGAAAACCGAGTCCAAAACAGAAAAGACCAGGGGGCCGGCCAGGGGGCCGACAGCACAGGAGTCCAAAACAGAAGAGTTCAGGGGGCCGGCCAGGGGGCCGACAGCACAGGAACCCAAACAGTCCAGGGGGCCGGCCGTGCGGAAGGCAACGGCGGCCACTCAGGCGATGGCGGTCCGGGGGCCGGCCGTGCGGAAGGCAACGGCGGCCACTCAGGCGAAGAGGGTCCGGGGGCCGGCCGTGCGGAAGGCAACGGCGGCCACTCAGGCGATGGCGGTCCGGGGGCCGGCCGCGCGGAAGGCAACGGCGGCCACTCAGGCGAAGAGGGTCCGGGGGCCGGCCGTGCGGAAGGCAACGGTGGCCACTCAGGCGATGGCGGTCCGGGGGCCGGCCGCGCGGAAGGCAACGGTGGCCACTCAGGCGATGGTGGCCGGCCAGTAGCCTAGCCAGCGGTCTAGAAAACGGCCGCTTAGCTCCAGACCCAAACGAGGCCGGGCCAGGCGAGGCTGAGGCCACAGCAGGCGGAGATGATGAAGCCGGGCCAGGCGGAGATGATGAAGCTGCAGCAGGCGGCTGGACGGGCTCCTCGGGCCCCCCAGCTGATGAGGTAGGAAGCTGGACGGGCTCCTCGGGCCCTCCAGCGGAGACATGAGACGAAAACCGGAGCGGTCCTTCGGACCCTCCAGCGGAGACAGGAGACGAAGGCCGGAGCGGTCCCTCGGACCCTCCAGCGGAGACTAGAGACAAAGGCCGGAGCGGTCCCTCGGACCCTCCAGCAGAAGTCAACACTAAGCCAGCAGTCATGGAGTCTTCTGGCAAACACGAAGGCAACTGGCAATGCACTGAGCACTGGCTCTGCCCAGGCAACGCTGACATGGTGCAGTTCTCAGGTGGCTGCATAGACTTCAGGGGTCCAGAATCAGCTGGGGACTGAGACCTAGCCTCTGGGGAAGCCCTGGAGCGGCAAACTGTGCCAATGGCGGCTGAACCGCGAAAAGCCCCTTGAGGTGATATTAGACTTTCTCCCTGCATAGAGTGAATGAGTGAAACCGGGGATACTGGAGCCGGAGCTACTGGGACCTGCGCTACAGGCGGCACTGGAGCTACTGGGGCCTGCGCTACAGGCGGCACTGGAGCTACTGGGGCCTGCGCTACAGGCGGCACTGGAGCTACTGGGGCCTGCGCTACAGGCGGCACTGGAAGGGACACGGGTGGCTCTGGGGCCTGCGCTACAGGTGGCACTGGAAGGGACACGGGTGGCTCTGGGGCCTGAACTGAAAGGGACACGGGAGACTGAACTGAAAGGGACACGGGAGACTGAGCTGAAAGGGACACGGGAGACTGAGCTGACGGGGACACGGGAAACTGAGCTGAGGGGGACACGGGAAACTGAGCTGAGGGGGACACTGGAAACTGAGCTGAGGGGGACACTGGAAACTGAGCTGAGGGTGGCTGCGAGGGAGCTAACTGAGCTGAGGGTGGCTGCGAGGGAGCTAACTGAGCTGAGGGTGGCTGCGAGGGAGCTAACTGAACTGAGGGTAGCTGCACAGGCGATACGCAGCTCGCGTTGACATCTGCCACACAAAACACAGCCCCTGAATGAACAGTCACGTTGTCTGGAAAAGACACAGAGTCCTCACTCACCACAGCCGGTAAATTAGAAGTCCGAACGTCCGGCTGTGGGGTGGCGCGTCGGTGGCGCGTCGGCGGCGCGATCGGCGTTTCCTCCCCGCAGACGGCTCCGACGGGCCGGGCAAGATCACATCCGGCGAGTCGGGCAGCGAGGCAGGAGTGGCTGAGAGAAGGTGAGGTGTGTGCTGGAGAAAAGCCTGCATGTTCGGAGGAAGCGATTTTAGAAGCCATGGCAGGCCGGAAAAGAGCCGTTGTAGCCGGCTTTCGACGGTGCGGCGAAGCTCCTCTGGAGGGTTTTCAAGCCACAGCCCGAGGAGAATCTCCACGTTATATGTAACGTCGTCCTGGAGCTCCTCGGACGGATTTACTGCTGCTGGGTCCATGGTGGCTGGTTCGTACTGTCACGGATTGCCGGGGCAAGCCGTGTGGAATGTAGGAAGGACCCAAAAGGCAGCAGCTCTGGTGCAGGTGAGTGTTTATTAACAGGGGTGGGTAAGTACAAACAGCGGTGGCGACAAAACATGAAACTGGAAACCTAAACTGGGTAAACTAATAAGACAAACCAGAACGAGGATGCAGGGAGGTCCGGAGAAATACATATGGGAAGACGCAGGGAGACCAAGGGGAAACAACACAGACGAACCAGCAATTACTAAGACAGAAAATACAACTTAAATACACTCAGAGAACACAGGGAGATTACACACAGGTGGGAAACACAGCTGGGAGTGATTAACATAACGAGACTAGGGAGGCAAACTGAAAACACTCACATAAGACGCAGACCTTCACAATAAAACAGGAACACACGGGCAGAACAGAGTAAACACTAAACAAAGGAAGAACAGAACCAAAATCGAAGAGAAAACACAAAATGCTGGGTCAAAAGGACCCAGGATCATGACACAAACAAGCAGAGATATAGAATAAGAGAAGAGCAAAGGTGGAATACCAAATAGAAGAGCTTTGGCCTATGGAGGAACATTGTTAAAAACAGAGCAAATTGAAAATGTAGTCACACTTTTGTTATAAAATTCAAAACTGATTAAAAAAAATTAGCTATACTTTGCATCTTCACAAAGGTACTAAACATTCATAAATGAATCAGATTTCACTCATCAAAAGCCAAAACTATCATGCTTTCAGGGAAATATAAACAAATTAACGAATGTTTTTCAGGGAACAATTCCATTGCGCATAGTAGCCTGGTAAAATTTTTCATGAGCATCAATGAGAGAGTTGTTAAGCTGAAAAAGAAGTCTTATCTAGCTTGTCTAGCTTGTGGGCCTTTAGAGGCATCTGGCAGGTACCAGCAGGCCAAGCAGACCACAGGCCCTCGTAATGGCTGAATCAAAAACTGCAAAAGAGGTTTGGTAAGACCATGGAACAAGACTCTTAGTTGACCATCAGGTGACTTAAGAAGGGGAAACAGCTTCCTGTGCACACTTTATATGGTGGGGTTGGAGTGCTGGTGTCCTAAATGATATTGTCAGGTGATGGAAGGAACTTTGAGGATATTTTTGATTGTCTGTGTGACATAGTGATAACTTGCCATAGCAAGTACTGTAACAGGGAGCAGTCCAAGCATTTCAACAGCCAGCAGCTCAGTGTTGTCCAAGAGTACACCAGATTTCAATCACAACTTGTGCAATCCCTTGACATTTCTTTTTGCTGCTCAGATTAACATCCCTATACCTGAGGTCCTGAAGTCATGTACGGTCACATTATGGACCTCGAAATGACTGTTTGTCAATGTCTCACTATAACACTGCAATGCTCCATGAAGCACATCAAACTGCACTCACTGTGTTCCCTCTGGTCTTTATAAGCTCACCAAGCTCACCCATATTATTGTCCAAATTTCTCACATTCACTATGATGATTGCTGGAACAGCTCCAGCTCATTCCTCAGTAGCTCCTCTGGGATTACAGGCCAGGCAGTAGAAAAGTCAGCACGATCAGCTGGAGAAGATTCACTGTTGCCAAGAGTGTAGTGTGAAAAAAAACCCACTAGTACACTTGTAAAACCTGACTTTCCATGTTTGGTGAAACAATAACTAGCCATTTCACCTTCACAAACCATGATGATCAAGAAAAATCTAATGTTTTTAGTGACAAAGTTGGAAAAAACAAATAAGGGAGGTACAGGAACTGTTACAGCTCGCATCATTGTCCATGCTCAAAGGCAGCATTTGACAAATCATCTGCCTCTGCTTACAAAAATACTAACAAAGTAAAGTGAAGTGAATATTCAAAGGTTTTATTAATAATGAATAGCGGTGAAAGATCAAGGAACCAGAACGTAAAAAAGTAAATGTACAGTGATACCAGAGACTCGTGTAGAACTACTCCTTCCTGACAACCTGGACTCGAAATCCATCACTTGCAATTAGAAACAAAATGAGGTGAGCTATTGCTGACAAACACAGACTGACCCACTCAGGCACAGACAATAATAAACAATGTTTTTTTTCTTTAGCTTTTGTTGTCACCACTCTCCCCGTCTCCTTTTCAGTTGTGGATGGGGATGTTTGGATTGGGGTAGAATGGAGGGGAGGACTGCAGTGGAGTGGTTGGCGAACAAGGTCTTTCTGAGTGCTAAAATGATAGTTGTTGTGTGATGTTTACAATGGCCTCAGAATCGGAGCAACAAATTACACTGTCAGGGACACATCCATGCAGGATGAAGAGGAAGAGAAGCTTCAAATGTTCACCATTGACCACCTTCAATGGTTGGTAATACAAGAGGTGTGGCTGCTCCTATTAAAATGTGTGTCTGAATCAATAAGAGGCATAATTAGAGTTGTTAGAGTAAATTATAACATGGCTATTATGTGACTATACAATGTTGCTCTGTAAGCTGTTATTACAGGGGTAGAAGCTTTGTGTTTGTTTATGAGTGTGTGTGTGTGTGTGTGTGTGTGTGTGTGTGTGTGTGTGTGTGTGTGTGTGTGTGTGTGTGTGTGTGTGTGTGTGTGTGTGCGTGTTTCTTCGTCTGTATGTGCATGTGTGAGACAGAGCGTGAGGAGGATTTGGGTTGGGAAGTCAGTTAGAGATGCAGGATTAGATGTGATAGTTGCTTTTTTCCTACTGTAATTACCAGTCCTTTTATTGACAGAATGCTTCTTTTTCTCTAGCTTTTGTCTAAACTACAATTTCCTCCATTGTACAGTAGTAATTTTGAAGTGTATTTCAGCAGCAGTGGTACCTCTTTTTCAGTGTTTCAAATTGTTGCTATCCTCATCCCAGAGTAAGCTACACCCAGCACACCCACACATCATAAAGCCACTGCTTAATGATGTTGGTGGATATTTATCTATCTATCAATTCAATTTTATTTATACAGTGCCAAATCACAACAACAGTCCCTCAAGGCGCTTTATATTGTAAGGTAGACCTTATAATAATACATATAGAGAAAAGCCCAACAATCATATGACCCCCTATGAGCAAGCACTTTGGCGACAGTGGGAAGGAAAAACTCCCTTTTTACAGGAAGAAACCTCCGACAGAACCAGGCTCAGGGAGAGGCGGGGCCATCTGCTGCAACCGGTTGGGGTGAGAGAAGGAAGACAGGATAAAGACATGCTGTGGAAGAGATACAGAGATTAAGAACAGATACGGTTCAATGCAGAGAGGACTGCAGATGAGCTGCATACAGGGCTGAACTGGGACAAAAAATTGGCCTGGGCATTTTGACTAGAGACCGGCCCACCATTATAGGAAAAATCATAAAGCCTTTGAATGAAAATGAACACTGTTGTGACAGTGATGTATACTGTCTTGATGGTATACATGTATCAATCTATCAATCGTTTGTTGTAAGACTCAGATAATTGCTTTTTAAAAGTGAGACATTTTAAATGAGAATAAGAAAGAAAAATATTTCTTTGTGCCCCCCTTTCCCTGTTAATGCCCTACCTGCCCCCCTGGCAACACTTTGCTAGACCCGCCCCTGCACAGTTACCAGCTGTCAGCGACATAAAAAAGGATCCTGGTGTTATTTGTCTCTCAGAAACAGTTCATAACTTCCCTTCAACTCATTCATGTCACCTAAAAGGTAAACCTGTTTCTCCATCACCTGTTCAGCTCTGATGATTCAGTAAGGACATCTCCTGGTTTCATCTTCATGTTTCCCTCTCACCAGATAAGCAAACCGATATAATGACCAGCAGCTTTACAGCTGTGGCTCCAGCAAACATCAGCTGATACTAGGAATTAATATTAAATAAATTCTTACAACAGCTGATCAAGCTTAAACGTGCTGCTGTTGTTTAGCGCGACATCCGCTGGTTTCTTCTTTCTGGCGCGAAGTGGGCGATAAACAAACAAGAGAGGAAAGCTGATGAGCTGATCATTGATCAGTTTCATGATTGAAGTAGAAACAGGAGAGAGAGGGTGAGAGAATAACAGAAGAAGAGGCAGCTGTGCAGCGTAAAGACGCAGAATAAATCCAGCTTTGTGTGTTTTTCATTCTAGCTGAAGTCCGGGACAAACTGCGTTCATTTTCACAATACAATACAATACAATTTTATTTATATAGCACATTTAAAAGCCCGAAGGCACACCAAAGTGCTTCACAATAATATGGAGAGTCAACATAAGTCAATAACAGGGTACAAATCGGGCACTAGCACAGACAGGATAGAGGCACTAACAGACCAGGAGAGTTAGATAAATACAAAATCTGCTAAGAAGACAAAAACAGCAGTAAAATTAATAAAAAATAATACATTTAATAAAATCTAATAAAAGATTTAAACGTTTAAAATGTAAAAGATTTAAAAGGGTATTAACTGGTCAGGAAAGCCAAGTCAAATAGATATGTTTTTAATCTTGATTTAAAGGATTGGATAGAATCCAAGGCTCGAATAGAAGCAGGGAGGCTAATCCAAAGGTTGGGTGCAGCTGAAGCAAAGGCACGATCGCCTCTGGTCTTCAGTCTAAATTTAGGTTGGGCCAGGAGTAATTGACCTGATGATTTTAATGCACGACAAGGAGTGTACAAATTGAGGAGGTCAGTGAGGTAGCTGGGCACAATGTTATTCAGGACTAGGGATGGGTATCGTTTAGGTTTTATCCGATACCGGTGCCAAACCGGTACTTTTGAAATGGTGCCGGTGCCTAAACGGTGCTCGAACCGGTGCTTAAAGAATGGAGAACACAGACTTTGTCCAAAAACCTCTCATGTTCAGCTGGTTTTTGTAAAAAGATAACAATGTTAGCCTTTTCTGCAGCTATAGGGCATATATGGTATCACTCTTGGCTGGAAGCAGTGCTTAAACAATGGAAAAAAGCACAAACTTTGTCCAAAAACCTCTCATGTTTAGCTGTTTTCCACTTTTTCTTTGGTCATTTTAGCCTTTTTGGCCAAGGTGAAGGGAGTATCTGCCATCAAACAAGAAGACAGCCGCATGTAGCTATGATGATGTTTGCTAGTTCACCTTACATGCATTAATGTAATAACGTGGTTAGCCTTACTCGAGGTAAATTACACACAAACAACATTAAGCTACTGACCCAGAGAAGAACGGCTGCTGCTGCATCATCATCTGTCATAATTTCTGCTACACTGGCAGGGCTAGGGGCCAGGACTCTATTCTTCGGGTTTTTGGGGGATGTTGCTAACTCCGGGTCCAATAACAGGCACCACACCCGCAGTAGACGTGCACGGTGTGAGATCTCACAGCAAGCTATCAAATACGGCGCATTTCTCGGCTTAAAAAAAGCCGCTATGTGTCGCCAGGTGTTTCATCGGATTTGAGGTGTTACCTCCTTTGCACAGTATCACAGTATCAGCTTAAAGCACTTGTTGCAGCCTGCTTAGTATGCATATTTTGCTGTGAAGTACAGCCAGACTTTTGACCGCTTTGCCTTGTGCATTTTTAATCTGTAGCTCTGCTCTAAAAGAACGTACGTACCTGGACCCGCCAACTATCCTCGGAAACGTAAAACGATTGGCTAGAATCTAAGGTGTATCACAGCTCAGGAAAAAAAAGCACCGAAATAAAGCACCGGAATGTGCGCTGCTTTTCGGTCTGGTTACTACCGTTTATGTCAGAACTGGTGCCATCATGGCACCGGATACCGGTACCCATCCCTATTCAGGACTTTAAAAGTGAGTAGCAAGATTTTAAACTCAATGCGATATTTGATTGGTAACCAGTGTAGATCAACAAGAGCCGGAGTAATAGTGTCATTTAGCCATGGTTGATGAGAAGTTTTGGGACATTTCATCTTTATAGGGGCCACAGTATCTAAGATGGAACAACCGGTGGATAACATAGCGTTGGCAAAATCATCAACCAATGGAGGTGTGTAACAGTTTGTATCAGTGAAGTCTGGATCAAAAAAGGCAACGTTTAGAAAGGTCGTAATGAAGTTAGCCACAGTCTCAGAGTTAATGATACGTACAGGGCGATGACAGCCTTTAGAATTTAAATCAATTGCACATAGCTCAACATCAAACATGCATGACCAAAAAATGGTCAGAAATACCAGCATTATCAATGTTCATAGTACAAATATCCAAAGCATATGAGAGGACCAAATCTAAGGTATGACCTTTAAGATGAGTTGGTTCCCTGACCCACTGTGTAAGGTTAAAAGAGTCAATTAGGGCAAGAAAATCCTTGGCTAGGGGGTCATCAGCAGAACAAATATGTATGTTAAAATCTCCAGTGATAAGAGCTTGGTCATAACTTAATAATTATATTATTATTATATTATTATATTTAGGTGGTCGATAAATCACAGCACATAGAATCGTTGGGGGTCCGGCAAGCTTCAAAAGTTGAACCTCAAAACTAGAATAGGTAGGAGAGGGCAGTTGCCGAACTTTAAGTTTGTTTTTAAAAACAGAGGCCACGCCTCCACCTCTTCCCGAGGGCGTCGGTGAACTGAAGAATACACCATCCGGAGGTAGTAGCTCTGAAAAAGAAGAGGACTCACCAAGACGAATCCAAGTTTCAGTCAATAATAGAGCATCAAGCCGAGAGGTGAGGAAGAGGTCATTTAAGATGAAGGTTTTATTCACCAGCGATTTTGCGTTTAATAAAGCCATCCAAGAGATCGGCATCTTATCTCTGCTGGAAGCACGTCTTAGCTGGCTTAAATGCCTGTGCCGTACAACATCACTGGGGGACCCAATCCAAACACGAACAAGCAGAGAGACTACCGGAGAAACCGGACAGGTTTGTTTACCGACCGGACAGATCCAGCGATGGTTGAGCAGCCTGAAGGATGATGGATCCCGAGCGGATGGAAGTCGTATAATCCCCGCGGTGGTGAGGGAATTAGCTGCAGCTGATGCTTTAAGGGAAGCCTTTAAGCAAACCTGAAACCCACTCAGTTTGCCCCGCTTCCTATAACGCTTCTTAGGCGGGGAGCAGAGAGGGGAACCGTATGAACCAGTAGAAGAGATGATACGTGGAAAGGTAGCGTCCCCCAAATTCCAGCCTTGATCCAACCCAGCATAGGGGGGAAACGAAGATTTAACAGAGTATCCCGGTCATAGGTGATTAATGCATAACCATCTGGGGTGCATAGTGCCAGAAAGATAACAAATAATAAACAAATATCAAGGAAAAGAGATCGACAACAGAGACGAGGACGGCCTGCCGTACACACTGGCGCCATCTTTACTCGATACGAAATGCGTAATATTTTCTCTGAATATGAGACGATTCTGTTTTTTAGGGGACAGTTGGCAACTCTAATAATTAACCTTATGAGCAAAATAAAGTTCAACATCAGTAACATAGCACCCACCCAGCTGTATAGAAACCCCGTCATGCTAGTTAGCACGCAGTACGAAAAAGTCAGCATAAGGAAAATAAACTCCAACTAAACTTGGTTTATATCTGACCCAGATAGACTGCAGGTCATAACTTCTTACCTGAAGTTCAGTTCACCTGACACTCGGACGGGCGGCCGCTTCGGGTCTCTCCTCTTGCCTCCACTTTCCCTCATCCACATCTCCAATCACCACACGAAGTAACGAATAACGAGCCTATCTAAATCCCAGTAACAATGGCATCTTCCTGCCAAAATCAGGAATGCGTTACGCATTCCTGATTTTGGCATAATAACTAGTTACCGTGCTTGTTACCACAATAATAACGTAGTTACTGTAACACGTTACTTAATTAGTCCCAACACTGCACGTGACCAATCACATTGTTGTGATGTCCCCCTTTTGTGCCTTTGAAAAATACCGACTTAAAAAAATATACTTCACTTGCGAGAAGAGAAATTGCTTCCAGGAACTTTAATTCTTTGAATTTCAGGATATTTTTCTTTAATAAACGGTAAGCATTATACATATCGTCCTTACAGAGGCAGTTTCTCTTCTCGCAAGTGAAGTAGATTTTTTGAAGGCGTTTGTTTTTTTCAAGGTTGCGGATGACGTCAGGAGAAGGTGATTGGTCACTTGCAATGTTGAACCTGGAACAACATTATTTATGATGACGAGGGAACAACACCAACATGAGGATATCAGATCGCCCTAGAGATAGTGTCTGTCTCCTGAATTCAAACTGGAAGCTGGTTCCACAGAAGAGGGGCCTGAAAGCTGAAGGCTCTGCCTCCCATTCTACTTTTAAATACTCTAGGAACAACAAGTAGGCCTGCAGAGCGAGAGCAAAGTGCTCTAATGGGGTGATATGGTACTACAAGGTCATTAAGATAAGATTATTTTATTATTCAAGACCTTAATAATAATAATAATAATAATGGATTGCATTTATATAGAACTTTTCTAGGCATCCAAAGCGCTTTACAATTCCACTATTCATTCACATACTGGTGGAGGCAAGCTACAGTTGTAGCCACAGCTGCCCTGGGGCAGACTGAAAGAAGCGAGGCTGCCATATCACACCATCAGCCCAACACCAGTAGGTGGTAGGGTAAAGTGTCCTGCCCAAGGACACAAAGACCAGGACAGAGAGAGCAGGGGGATTGAACCGGCAACCTTCCGGTTACAGATGAGCTTCCCAATCCCCTTAGCCACGGTCACCCCCACCTTATATGTGAGGAGCAGGATTTTGAATTCAATTCTGGATTTAACAGGAAGCTAATGAAGGGAAGCCAAAACAGGAGAAATCTGCTCTCTCTTTCTAGTCCCTGTCAGGACTCTTGCTGCAGCATTTTGGATTAACTGAAGGCTTTTCAGCGAGTTTTTAGGACATCCTGATAATAATGAATTACAGTCGTCCAGCCTGGAAGTAATAAATGCATGAACTAGTTTTTCAGCGTCACTCTGAGACAGGATAATTTGTAATTTTAGAGATGTTGCACAAATGGAAGTAAGCAGTCTTACATATTTGTTTAATATGTGCATTGAAGGACATATCCTGGTCAAAAATGACTCCAAGGTTCCTCACAGCGTTACTGGAGGCCAAGGTAATGCCATCCAGAGTAAGAATCTGGTTAGATACCATATTTCTAAGATTTTCAGGGCCGAGTACAATAACCTCAGTTTTATCTGAATTAAGGAGCAGAAAGTTAGCGGCCATCCAGGTCTTTATGTCTTTAAGACATTCCTGCAGTTGAACTAATTGGTGTGTGTTATCTGGCTTCATGGACAGATAGAGCTGGGTGTCATCTGCATAGCAGTGAAAATGTATGCTATGTCTTCTAATGATACTGCCTAAGGGAAGCATGTATAATGTAAACAGAATTGGTCCTAGCACTGAACCCTGTGGAACACCATAATTAACCTCAGTGTGTGAAGAGGACTCTCCATTTACATGCACAAACTGGAGTCTATTAGATAGATATGATACAAACCACTGCAGCACAGTACCTGTAATACCTACAGCATGTTCTAATCGCTCTAATAGAATATTATGGTCAACAGTATCGAACGCTGCACTGAGGTCTAGCAGGACAAGCACAGAGATGAGTCCACTGTCAGAGGCCATAAGAAGATCATTTGTAACCTTCACTAAAGCTGTTTCTGTGCTGTGATGAGCTCTGAAACCTGACTGAAACTCTTCAAATAAGCCATTCCTCTGCAGATGATCTGTTAGCTGTTTGACAACTCTTTCAAGGATGTTTGATATGAAAGGAAGGTTGGAGATTGGCCTATAATTAGCTAAGACTGCTGGGTCTAGAGATGGCTTTTTGAGTAAAGGTTTTACTACAGCCAGCTTGAAGGCCTGTGGTACATAGCCGATTATTAGAGATAGGTTGATCATATTTAAGATCGAAGAATTAATTAATGGCAGGACTTCTTTGCGCAGTTAGGAATGGAGTCTAAAAGACACGCTGATGGTTTGGAGGAAGTAATTACATACATAGTGAGGAGTTAAAATTATTAACAAGATGATCGACCTCTGTTGGAGTAGCGTTCAGGTAGCTGCTCTACTCAATCTGTGGCTTGTCTGACCCTAGCACTTGTGTGGCACTTTACTCCAAAAGGCATGGTTTTGGAGCAGAGATTTCTTTCTTGCTTTGTGATTTAAAATTCACTTCACTGTGGACACTGGTGTTTTGGCAATTACCAGTTCATGGTTTGCTTCAGCCTTGGTAGTTCCTGGGTGGTTCCTGAACATCCCAAGCTTGTGACAGTCCTGGGTCATTTGACCCAGTGTTTTGATTTTTCTTAGATTTTTTATATTCTTTGTTTATGTTTAAGTCTCATTTAGTTATCTAAGCTCTTTTCTATTTGGCCTAGGTTGACCTGTTATAGTTTATCTATTAGATTCCTCCTGTGTCTTCATTCTGTCACGAGACTGAGTAGTCTGTACCAAACTGAACTCAGGCGCAGGACCCAGACAGAGACAGCAGGTGGTTTAACAATATTTATTTGACTGAAGCTCTGGAGATGTGTCAAAAACAAAGCAATAGAATGTGGAGCGTGACTTGGCGTGACCTGGGAAACGTGGCCAAGGGAATGCAGAACTAGGGCGAGGGAACGAAGCCTGAGATGCAGAGTGGAGCTGGGCAGGAATCTGTCACACTGAAGAGAGAAGACAAGAGTTAGGGAGGTAGTGGAGATAGCCCTGAAGTGGAAAGTATTGAGTGTAGCAGTCTTACTTGCAGTTGGGGACACAGAGGATTCAGGGGTGAATCCAGGGGTGCAAGGGCTACCTGGGATCTGGGGCCCGTAGATGGCAGGAGGGCAGGCAGGTGAGGCACGGAGTGATTCTCAGAATGATTGTTTGGTATCCTGAGTCTGAAAGTAGAGTGTGAGCTGAGGGTTTGAGCCAAGATGAATCCAGGAACTGTAGAACAAGAAAGTTTCATTAGTAAGGTAAACACCAAGAGAACTTGAAGCATGAGGGCTGGTTACTAACATGGGTTGCTGACGAACTGGCGGGGAAAGAACATCAGCGTGTGGCTTAAATAACTCTGGTCTGATTGCTTGCAATTGGCTCCAGGTGCGCAGAAACTGGAGGAGGCCCTGCCCAGGGGCGGATCCCAGGTAGGTTAAGGAGCCTCATGGAAATCTCAGCCACCCACCATGACACATCCCCTGTGTTGAAGTCTCCCTCACCCTATAGGTGTTTCAGCAATGTCTTTGTCTCCCATCTCCTCCTCCTGTTTACATGTTATGTGTGTTTCGCCTTAGCCATCATGTTCTGTTTGTGCTTTATGTCCATGTCTCATCTCCAGTCCTCTTTTCCCTCTGTATGATTTTACAGTGTGTGTGTCCCCGTTTGTCCGTCATGTTCAGTCCACATCTGCCTAGGTTTCCTGTTTTATTTTGACAGTCACGTGTTTTTTGTGTTCAGTATGTTTAGTTGTGCTTTCCTTGTAGCATCACGTTAATTTGTACTAGCTGTGTTCCCCATGTGTTTCCTCTTCCCGTGATCACCTCCTGTCTGTATATATTGTAAGTTTTCCTCCGACCTTTGTCATCGCTTTGGCTTTTTCCCTGTGGCTCTCCTGTGTCCTTCCAGTGTTTCCAAGGTTGAACTGATGATTTTGATACTCGATTGTAATGGAAAATGACCAAAACCCAAGTTGAGTAGAGTCAAGCCTCTTCGAGTCAAACTGAGTAGGTACCAGTGGAAAAGGGCCATTACTGTTTTACATCTCTCCTGATTTCCTTTGTATATAGTGGTTTAGATTCAGTGATCAGTAAGGCCTGTTGCAGCTGATTTTCAGCCTATTTCTTGTATAATTTAACCTACCACAACCTTTTTTAATGGTTCCCCTTATTTAATATTGGTTTCTTGACAGCCACCCTCACAACAAAATTAATTCTGAGTCTTTGATGAATTAACTGACTGGCCAGAGGCATCTCCCAGATCCTGTGTCATTTCTTTTTACATGACTTTCAGATACTGTTATATGTGCTATGGATAGTTTTTTTTTAGGTGTAACACGTCTTCTTCCACTTATCCAATTTTGTTAAATATTATCAAATACAAATTGCACTCCATGCAAAGACATGTTTTGAGCTAATATCCCTTTTTGGTGCAGGAATACTATATTATGCCTGTCAAAATTTGTCATCTTGGGCATATTTCTGACATTCTGCTAAAGAAATGGGAACAATGAATGTTTTTGTAACAGTTTGACAGTAACAAAGTGCCAAAAAACCCCAATTTGAAATCAGTTTTCTGTTATTGTCACAGTGTGTGAATGTGGAGAAAGAGGACCCAAATGCAGGACTCGCAGGCTGACTCGGGAGGTTTTTACCAAGACTGGATGAGCTGAACACGAAAGATGAACTAAGCCACTGGACTGAAAACACACCCACGGAAGTGACGATGATGAGACAAGGAACTGAGAGAAACTGAGGGATTAAATACCCTGGATAATGATGATGTTTAATGGCCTGTATTTGCAGTACATGACAGTACTTGAACCAAGGGAAAATCAGATTGTATGTTACATCAAAGTAGTAACTTTTTAACATTATTTGTTCTCAAAATCTTATGTATTACACTTCAAAACTAATTTGGAAAAATTCTCAGACAGAACAAAACCAAACTGAAGCCATTCCAAAACAATATGACACAAGACAACATGCAATATAATTGCATAGTGCTCACTGACAGAAATCAATTTGGTAGATGCTAATAACCACAGTCCTGCATTGGTGAGTGCTCTCGTCAGCTCGTATGCTGTTCTATCGGGTACAGAGCAAAGTTGGGACAATTACAGTAATCTGCGAGTCGAGTGATGGTCCTCCATATAGAGTGGAGGTGAGCTGAGTGGTGCTTTGTGTTTATCAGCCTGCAGTGACAAAGAGCCAGAAAAGTAAGCAAGCATCATAGGGAGATTTGATGAGATGCATATTTAACAAGTACTGAAAAGAAGACAGGCAAATACTGAAATATTTGCTGTTTAAAAAAAATACCTCAGAGTAAAGTGTTTGGGGCTGAGAGCTTTAATCAAATTGCGTTCCATAGATACGAATCAAAGATACGACTCCAACATTTACAGGTATTTTGGTTTACATATATCATTATAACATATTTTTTATTTCCATGTGGGTATTAAAAATGATAATAACAACAACAACAGTTTCATTATAAATTGTGGAATATGTCAAACAAAATGAACACAGCTTTAGAAGTTAATGTATTGAATGCTGAAGAAATACTATGTGGCCTACAGCTCTTTATCCTTGAATTTGGGTGAATTCAAACCAGTTGGTATTAAACCAGCTACCCTTGACACACAATGTGTTACAGCGTCAGTAATGTAACATAAATGTAAATATAGCACAACCTAGGAAAAAAAATTTAGAAAACAAAAAGCTTTAGTGAAAGAGCATGCATGAAGAGTTCATATGAAGTTAAAATCTTTAGTATATGGATGGACACACATGCCCCAACCTGGATTTTTATGTTAAAAAAAAAAAAAAAAAAAAAAAAAAAAAACCTGACAGGTGTGAAACAACAGCGAGATGGGATTGTTTCTTTGCCAAGGGTGTGTTTTGTGATCTTTATTTTTGTGACTCAGTATCAAACAACCTTGTTAGCTTGATTTTTGTGTTACGACCCGGCTCAAAAGCCGCAACATAAAAAAAAGGAGATGAATACCAGAGTATGGGTGAGAAGAGGTTTTATCTTAAAATGGAATAGCAGGTTGGCTCAAATGGCTGATGCCACCAAGGCAAAGACAAGTGAGCTCCTTGGGAAGCTTGCCTCAGGTATGCTTTTATCCACACCTGACTAGGTGTGGCCAATTAGCACCAGCTGAACACACTAAGCAGATTAGAGGCTGCAGAGGGACTTAACATTTCTTTCAATCAAATTACCCCAGGGATACCAGGGAAAACATGCCAGGCAGCAAGTCCAAGTTAAAATTCAGAGTTGAGTAACCCTAAGATTGCTTCTCTGAGGCTTCAGTTCCAGAACAGCTGATCACATTTAATTTAGTAAGCTCTGAGTTAAGTTCATTCTGAGTTATGTACCACCCCAGTGCATTGTGCTATATTTTTAAAAGATAATTTAGCTCTTCAGAATATTAAGAAGAGATATTCTGCGGCATGGCTGAAACAGACGGGGATGTTGGATCTTTAAAAACATTTTCAATATTCCTGGTGATTTTTTTAGAGATCTGTTGGTGACATTATCAATCAATGGCCCACCTAATTTTGAGGAAATTTGTCCTCATTTTTTGCTTTTATGGGACCTGTTCAGTGGACTTTGTGGGTTTGAGAAACCACTTCATTATAGCTGCAATGTCCCTCCAGTTATGTGGAATTATGAGGTGTAAACTGTGGACTCCTCTGCAACTCCTCCAGCGGAGATCATCTGTTTGGATGCTTCTGTGGGGAATCAAGGTTGGCCATCCAAGCCAACAGGTGTGCGGAAAAGGGGAGGGGCAGGGCTACCATATCCCTGGAAGGTTACATATTAGGACAGATATCAAGTTTCTGATGGAGTAAAACTGTGCCTATCTCCTTGGTTTAATGGAAATAGAACAAAACTGACTCCAGTCTGGAAGAAAATTGTTCCAATTTGCAATGACCGGCAAATCACTTGGTGGAAGATTGTGTCTCTGTGTCAACAAAAGGCTAGAGTATCGTCAGGCAAACACTGAGTGTAGCTGACATTTAACTGTTGCCTGTATCCCTGCAACTCTTTTATTTAGCAAGGGAATTCCAGCAGTTATTCAACACACTTATGTATATTCAAAGGCCATGGCTGATATGGCAACAGAGGCTCCTGTGCAATGGCTTTAAGGGACTGCACCAAATGAACTCTGGATTCAGGTTCTGTAAAACTGAAAGTTTTAAAAGACTTATTGAGAGACAACAAGTTATTTACTGAGAACTGCTATTTGCATGGGAGCATTGTGGACAGATTTAGCTAAGATGGAGGCAAGCACAAGACATCATGGTGTGAGAGGACGAGAACAGTCTTACTTTTAAACAAGAGTGGTTTGGTGTAGGAAGGTGTTTTCCAAAGGAAGGAGACTGAGAGTGGGTGTGTGAATGGGCATGCAGGTGAGTATCTCAGGTATGTCCTTCTATTACACATTTCAGGTACAGACAGAGCTGAAGCTAGAGATAGAGCCAGTGCAGAACTCCGTAGAGTAGCAGATGAAGGAACGAAGGAGGAATCCAGATGAGGTAGGAAGTACCGTAAATGTCGGGCTATAAGCCGCTACTTTTTGCACAAGCTTTGAACCCTGCGGCTTTTAGTCAGGTGCGGCTTTTCTATGGATTGTCCGTGATTTTTGTCATATCGTAAGACGATTTGTTTTGTGTGTTCCGCTGTTGTACGGCACTACGTTGCCTGGCGGAAGGATCGGGGTTCAAGAGTGGTATGTTAGTCACATGTCCGTCCGCCAGGCAACGTAGTGCCGTACAAGTAGCGCGAAAAACAAACTTCAAAGTAGCGCTACGCGTTCAGCGGGAGTCGTGGATGATGAGCGGCGATAAACTTGCAAGTTATGCCCAAAAAGCAAGTTATGCCCAACTCCACCGGTGGATTCTGACAGCGTGGAAAAGTGTGAAAACATCCACGATCACCAACGGATTTTGAAGGGCTGGACTGCTGCATGATGGAGAGGAGGACACCGCCACGGCCCTTCTGAGGGTGTTCGACTCTGACACTGACAATGAGGATTTCTTTGGTTTTGAAAGTGACAACGAAGGAGAGAAGAAGAGTGGATGACGAAGCCATCATGAGCCTGTTTGTATCCGACACTGGAGAAGAGGACTTTGGTGGTTTTAGTGCGCAGGAAGAAGAGAAAGATGGTGGTGAATGACTGACTTTTCTTCTTGTTAAAGCTGTGTCACTGCACCTGAGCCTAAAAGGTAGTCCGAATCTATTTTTCTGGTGTGCTGTAGGTTATTGTTATGTACTACATGTGCAAATATGTACCCATAACTTGTTTTTCAAAATATTAATAAAAGTGATGTCTCCAAACAGCCATCTCTTTCCTGACAATTCCCTTTGTGCATATTCTCTTACATATGATAAGTCAACATTGAAACACCTGCGGCTTTTGGTCAGGTGCGGCTAATGTATGTACAAAACAGGATTTTCCCCTGATTTTAGCTTGTGCGGCTAATATTTAGGTGCGCTTTGTAGTCCGGGAAATACGGTAAGTAACACAGAAGAAACAACAATATTAGAGTTAAGGAAACAGAATGTAGATTTCCAGTAAGGAGAGCCTGATTGCCACTGCTAAAGATCTGCTGCCCATTCATATACTGCAAGATTGACAGCATTAACTCAGAACATTTGTTAGGAGGACTGACCAGAGAGCAATAATTCAATTCAGTTTTATTCATATAGCACCAAATCACAACAACAGTTACTTTAAGGTGCTTGTTAATGTAAGATAAAGGCTCTACAATAATACAGAGAAAAGGCAAAACTCTAACAAGCCTCTTTGAGCAAGCACTTGGTGACAATGGGAGGGAAAACTCCCTTTTCACAGGACAAAACCCCTGGCAGACCCCGGTTCAGGGAGGGGCAGCCATCTGCCGTGACTGGTTGGGGTTGAGGCCAGGAAGACAAGACAAAAGGTACACTGTGGAAGAGGGCCACAGAGTAAATGCATAGTGGTGTATAAACATATAGTGAGTTAATATAAGGTTAGTGAAGATACACACAGTGCACCATGGGAAGTCCCCAGCAGGCTAGGTATATTGTGGCGTAATTAGGAGAGGATTCAGGGTAATCTGATCCAGCCATAACTATACACTTTATGAAAGAGGAAGGTTTTAGTCCTAATCTTATAAGTTAAGAGAGTGTCTGTTAGGTACTAAGCTACTGTTAGGTACTCTGCTGGTAGTGTAAGGGGCCCTCTTCTATGGAAGAGGGGCCTTCCATAGAAGAGGGGCCTGGAAAATGAAGGTTCTGTCTCCCATTCTAAAAACCCCAGGAACCACAATTAAACCAGCAGTCTAAGAGCAAAGTGCTCTATTGGGGTGATTTGATCTTATAAGATCTTTAAGAAAAGATGGGGCCTTGTTATTGAAGACCTTGTTACGTCAGGAGAAGGATTTTAAATGTGATTCTGGATTAACAGGGAGCCAATGAAGCAGTCCTACATATTTCAAATGCACACTGAAGGACATGTCCCGGTCAAAAGTGATTCCAAGATTTCAGTGATGAACAGTCTGTTTTTTAAAATTCACAAGTAAAATAGTGTGCAGGTTACTAAGGATAACGTGGTCAAACCAAGATTCTGTTTTGCTTAAAAGCAGTAATGTAAATATTATGTTTAATGCTCTGGATTATTAAATAGAAACATCTGTGGTAGTTTCTGTGTAATAAGCAGGAAACATATCTGCAAAATGCTAAACTAACGCTTTCTATTTAACTCGTACTGGGAGTCTGCACTTTCTATTTTATTCCTGGATGAAGACAATGAGAAAGGAAAATTACATCCAACTGCCAACTTAAGACACTTTTGGCCTCCTTTTTGGCTTTCTTCATACATCCATGCTTGCATAAACCACTTAGTTAGCTTACACTACCAGCAGAGTACCTAATTTTAGCTTAATAGGTAATATTACTTAAAGTAGTAATAAAAAGTAAGGTTGCCTTGATATAAGCTGAGAATTATTATTGTAAACATGGATAAAGATATAGCTGTGGTTAGTAATACTTTCATATAACACTAATATAATGTGACTAATGTTATTTATAGTATTCCCCCCAAAATTAAGTAGTTCAACAGATTAGGTTTGGGGGTTAGAGGTGTGTTTGCAGAGCATTATCATTCCCAACGTGTAACATACCGAGGACTTGTCACAATTGTCCGTATTTTATGCGTTGGAATGAGAACATGTTGGGTATACTCACCCCCAGTGAATAGCATTAGCAGTGGTTTATTTCTAATGACAGACATTAAATATTCCAATGTGTTACCACATGCTATTTTGGGCAGAAAAGGATGAAATAATTATGTTACTGTATACACAAATTATTTGGTGCAGGGTTTGATCCATATTTGTGAAATTGTTGCTCAAACAACTGCCAATTACATCATACTTACTTTAACATTGTTCGTCTTTTCAGTATACAAGCGGTTGGCTTGCTGTTACTTGCTGCAGGCTGAGTGTTTGGATGGTTAGAGCATAACCCTGAACTGGATAAGTGGGAGAACGTTGATGACATCTTATTTTTGTGTAGTGGATATTTTATGTATTCAATGACCTCTCTTTTTCTGCTGAAATATTTTTAGCATATTATTTTTTGTCATCCAGACAAGATATATGCTGTGAAAGAGGGTCATCTACACTCCCATGCAAATCTAATGTATCCATATGTATTTTTATTTTAAACTTTTAAACTCTGACATGTATTGTTATTTTCCAGCTATAGCTTTTGATTAATACATGTTTATTAGGTTTAATAGCATTTAATTTTAAATATTAAGAAACTGTTTGAAACAGGTGGTTTAGCATTTTGTATAAGTGTTTCCAGTTCATTCCATCATTTCCATGGTATTAAAATCCAGCTCACAGAAACTGCCACAGGTGTTTTCTGGTAGTCATCACTATTCTTTAAGTTTGTTTTAAAGGGTTATTAATATGTTATGAAATAGAAACAGTCAGTTCTGCATTTTGCAGCTTTGTTTCTTGCTTATTAACCCTTTAAGACCTACCATAGAACCAAGTCCGCCAGAGCTTATATTATATTTTTACATGCTGTGGAGCCATTTTTGGGAGCATTTCAAGTTGCTATACATCAATACAACCATTATAGCCCAAACTTTAATAATATGTCTGCATTAGGTGCATAGTAATTACATAAATTGCAAAAAAGTGCAATAAACTACAAAAAAATTGAAAATCGTTTATGTTTTTTTAACATATATTTCTAGTTAGAGAAATTTAAGAGGCTCATCCCTCAAAACTGTAAATACAAAAAAGTTGCACAAACTAGTTTCCCACCACAGGAAATTTATTTTGAGTGTCTTCATAGTTTTATTTTTGAAATACACCAATTTTTATACACTGCAGGAAAAACGAAAATAAATATTATAGTGCAAATTTGCAAAATAACAGCATATGCATCAAAATAAACTATTTCCAGCAGTGCAATATGAGTCCTAAGCATCCCAGAAACGACACAGAAAGTCATAAACTCAAACATAACTTTTTAAAACACAAGTATAGGCTCATAAGGCCCCGATCGTAAAAAAACTACATTTCCGCAAAATGACGTCACTTCCGGTTTCGGGCAGGTCATGCGGTCATGTGATAGTTCGCGCTGATGGACGTAGGAAGTGTTACAAACAGCTGATCGGATCGGCGAAGCGTGTTTCTGGAATATCATGTTTTTGTTGCTGCAAGTGATTTTTATGCAGTTTTTGCAAAGCTATATGTGGAAGGAAACTGTGACCTAGGACAAGCTGATGGCATAAGATGTAAGTACAACTCCTCCGGTTTCATATGCAAAAAAAATTATTGCGCTAGCTTACGTGGTTGCAGAGCTACCGGGATTTAAAAATAGTTACGCAAAATGGAGCGTGCCCGCTCCGATCGGCTGTAAAGGGTTAAACAGAAGCTACCACAGATGTTTCTATTTAATATTTACATTGTTCCTTTTAAGCAAAGCAGAAAACTACACATTCCTTAGATATAGGACTCAGGAAAGCAGGAGTGAAGTCAAAATCTCAACTCTATTGCTGGAAATCCACAGGAAACAAAATGCAGCAAATATGGTGAAGGGCAGAAGGAAACAGAGTGGAAAGACAGAACAGGGGAACACACCACAAAGAACAAAGGAAAACACAGATATTTAATAGACACTCAGGGAGGAGGAAACTATTGATGGGACATAGTGTGCTGAGGCTTCAGAGTGTGTGCCGAGAAATCCAGGAAGTCTTTACGAACCGCATAGCGTGTAGAGAAGCTGTTTTCATGGAAACTGCAGAAAGGAGAGGGGTTTCCACCCTGTATAGTAACACTTTGTGCTGATCGCTCTTAATAAAGTATTACAAATAATGCCTGTAAATGATGAAATGTTTTACTACTATAATTTTATTTCTCTCTTTTTTAACGGCTATTTTTTTTTTATTCCTAGTGTTTGTTGTGTGCCAGCCAACTAGAGTACAACAAAACCTTATGTTGTCACTGTCTGTGGAGACAGACCTGTGGTGGACCCAGGTGCGAACACAGGAGAGGAGACGGGAGTGAACTTAAACAGAAAGCGAGCCTTTATTTGGCCTGATACAGAGGGGAGTAGACAAAACATAACAGGGGGAGAGACCGCAACTAACCAGAAACTTAAACTGGAAAAACACTAACATGACTGAAAGGAATAACTATGATCACTGTGAACAGATGCTGTGCAGATGCAAGGAAACTATGAACCAGATGGCGTGATGAAACAGACATGAACATGACCTGCACGGAACCTCATCGTGCGGGTGCATGAAAAACAACATAAACCAAATAGCAAACAAGAACTGCACACAATCCTGAAAAACACTTAACTTGACCAGAGGGAAGGTAGGAAGGACGACGCGACACAAACTGAATGAAACACAGAGACTAAATACCCACAGGGATGATCAGGGGAAGTGGAAACACATGAGGAAGAACAGCTGACACACATGAACCTAATGACAGGACAGGGGCAGTGAAACTAAATACAATGAACAAAGAACACCAGACTCTTTCAAAATAAAACAGGAAACATAGACATGACACGAACTTGATAACAAGGACCACACAGACATGAAACATGACAGGTAGACAGTACAGGGGGAGATGACAGAAACAACTAAATGGTCTGTATTTGTATAGCGCTTTACTTGGTCCTAAGGACCCCAAAGCGCTTTACACTATACACAATCATCCACCCATTCACACACAGGTGATGACAAGCTACAGTGTAGCCACAGCCGCCCTGGGGCGCACTGACAGAGGCGAGGCTGCCGGACACTGGCGCCACCGGGCCCTCTGACCACCACCAGTAGGCAACGGGTGAAGTGTCTTGCCCAAGGACACAACGACCGAGACAGTCAGAGCCGGGGCTCGAACCGGCAACCTTCCGATTACAAGACGAACTGCCAACTCTTGGGCCACGATCGCCCTAAGAAACAAAGGACTAAACTGCAACCTAGAAATTAACTAGACACATAAAATCTCAAACACTGGGTCACATGACCCACTACCGTGACACATCTATGGGTATCCTGCATATATCCTAACTTTTGCGGGCTTGCTGTGGGATACTCTTACACCCCTGCTTCCTCAGCACTATGTGAAAGGCTTCTCTCCGAAGCTGGAGAGGTTGTTACGGACAAGAGAACACAGTGGAAAAAATATGATTTTTTTTTTTTATAAAAATGAGTAAAGTCACCATTACTCCAATGTTCACAAGCACAATCACTGTCCAATCATTTGAAAACACTGCAGCAGTTTTAACAGAAACATCTCATATCCCATTTGATTTATTTAAACACTGACTGAAATGATACTGACACATTTTTTGACATTGATAGACTTTTATCACCATTACCCACACATTAATCAAAAATAAATGAAAGGAACCAGAAAAAAAAATCTGATTTAGATGTTCTTATTTATTTTCTTGGTTGTGTTCTTGGTTTTCTTGTAAGATAGTCCAGAGGAATGACAAATAGGACTACAAATAGAAATGACAGTAATGGTTTTGACCAGCAGGGGGGTTTGTGTGCACATAAAGCCTTGACAGATTAACCTTTGTCTGAAGCAACTAAGTGTAAAGTTTCAAGTCTTCTTGGTCTTGATCTGGCCATCACTGGAGGAAACAGGTGGCAAACACAGCAGGAACAAATCAGAATAATGAGACAGGGGAAGTAAAACTCCAAACAAAGCACACAAAACGATAAAAGAGGAACAAACATGGTGAAACCAACTCAGATATCCAAAATAAAAGGTAAACAAATACAGTGACAACATGATGAAAAAAGGCACTTTAATAATACATTTCCATCAGTGTGATTGATTAAAAAACAGAAAATGATTGATCACTGACCAGTGTGTTATGAGTTTTATACAGATAAGTTTTATTTAAACAGTGATTGCTATAGTAACATACAGTAAATGTTTTCAGTGCAAGGAAGCTAGCTGACGGTCTGACAGCTGGATTACTGTCTATAGAATAACAGAATCGTAGTGAAAAAGTACAATGAAAAAAAAAGAAAAACAGATACCTAGCTGGGATTTCAATGCTTGAAAAAACCCTCTGAAAATTAATTTGCCATGCTATGTACTTTAATAGTGAATTTTTGAATGAGGAAATGAATGGGATTGAAATTGCTGCACCTCAGACAATTTACTGATGAAAGAAGAGGAGAGCAGTCAGTCAGAAACTGGGAGTTTGTTTAACAGAACCTGCTAGTCACTAGGTTAATGCATCACGTGTTCTTCAGTGACAAATCTACATCGTAACTTATGACAATTTTCCACTGGAGCATGATTTAGGCATTAACTCTCTTCATCCCATTAGATGCAGCAGCAAAAACCAGAGTGAACCACAATTTTAGCTAATGGAAAAGGTGCTAGCTAACTAGCCATCCAGCAATAACACACTTATCATTGAGCTGCCCTGACATTATGAGATAGCTTGGATATTTGACAGACATTCTGTCCACATTCCAGCAGCGTCTTCACATTTAGTTTGTCCCACTGTTGGTAGTAAAATAGGACTCAGTTCACCTCTGAGCCCTCACTCTGAACAGCACTGTCACTCAGCGACATCAGTAGATCACACTTCAAGTCACAAAACCAGAGTGTTCCTCAGTACTGATTACTGAGTTCATACAAACACTTGTATAATAAATCCCCGAGCTCAGCAGATCTCAAGTAACTTTATTGAAGCAGGAAGAAAAAAACTTATTGAGATTTAAAATCCCATTTACAGGTGATTCATTTAAAAATAAAGGCTTTAAGAACACAGCTGGCAGATGTTAACTGGTAATTTATAACAACAAAAAAACATGTACTTTTAAAGTAAGCTTTTACTACCAACAGTGATTTATTGATTTTTTTCAAGTTGTTATACATTATATTGTATTATAAGTAGAAAAATGTTGTGTGTCTAAGGGTGATTCTTTTTTTGTTCCAGCACAGGACATTACTGCAGAAACCAGCACAGTGCCACCTCCAGGGTGCAACTCCAGCGACAGAGCCGTGGGACTTGAAATACGCTGTTAAAGAATAAGGCAACCTATTTAAGGTATTTCTGAAAATCATGTTATCTACATTTTTAAAGGAGATCTTCTTTTGTTATTTAAAAAACAACACAGAGTTATGAGTTAAATATTTCCTATGTTTGCTGTTGGCAGTACTATCCAATGAAAAAGACAAACCCTCTGTTCCAACAATGTTACTTAGATGTTAAATTTGAGATGGAGGGAGAGGAATCTCTAAGTCACTCATACAGTATATCTTGTTATATTATGACTACAAGTGGACCCAAATAAAGCAATGGGACAGGTTTACATTCATTTTAATTTTAAAACTCAGCAGGCTGAGCAGTTGAAACACCAGGAAGTGGGGTTTTAAAGACAGAGGACAGCCAAGAATGAGACCTCTTGGTCCTCTGCTTTCTGACCTCCACTCTCCTCACCTCTGCCCACAACCCTCCACCACCCTTCAGTTAGAAGTGCAAGTTTTGCAACACATTCCACACGAGCAGGGTGTTGATGGATGTGTTTGAATGAAGTCTGAAGTGAAATGAAAATGCACCGTACAATCTTGTGTCAAAAGGCAAATCCATGATAAGTAAGTATTATAAGTATTATATGACTGATTGAATAGAGTTTAATGACCCCTAATGTCCCCTTATTACATAAAAAAAATATTACGACCTCAAGTTTTTACAAAGAAAGCATCTCCAGTTTTATAGCGACAGTGATGCAAATTCAGGAGATGATCAGATTAGCTTTCAGCCAAACAAACTTTAGTGTTATCCATTGTCATTACGTGAACATTTGTTATGGAAAATAATTCAATTTAAAATAACAAAAATATAATATATGTATTTTTGTTATTTTGAATGGAGTTACTTCCAATTTAAAATGTATTGCGATATGGGTATCTTCTCTTTTCTGATGCGGCCATCCAAAACACACAGACTAGTTTGCACACAGTCAGAATGATTATTGTGTCATGAAGCTCAGCTTCAGCTAAAATTCACGGTTTCTGCATCCCAAAACTAATCGTATTCTCTCTTCCTGATTTCAGCTCCCTTGTTTTTACTAAGGACTATATCATACTCCTTATCGTACAAGGACTATATCATAGTCAGCACATCAACGCTCAACATGTATAGGATAAACAATGCCATAGTCAAACCCATCACTTGGCTGCATCCCAAATCAATTTCTTGCACTCTTCTAGGATTAGCCAAGGATGACTTAATTGATTCAGCACAGTCAAGTGAGCTTCAAACCTGAACTCTCTGTAGATGACAAATCATTCCTGTAGGCGAAAGACATTATTCTTGACAATGCTGGTTGGCTGCTGCTGGAAAGATATCTCCTGCCTGTCCTACATTCCTATAGGCTACTACATATAATAGGAGAAGAAGAACCAGCAATGGGTCATTGATGTGATTCACTAAGTGAGAAGTCTTAAATATAAATTTTCATGATAACAGATGTGCCTTGCAGTTGACATGTGGCTCCAAGTTGTCAGCAGGAGTGAGACAGAGAGTCTTTTTAGGGGCTTTCCTGACTTAGCTTTTACACCACAGTTTAATCTTGCCTTAGAGTGCCAAGATGACAGTAAGAGCGATTAACACTAGTTCCATCAAGTCCAGCTAAGCAGCAGTTGCTTTCAATGAACATTGTATTGTGCCCTCTCTTTGTGATGCACAGTAATTGTAACAGAATATCCTTCAAGTCTCTGTCCCTCGTTTTCTGCATTCTTCATGACTAAAGTCTCAGTATCTTTAAGTGTAAATTTTACTGTACTGCCAAACAAAGTTGCATTGACAATCATTTGTATCAAACTAAAAAATTTCCAGAGGATTCAACAGATTTACAGGGAGTGAGTGGTATGTATCCACAGCTCTGCAGAACATAATCAGAAAGGAAACAGGCCAGTTTCACCCACAGCTCGTAGATTGAGAAAGGCGATTGCAATGGGAGGAGGGACTGTAAAAACTGTAAAGACAGATTTACAATCAAAGACCTCTTATCTGTTATTTCAGTGTGCCTGTACAACTTAGTACAATTCAACATGGGTATTCTATGGAATGGGTTTTTTTTATGCTTATAATCCTTTTTTAATGACACAGACACAGAAATGTTCAGTTACTGTACGGAGTAAATAGTCACAACATTAAAACTGCTGACAGAGAAAGTATACAGTATAATAAAGCTTGGGTCTTAAATTGCATGCAGTGTATCAAAGATGCCTCATTTCAGTTTACCGTACTTAAGCTTCAACACCTTTGCTCCTTGTGTCGCACCAGAGGTCTTCTCTCAGAGTCCAGATTTCAGGACTTCCTGGGTCATCCTGACACAGCATAAATTGGATCTACACAATATTATAACACTGTCTTTCCTAAGTTTCTTTATCAAGAAGACTCCAATGAGAGTAGACCCAACAAAGGCCCAAGCACTGGTGGACTGGTCAGATCCTACCACCTGGAAACAGTTCTAGTGCTCCCTTGGCTTTGCTAATTTCCACCAGCAGTTCACCAAATTACAGTAAGTTTGTCTGTCCTCTAATGTGTCTATCCTCTCCTAGAGAGAGAGTAAAAAATAATCCTTCCAGGCTAAATGATGATCCCCTAAATCACTGAGATGCCATTTCATCTCTACCTTACAAGGTATCTGCTTTAAGATGCATGTTTGAGAGTTTCACCAGGGAGTCAAGTACTTCTGATCTGAGGCTTTCTTTTTCAGAGCAGCTACAGTATCCAGAGTCATATGCAGTGAAGATGTAAAATCATTAGAAAGATAATAACCTCTGTGTGAGTAGAGTTCAGGTAGCTGCTCTACACTGTGTTGGCACATGACATTGAATAGATAACAGTGGATGAATATATTCATAGATACAGCACTTCCAGAAAGACATCTACTGTGATGAAATCTATTCCCGACTGCTTTGTAATGCATTGCTGTAAATTTAAAATTTTTTTTGAAAATGATCAGACAAGAGAGGGTTTTCACACTGTGAAATATAAAGTTTCTAGTTCATATGTCAGAAAGAGTGTGACTAAAGTGGTTCTTTTTTGTTTTGAAAGAAGCCAATTGAATCTAGTCAACACAACCTTTACTTTTAGTATTTACATGGATTTTCAAATCACTCACAAAATTATTTTATCTGAACTGAGAATTAAATCAGATAAAATGTCTGAAAAATCTTAGAGAAACTCTGAGTAATCCAAGTGGATGATAGATAACAAATAAAAATGTTTTTTGAGTTTTCCAGCTAGGGTTGATGAGGCTAAGCATCAGGCTTTCAAATGAAGAATAGCTCTGTCTTGGTCTTTGGTTGAATAAGAAGCTTGAGTGGAAAGTTGCTGCCACACCTCCTCCTGGACCTGTGCTATAAGTATTCTGGCAATTAGTATGAATGAAAGTTTAATTCAGTTTTATTTATGTAGTAACAAATTACAAAAACGGATGCTATGAGGCATTTTATATCAAAAGGTCAAGACCCTACATGATTCAAACAAAACCCCTGCAGTCAGATCACCCCCTATGAGCAAGTGCTGCATCAGTGGGAAGGAAAAACTCCCTTTTAACAGGAAGAAACCTCCAACAGAACCAGGCTCAGAAAGCAGCGGGTGAAAAGTTGGAGGTGCGAGGAAGAAGACAAAATAAAGACATACTGTGGAAAAGAGCCAGAGAATGATAATAATTAATGATTAAATACAGAGTGACGTATAAAGACAAGGTAAGTTAAGGAGAAAAATTCTCGTTGGCATCATAGGAAGTTTTTCTAAAGTTGGTACCGTTATTGAGTTGTTGTCTTAGTTGTCTTATAGTACAACATATGACAATAAAAAGCTACACTTTAGCTATTAGCGGTGGCTCGTGGTCAAATGTCAATTTATATCAAATTAACAGACATTCTGCACCTCCTTCTACTTTAATTTTCTTTTTCCTCTTTTAGCTTTTCAGTTCCACTTTTTTCACTTCAATTTGTCCATCTGTATCAGCTACTTCTTTCATACTAAACTTTGTTTTACAAGCATATGAGCTTGCACGAGCACACAGCGAAGGTAGGGGAGGGGCCGGTTGCATTAAAAGATTTGATTGGGCAATCCAGTACCAGTAAAATGAACGAATGGGCTGCTGTCAGTGCATGTAGGGCTAGTTCACAATGGATATTCAAACCAACCTGTAGCCTTTATGATTATGTCGACAAAGAAGGAAAAAAAAGACCCATCACCACACAGCTGCATCAGCCCACTGGGCAAATGGTCATATATTTTATGTGTGTATGTGCATCTCTTCCTCTTTCCCCATATATTTCTTAGCACCCAGTGTGTTTTCCAGCTTCATGTTCCAGTATCTCATACTTTTCAATTTTTCTTTCTGGATTTTATAGTTTGTCTTTTTGATTATCTGCGACAGCGCTAATAAACTAGTTTATCTGCATTTTTGGGTCCTCAAATGAATTTAGCCAGCTGCTTTATAAGACAGTTTAGTACATACACTTGTAGCTGCTCGATTAGTTAAAAAAATTTTCAGGTGTTCCTCTACTTTTGCCTTTGTTCTTTGGCTAGCTTTATTCCACCAGTGTCAAAAACATGCTAACATTTTGGGCTTTGGGCTTTGGACTTTGTGTGTTTTGCCTCTGATGCAAGTTTGATAGTAAAAGCATGCCTTCTTTTGGCATGGCCTGAATTGAGATTTGTCAACTTTTCGCTTTTATCCCTTTTTATCACAATCACACTGATCAAGATGCTCATTTAAAAAACTAAATTGTGTAAACAGGGCTGACAGTAAAAATAAAGATTTTGTCTTTGAGTAAAGAAATCACAGTGAGAAACAGAGGTAAAGAGGTGACAACATCAACATTGCAAGAGAGTACAGAATGAGCTGTGGTGTACGTATGTGAGAGTGGGGGTTGAGGTTAGGAAGGAGGAGGTTGTGGAGTTTAGTGTGAAAGGGGTTAATAGCAAAGAGGAGGCCCAGAGCTGATCGAAATGCAGAGCGTGTCCCCCCAGCCCTGTGCTCAGTGATGAGTTGGAGCTGAGATCTGGCGCCTGCTATAAAGGAGCTCATTGAAAATAATTCAGAGTGACGGCTGTGCAGAAAGGGAAACAGGGGAGAACGGGGGGTTGGTGCCTGGTGCTGTTGGTGATGGGGAGTGAGGGGAGGGAGTAGAGCGGTGGGAAGGAGGGAGAAAGTGGTATAGCTATGAACTGAGCTAGATGGAGAAAGAAAAGGGTAGAGAGGGAAGACACAAAGGTGTAGCTTGAAAGAAGAGTAGAGACAGATATGGACAACTGTTGATAACGTGAGAGGAGTGAGAATTATTAAAGAGTCAGGAATGTAAAAAACAGTTTGAAGAGAAAATGGAGCTCTGTGTGCAAAGAAGTGTGAGATACTACAATGAAGAAATTTTACAGGAGTGAACACTACACCTGCATACAAGTCAGAAGTCAGAAATGCCATTGCTGCTATTACACTTCACAGTATGAGAGTATTTGAGAAAATGAACCCTGTAGAGTCATATACAGTGGACTTCTGATATGCACTTTTTAGTGACAACAGCAGTAATTCTTATTTTTAAATACACCTGTCAAAAAATCAACCAACCTGAATGGCCATATGGAATGCTTCTCCCTGCCATCTATTACAGTACTTATACTGCATTTTTCGGAGATTATAAGGCGCACTATCAATGAACGGGTCTGTTTTCATACATAAGGAACATTAAGCAAAACCAAACAGTCAGATAAGTCAAACTTTACTCAACTCATTCTTGCTTCCTCCATTTCTGTACCATTGATTCATTAATGCTGAATTCTCTCGCAGCTGCTCTATTCCCATGTTGTTGCAGTATATTAATGACTAACCTTGTATTGTGGATGGATTATCTCAGTTGTTCTCCTGACTGAAGTTTGGTCCGTTTACAGCATCCTGCCATGCGACTGCATTTGTCCCTAACCATCGGGAACCCTCACGTTAACTTTTATCAAGTGGAAAAAAAGTTTGCGTTCATCCTTCAGCTTCACTGTGTTTATGTTATGCTAACATAGCTGTGTCACCAGCGATCACGTAGCACATCATTATATACCACCTAGTCCAACTTCAGTAACCCTACAAACGTCACTGCTGTTTAGTTTTCTGTCTTCATTTATGTTGGAAGTGATAGCAGAGCTGTACGTTTTATTTTTTTCAGAAATCTCTCAGTCAGAACATGCTATATCATGTTTAGGTGTAAATTAGCGAGCTAACTTCCTGCTAACTTCTAAAACTGTTATATTTAATAAATTCTGTTTTCATGCATGTCTGGATGTTAAACTTAATTGTTACACCTGGTAAAGCAGCAACGCTGATCATTTTATTAAAGATGAAAGAATTTAAACAGTTTTTAACTCTCAGTGATGTCGCACTGTTTGTTTGACTTTGGGACCTGAAGGGACGGAGTTTTGGACCCAGATCACTCTGCGAGGCTCCTGACTATGGCAGCCGTAATGCTCCGACAATCCATCAAGCGGTGCGGCTTCGTAGCTTACCAAAGTCGTACTGAAATATTTTTTGACAGCTTTTTGAGCAACCAGAATTCACACATAAGGCAGACTGTCGATTTTTGTGAAAATTTAAGGATTTTAAGTGTGCCTTATAGTGCGGAAAATACGGTAAGTGTGAATTGTCACAACAATGGATGAAAGCATTTAAATTACATTTAAACACAAACCTAGATTTAGGGAATGATCAGGGTGTGCAGTGAAATAAAGGGCTGGGCAACATTAATTTTACCATGATAAAGCTTATGTATTTTTACAGGTAAAAGAAGCATTAGTTTGGTCATTAGTTTGGCATGTGTATTACAATAATACACATGCAATAAGGGGTTGGAATAGTCACAGTTAAAAGAGTTAGTGACACTGATCTCTTCCACTGACACAGTGCTGGTGCCAAAACTAAGAACTGTTTTCACCAGCTAGCACAGTAAAACAAAATTGCTAGTCCCAATATTGAAACCTCTGATGTCGTACTGGACATACTTATTAGGAAAATTGTCTCTGTGACTGGCTGCAAATGAGACATATTTGAAGCTATGGTGGTCACTGATCAACCTGTTATACATAAAGAGATAATCCTGGCCATCTTCTAAACTGCTAACTGGAAAATCAGCAGAGCACTTTGTGCTTTCTCTAACAGACTGATTTCAGCTCCACAGAAAAACCCTTTTCTGGGGACTTTAACATTCACATCAATATCAATATCACTTTTATTTCTATATTAGTGAAAACAATGGAAAAACAAATACAGATAAATAAGGCATGAAATGAGGCAAAGAAAATTTATTAACATAAAAACAAAGCAAAACAGAGCAAACATAACAAACATAGAACAAGCCTGATGGTACTCAAACTGGACTTGAATTAAAACCCAATGTAAAAAAATTAGTTTTAAGATGCGAATGGAAAAAAAGTATGGCTCTGAAGTACGAATATTGACTGCCCATTTAATTCAGAGTCTAGGCGCGGCAACTGCGAAGGCCAGATCTCCTCTTTGCTTCAATCGAGACCTCGGTTGTACTAAGAGCATCTGGCTAGAGGATCACAGTGCTCTTTTGAGGTTATATATGTTGAGGAGTTTGCTTAAATAACTGGGTGGCATACCATTTAAAACTTTGAAAGTAAGCAAAAGAATCTTAAAATCAGTACAATAATGGACAGGGAGCCAGTGTACATTTGCTAAAACTGGAGTGATGTGTTCATACATTCTGTTAAAAGATACGCAGCAGCATTTTGGACTACCTGCAAGCAATGGAGGCGATGACCCAAATCGAGAGAATTGCAGTAGTCCAGTCTAGAGGTGATGAAGGCATGAATATGTTTTTCTAAGTCTTTAGGAGGAAGATGAGGCTTCGCTTTGGCAATTTCATGTACCTGATAAAAAACGTTTTTCACAACTGTGGACACTTGCCTATCGAATTTAAAAGAGCTATCTAGAAACACTCCGATATTTTTCACACTGTGGGAATGATGACAAGCAACAGGACCAAGGGTGTCAGTTAATTTATCCAAAGGGGCATGACTAAACATCATGTAGACAGTTAAGCAGAGGTTGCAGTGGGACAGAGACATTCAGTTTCAAGGGGAAGTAAATTTGGATGTCATCGGCATAACAGTGAGAGGAAATGTTTTATTTTCTGAAAATAGATCCCAGATGGGTCCAACTCTGTATAAAGAGAACAGAGTTGGACCCAAAACAGACCCCTGTGGCACACCACAACAAATAGGGGCAGAGGAAAAGGAGTATTTCTCAATAGCAACAGAAAAAGACCTTTCTGACAGGTTTGCTTTAAACCAGGATAAAACTGTGCCTTTAAGACTAGCAAAGTACTCAAGTCTCGATAAAAGAATGTTATGATCAATTTTGTCAAAGGCCAACAGAACAACCTGAGTCTACAGTTAAAAGAAGATAATTAAAAACACTTAAAAGTGCTGTCTCAGCACCATGACAAGATTTAAAACCAGACTAGAACGCTTCACAAATGCCATGAGTGTCTAAAAAGGTCTGCAGTTGCTTAAAAACAACTTTTTCCAAAATTCTAGACATAAAAAAAGAGTTTAGAAATTGGCCTGTAGATAGAAAGAACATTTGACAAGGAAGCATTTAATAAAAGTAAAATATTCGGCCAAATAATGTGAAGTGCTTCCTTGAAAACGTGAGAAGGAAGAATATCCTGAGCTCAATTAGAAGGTCTTAAGTGATCGATTACTTCCTTTAAGACAGAAAACGTCACAGGCTCTGAAAAACAGTAGAGCACTAAGAAGGTAGATCTAGGTCTAAACACTGTCCGTGAACGTGGAGACTGTAAAGATTTTTTTCAATTAAGTGTTTCAAAAAGTTTTCACAAAGTGCAGAGGAAGTCTTCATGGGAACAGTGGCACAGGGGTTAATCACAGAATTAAAAATATTAAAAAGAACCCCAGGGCTTATGACTGTTGTTAGAAATTATGCTGGACATAAAAGCAGATTTTGCAGCTTTAACACTGTTCTGATATTTTGATAAGAAGTCTTGTAGGATGCCCAAAGATACTTGGACTCATCGGGTTGAAGCCAAGCTTCTGTCAGGAATAAATAAAGTCCTGGTGAAATATAAATGTCATTTAAGATAAAAGATAAAAGATCTGGTGTTTAAGAGCCATCTGAAGCGTGATCAAATTGTACTGCTAACAGGAGCACGACCCAGCAGACGAAGGCTATTGTGATTCACGGCACTTCTGTAGGACCGTACCCATCGCCACACAGGTGGAGGCTTCGCCGGCAGGTCTGAGGGAGCAGGAGGTCCAACATGCTGATCCCAGCGATGCCAACTAAATCTGTATCTGGACTGGTCTCAGAGAGCAGGAAAAGATGGTAGCACATGTGTACAAGTATGATGTTTCTTCATTCCATGCAATTTCAAGTAAGTCTTGATGCGTACCAGAATGCTACTCCTTTTATCCCGTCTTTTTGAGCGCTTCCTAGGAGGAAAGGTAGTCAGGTATGTCCCCCAGAAGCGGAGGAAGATTTTCTGGATTGTTTTTCAAATCAATCGTTTGCGGTTTAAGTGGCTGAAGGTTCAGAAGTGTTTGGTGTGCATAGACGAGTAAAGCAGAGCCATCATAGCAGCATAAAAAAAAGATAACAGCAACCAGCAGAAGGAACCCAGAGAGACGGCTCACCATGCATACTGGCACCATCTTGGTCAATGGCTAAAACAGTGTGACATGAATGGGTGTGACGGGGGGAACAGCCTGCCTGATCTGAAGCGGAGTGGTGTTCTGTTATTGGAAGTTGGTGCGAATGGCAGTTTTTCCATAACAGACATTTTGCTCAAATAAAAAAGTGGTTCATAAGTGCACATGGCACTAGGACACCATAGGTCTCAGGTCAATGATTGATTTTGTTATCGTATCATCAGATCTGCTGCTGTATGTCTTTGAAGCTTGGGTGAATTGAGGAGCAAAGCTGTCAACTTATTACTGTCTGGTGATGTGGTAATTCAGGTGTCAGGGGAAGAAGTTGGACAGGCCTAGCATACCCAAACATATAGTGAGGGTGCAGTTGGGACGTCCCACAGAGGTCTCAGTTCCCACCTGCATGCCAGTAATTCTAAAATCAAATGGTGGACACTAAAGGTGAAGGGAGCTGCCAGGCTGCAGAACTAGTCTTATCAAGCTTGGTTAGCCTTTTGGACTCCAGATCAAGGTTTTAATAGTTTTGCAATTTTCATTAGTTTTTATTTTTATTTAGTTTTGACTTCAGATTTTCAATTTTATATCAGTTTTAATTAGTTTTTACCAATTGTTTGCTAGTTTAGTTTAGTTTTTATTTTTTTGAAAATCCTTAGTTTCAGTTTAGTTTTGATTAGTTTCAGTTATAGTTTTAGTTTTGTTTGCAATAATTAAGTGCAACAAAATCCCAGTTTCATCATATCAGTCATGCTCTTCTGCTTATCCTTGGGTATGTTGCTATTCCAGCTACCATACCCTGCACTCTGGACAGGTCGCCTGTCTGTCGCAGGGCTAACACGCAGAGACAGACAACTCACATTTCCACCTATGGGTTCTTTAAATAAATAAATAAAGGCAGATGAACAACCATTGATACCAGGCAAATATAAAATTTATATCTTGGCCCCAATGAGACTATTAACTCTTGCAGCACCGGGTGTTCGTAATTTTGGTTCAAGTGAATTGATAAACCTTTTGAAGGCAATTGACTCACACAGTTATGTAGATATCCCCGTCCTGTTGTCTCGGGATGCATCACGCTGCCTTGCCTGGGGTTAGCTTCTGTTTCTGGGGATGAGGGTTGAGTGTGCTCCCTTACCTTCTCAAGGTAATCTAGGTTAGCCTTCTTGTGTGAGCTTTTCAAGCGCACTTTAAGGTTTGTGGGATTTTTTTCCCCTTTAGAAATGTCCCTCATAATTTGTCTCTTTCCACTACAAGACACTTGCTTTATCCAAAACACAGTCATATTCAAAGTAATCCCAAATTGGACTCTGGCGCTTTCTCCCGACTTTTCCTGACATGATTCTGCGCGTGGACGGAGCAGCAACACAGACGACTCGACTAACGTACTTGCCACCTGCTGGCATAATGAGACAGCAAGAAAAAAATCTGGAAACTAAACTTCTTTTTCACTCTTGACTATTGTATGACACGCACACATCTACGAAAACTAAACACATTTTTGCTATAAATTCAGTTAATTTTAGTTAGTTTTGTGAACACTCATTACAGTTTTAGTTAGTTTTCCTTTTTTTGTTTTTGTTTTTATTTCCGTTAACGAAAATGTTTTTTCACTTCTAGTTTTCGTTATTTCGTTAGTTTTCGTTAACGATAATAACCTTGCTCCAGATGCAGCTGACCAACACATCAAGTGGACTGCGGCTATGGCAGTAGCTGAAGCAAACTCTTGGAAAAGTTCGGTGAGACCATGGAGCAAAATGTTTGGTTGGACAGCCAGATGGTTGAATAAACACTTTGAAGATCTCCTTAGTTTTACTGTCATGCATTTCATAATTCAAGCCTAGTTTGGGGATGAAGGGATATGTCTTGCATATCTCTGGGAGTGAGGTCACTGATGGAGTTAAATAATTACAGTAGCCGCCCCTGGGGTGGATGGCGCTGGCCCTGAATTTCTTAAGGCTTTGGCTGTTGTGGGGATGTCCTCATTGACATGTCTCTGCAATGTTGCGTGGAGTTCTGGGACAATGCCTCAGGACAGGCAGAGTGGTTTTGGACCTGCTGTCAAGGATATTCAAGAGTCCATGAGAATTTGCTAAACCACGGGATATCTGGTGCCTGAACCAGTACAGTGAGAGCTTGATCCATACTTCTGGCAGAAGTTGAACAAATTTTATATACATATGTATTACTGCAGTAAGGGAATATTTGATTGTGTTGTACAGTATATTGATATTGTGTATATCTGGAAAGTGATATTGGACATGATTTCTGCAGGAGTAACTTGCAAATTCTAGCCTAAAAATCTGTTCCTCAACATTTCACTTTATGTGCTAAAGGTTGCTCAACTGGAAGCTTCAAAACATCAGCAAAGGGTTAAAGGCTGCACAACTTGCCACCTCATTGTGGCTGTTTGACCACTGCTGTCAACATGCAGAGATTAGAGGAGAAGGTTATAACCCATCTGTGGGGTTAAAAGTTTACATTGTACTGCCACTGTGAGGGTGGACATGTCACTACACACCCAAATGACTTGTCTAATTAAAAAAATATAAACATAGAAAGATGAGGGGAGACTGGGTGTATTGTGGCCAGAGAGGGAAGTCTAAGGTAAGGCCCCTTCTCCAGAAGCCTTAGTATGTTAATGTGCAAAGCTCATCTGGAGGAGTAGGCACATCTTTTCCGCTAACACCACTGTGTTAAGCACACAGGGAGCCTGCAGAGATGCAGCTGGGGGGTTAATGGGACTTGATATACTGCAGGGTGGGGGTGGCAGCGGGGGACTGCCCCCTCTCCCAGAGCTGTTGCCCTCTATGGTCATAGTTATTGTGTAAATGCTGAGGTGGTGAGGGAGCTATTTCAATAACGGAACCAAATTAATGAGTAATTATATTGTTATTAATAGTAGTATTAGTGCCATTATATAGTCTTTGTGTTAACAAGTTATGTTTATATTTTATTATTAAATAATTTTTTATTAAAAACACAAAGCTGATAAACGTTGAAGTTTTTATATGCATAAAAATAGGATTTTTGTTTTGCCTTTGTATACCGAGCACATTGCAAAAAAAACGACACAAAATTCCAAATACACACAAAAATCATTGTGATTTTTCAGAACAAATGTCTTAAAAATGTGCACCACGTAAATAACTGAAGTAAACTTCAAGCAATGATGAGGTGGTCTTGATGAAAAGGAAGAAAAGGAGATCCTGGGTTTATCCAATTCTCAAGAGGAGGAGGCAGCAAAGAAAATTTCATGGTTTTATTAGTTAAAGCTGTGGCTTTCATACATATTTCAGGATATCAGCGGGGCACTTTGAGGTCAGAAATGGGACCACATCTGACGAGGCAAAGAAATAATTTCAGAGAACCGAGTAGCATCTATCTATTTGGTAAAATATAATTATTTCACTATTACACATATCTTTGTGAATTCAGTACTGGTACACAGAGAGAAAAATTGAGCATGACCCAAAAGAATAAATGACACAAATGTATCCTGTAAAATTGCATAGTCTGTATTAACAGTATAGCGTTAACAGGTGAGTCAGAAAAATATAGTTAATGACTGAAATATTTGCACAAATTTTATGTATCTGTTCTGTAAAAGGCTTTAAACACTTTGAAAATATCCATCTATTACATTATAATGTCATAAAAACAAACCTTCATTGGCATGTATGCATGTTTTTGTTTTTTGTTGCACCACAAAACGGGCAAAATAAATTGTTAAATGTCTGCTATATCTTATAACTTGACTAAAAACACATGTAGCTGTTTTCTTTTTTTCTTCAATATTCACTCTGTCTTACTGTAGCTAAGATTTCAGTCTCCATGAAGTCCTGAAAACCATCATTTAGTCTTCAACTGTGTTTGTTTGTTGAGGTGGTAGTGGACATTTACTTTTTTGGTTGAAAAGAACCCATTGCTACAGAAAAACAATAAGTGTGTAATAAAGCAAAGATAAAAGTGCTGAATTCCCATTTTAGTGTTTTGCGGAAATGATATCAGATTAATTTGTTCAGTGAATTCGGCGAAAGAGGATTCCTTAAAACCAACAATAACGAGAGTTCAAATTTTGGTTCAAATGTTTCTCTTTGAGTCACTTCAATATTTTGTAGAAACGCAGTCAGTTTCTTAAGGAAAAAAATTGACTGCAGATGAGCTGGGGGGTTAGAGCATAGTAATCGCACAAAAATAGTTGTTTTGGGGTTTTTGGTTCTTTTTGCAGTTGTTTGACATGTTTTACAATTTTTGCAATTGTTGCATTTTTATATATTTTTTTTGTTATCTTTGTTTATTTGCCAAGTTCAAATATATAAAGCTTGGCTGCTGCTGCAGAGACCGTACACACAGGTATGTCTGTGTTCATTCAGCTGAATGCACTTTAGCACCTCTGACAAATGAACCATGTTTTCCCTATAAACTGTGAATGCATATATGCATGTAGGACCCATGAAAGCACATATTCATAAATCTGTGTATAATGGTGCATTCTCTGGTCAATAGAAACTCCATATACACACATACACAAAGCACGCACACCTACCAGATAGATAGTTGAGCCTTGGCTCATTGCTCAGGCCACTTTCTCAACACTACCAAGTCTATGATGAGATATCGAGCCGAGGCTTCACACTGCACTCTGATTTATAAAAGACCATCTCAGAACACGTCACCATCCTCACTGTGTGTTTTGCCACAAGTAGCTTTTCAACTTTGAGAAGTGAGAGGCATTCACAAGGGCTGGGGAACGGAAAAGGGAATGAAGCGGCTATAAAAGGAGGAGAACTTAGAAAGCAAACAAACAACCAAAAACATGCTTGGAAGTGAACAGAAACTTTTTGAACTCGAAACACAATATGATTAAATCCAGAATAAGTTTAAGGAATCAAATCAAATAAACAAGTGAAAAGCAGTGTTTGGAAATAAGTGAAGAAGAAATGGTTTAGAGGGAGCACATTTCCATCGGAACCCCCTCCCCACTATCTCTGAGTGGAATCAAATTTACAGCAGCCTTTTTTTTCTTTCAATAGCTGATCAATTTAGTGTTACTTGGAACATTGCAGTAAGCATCGACTCAGTCATTTTCAGGCATATTAATGTTTACATCCAATAAGCAGGATGTGGGGGCAACGAAATTAACTCAATCAGCTGGTGGAATGCACCAGCAAATGAGAGACCCACCTAGGGACTACACACAACTGATCACTTCAACCAACTCTCCACTCAATTGTTTCTTGACAACACTTCAGAGCACCCGAATTACTGAAGGTGTATACGGTGATTAAAAAAAAAATGCAATTTTTTTCTTCCTCACAAGCGTGTTTAAAAGCGATACTGCCTGCATCACAATCTAAGTTTGTGAAAGAAAGAAATAGTTGGTGTAAAGCAGCGGGAGAAAGCAGCGCAATAATCTTTTCAGTTATTCCGCCCAGCAGTTTAATTACAACTGGAAAAGCACAAATGATCAAACTGAATATGTTCTGTATTTTGGAGAAATTATTTCTTTCTCTGGCATGAAATTGATCAAGAATTGATTTGGGATGGGATGTGAAGGTGGGATATGAATGACTGCAGACTATTAGTGAGTCACACCCAAGTAATGCCTTTTCTGCTGTCAGCTCACCTATCAGCTTCTCGCATATAGTGAAGCCAGAAGCTACTGTGTCCGTGTGTATGTGTGCTGTGGGGAGAGAAAGAAGGGAACCCTGTTATATGAGAGTAAGACAGAAAAAAAAAGCTCTGAACCCAAACACAATAATAAAACCCTGGCCGTTATCTTCAACATTCCCAACACACACCACCCTTCTGCTTCTGTCCCTCCCCATCTCTCTGTCTTGCTTTTCCACTTTTCCTTCTTTCTTTCTTTTTTTTTTAAACTGGCCTTGCTTCCTTTCCTTGCTTCCCTCCCTCCCTGGATATGAAAAATCAGCAAATAAAAAGTTACATTAACCCCGCAATGACCTTTCCCACGTAATACACTGCGGCCTGATGGGCCAACGCAGGAGCTTCATCGAAAAGCTGTCATTCTGTGCTATCCCAAGCACTGCCTGGGGAACATTTACCGGATAATTAATATATTAAATGCATGAAAAATAGTTACACAGGGGCCCCTTTGTCAGCTCTTCCACCGCATGGGGAAAGAGGGATACAGCCTGTGAACCATCAATATACAAGCATCCTACTTCAATGGGCCATCATAAAAACTGCTCATAATTTTATGGCTTCATTTACGGCCCCCGCTGTAAAGGAAGGCCATATTTCCTCGTAATTCACTGAAGCTCTCTGTGGCTTTTTTATGATTTGGTGGTTTTAAGCCACCACTGTCGTACCAATTATTGAGGTGCTCCTGACCCTGGCGTGAAGGACGGAAAAGGGTCAGTGGTGAGCAGGGGCATGACAGAGGAAACGTACACATAAACCACTTTTAGCTTCCTGCACCTTGGTGTCGATGGCACGCAGCTGACTCACTGCCAGTCCTTCCTATTGCTGTCCGTTCAGTCAGATGCTGGGAATCAGCATATTTGAGCATTTCCTGTGACTGGATCTGAGCTGAAGGAAAGCTATTTGCCTCACTCTGTCTGTGCCACTCCCCTCTCTTGACTCCAGTGCTACAAGGAAGGTGAAGTCATTTGGGGCGACCGTGGCTCAGGGGGTTGGGAAGCGTATCTGTAACCAGAAGGTCGCCGGTTCGATCCCCGGGCTCTCTGTCCTGGTCGTTGTGTCCTTGGGCAAGACACTTTACCCTACTGCCTACTGGTGTTGGCCAGAGGGGCCGATGGTGTGATATGGCAGCCTCGCTTCTGTCAGTCTACCCCAGGGCAACTGTGGCTACAACCATAGCTTGCCTCCACCAGTGTATGAATGTGAGAGTGAATGAATAGTGGCATTGTAAAGCGCTTTGGGTGCCTTGAAAAGCGCTATATAAATCCAATCCATTATTATTATTTACCTTTGCTTTCACACCAATACCATGAAGCCGAATGGCTGTAGTTGTAGGGTCTTTACCTTATAATATAAAGCACCGTGAAGCAACTGTTGTTGTGATTTGGTGTTAATTGAATTGAATTGAATTGAATTGAATTGAAAACCAGCTTTTTCAAGTCCTCCAGTGTGTTAAGTTTGTTAAAAAAAACAAAAAAAACCTCTGCCATGGTATTAATTTAATAGAGTAGATTTATATTGCTCAAAAGAGCTGTGCCTGAATGTATATTTTCTTCTTGTTTATATAAAATGCCACAGTCAGAATTCAGATTCCATTCATGAATTGAAACCTCTAGAAGGGAAAAATCCTTTTTTTTTTATTTGACATAAAATCCAGAGTGCTGGACTACATGGGCAAAACTGCAAAAAAAGAAGAAGACTTAAATTAACCAAATCCACAGAATCTCAATACATATCTCAAAATATGTGATCACATTATATTTATATTAATGTTTGCTAGCTAGCAATCTTATTCTTACTTCCCAACACACATAGTTTATAAAAGATGGGCTTAGTCTCCAAGCTTAAAAAGTGAAATCTTAAACCTGCATTGATTCTGACGGCCATTAATGATTTTCTACTATTGATGCCTGGAATATCCAAGAGTTTTTGCATTTGCGCTTGCTCGCAATGTGTTGCTCGCACTCTCAACACTCTCTTGATGTCACTCATTTTCTTTACCATACATTTCTAATGTGACTATGTTGTCTCTTGTTGTTGCTCCCGGTGCTCCATCCTACCTGACAAAACATCCTACCCATTGTTTCTGCGCATGCGCACAACACGAAATTAAGTGGCGAACCGTCCTACCTTTGTGAATGTGACCTACAAGCATACCTTAACAGCTAAAATTCAGTGGAAAATCATCCTACCTTTGTGAATATGAGCTAGAAACATACTTTGACGGGTAAAATGAAGTGGCAAACCATCCTGGCTTTATGAATATGAGCTACAAGTATACTCTGATGGGCAAAGTTAAATGGCAAACCGTCAAACCTACTTAAATTTGCTGGAATTACTCTGTGACAGCAGAAATGTGCATAAACTACTTACGGTAGGACGTTTTGCCAAAGTAGGATGGTTTGTCAGAACTCTCTTTCTCTCTCTCTCTCTCCCTCCTGCTCTTTTCGTGTGCTACTGCTGTTGTGAGTGCAACCACCGCCTCGCCCGGGAGGGGCGCAAGCAGATCCCTGTGCTTGCGCCTCCCGTCTCTGCTCAGTGCGAACACAAGGCTGACGTGCAGCGTGAAGCGAAAAAAAAAATGAGATAGAGGGCAAGATAAAATAAAAAACTAAAAACCCACGGCTCCCAATAAGGAGTCGGCTCGCATTGTTCCCTTCAAAGAGCCGGCTTTAAGAGCCATTTCATTCGCGACCGACCCATCACTAGTGGTTAGCCAGTTTGCCATACTGCAAGAAAATTTGTGTGATCGAATGGGTTTGTCTCCTAGTGCTAACCCTTGAATAGATTGGCAGCCTCTTCAGGATATACCATGCCTCTCGCTCCGTGATAGCTGGGGTAAGATCCATCCCTCTGACGTTAAGTTGGATAAGTGGTCAAGACAATTTCATGATTCAATCCATCCATCCATCCATCCTCTGCAGCTTATCTTTATGAGGGTGGCAGAGGGGCTGGACTGTAGGAGTAAGCCGGAGTACCTGAAGAGAACCTGCAGATAGGTCCAAGCTGGGGGTAGGATTACATCGGGAATTGGCTCTGAGGGCCTTACTGTTTGCTATAGTGATAAATGATGATAGATGTTGATAGATGAGGCTTGGTAGGAGTCTCTGGAGTATGATGTTTATGTAATAGTGGATTATCAGGTGTTATTCTAAGAAGGGAAACCCTCCAAAAAACGGAGGGAGCAGTGGAGCAGCCAAGGGAATAGAACGATATGAATCTGTATGACTAAAATATAATTTATTATACAGAAAAGGTTTAAAAACCATTAAAACAACCCTGGCCAGGGAGAACACACTGTAAAATCCAATAAAACGTAAACATTCCCTAACATCCGGTGGCGTCAGCCACATAATTAAAATTCAGTCAATTGGAGCGAAAACCTGGCGGCATCCCCGGCTATCCTTTCAGTCTCTCCGCTCTGGAGTACTAGAAGAGAGAGGGGCAGCGACAGTCATCGTTCTTTCCAGTGGCTCGGTTTATTGCAGCACGATATGTCGCAGGACTTAGCCCGGATGGGCAGAGCTCCTAACTCTGCCCGCCGCTTTTCTGTGTCACGCCAGCACTATGGTCTTGCCGTAGGAGGTAGGGCGCTGTCCCGCTGCCAGCTAATCCCCCACCGTAGCGGCCTCTGGCATCAAGCTATTCCAGCAGCAGCACAGCTCCCTCTGCCTCTCCGCTCACTGGCCATTGCATGCCCTCGCACGTACTGCTTACACCAACCCGCACCAACGCTGCTCCCCCGCTTGCGGCCGCCGCAACCTGCCACCATCTACTCCGCCATCTCTACTGCTCTCCCGTTCTCCTGACCGGCCAGGCCTTCTTATTGGGCCTCTGTGACCTCCCAGATGTGCCAAGTTAGTAATCACGGAGGGGTGGAGTCTCTCCAGGACAAGTCAACAATAAATACAATAAAAGCATGCAATAAAACAAGAATAAAACACTATACAATATTAAAGTATTAACAATAATAAAACACAGCAACTCATATGAGATAAAAACCTAGTTAACTTGTCCATTTCCACCCCGTGACATCTACAGTTGACTTTATGATCTATAGTTATAGTAGGAAGCAGGTGGAAGAGCATCTGAAGAGGTGGAGGTATGCAATGGAAAGTAGAGGCTGAAAAGTCAGTGTAAGCAAGATGTGCGAACGAGAGAGTGACAGGTTGAAAAGCAACGACTTGAGTTTAAACGAGTTTAAACACCCGGGGTCAATCATCCACAAGTGAAGTCAAGAAGAGAGTGCAGGCAGCGTGGAATGGTTCTAGAAGAGTGTCAGGGGTAATTTGTGACAGAAGGGTAGAAGTAACAGTGGAAGGAAAGGCTTACAAGTTGGTAGTGAGACCTTCTATAATGTGTGGTTTGGACACAGTGCTATTGGTGGAAAGATAGGAGGTGGAGCTGGAGGTGGCAGAGTCGAAGACTTTACGATTTTCACTGGGCGTAACTAGGGATGGGTATCGTTTAGGTTTCATCCGATACTGGTGCCAAACCGGTACTTTTGAAACGGTGCCGGTGCTTAAACGGTGCTCGAATCGGTGCTCGAATTGGTGCTTAAAGAATGCAAAACACAACCTCTGTCCAAAAACCTCTCATGTTTAGCTGTTTTTTGTAAAAAGATAACAATGTTAGCCTTTTCTGCAGCTATACGGCATATATGGATTCACTCTTGGCTGGAAGCAGTGCTTAAAAAATGGAAAAAACACAAACTTTGTCCAAAAACCTCTCATGTTTAACTGTTTTCCACTTTTTCTTTGGTCATTTTTTGCCTTTTTGGCCAGGGTGAAGGGAGTATCTGCCATCAAACAAGAAGACAGCCGCATGTAACTACGACGGTGTTTGCTAGTTTACCTTACATGCATTTATTTAATAACGTGCTTAGCCTACTCAACGTAAATTAAACACGAACAACATTAAGCTACTCTCCGCTCACTGGCCATCGCATGCCCTCGCCACGTACTGCTTACACCAATGCTACTCCCCCGCTTGAAGAAGAACGGCTGCTGCTGCCATCATCATCTGTCATCATTTCTGCTACGCTGGCAGGGCTAGGGGCCAGGACTCTCCTCTTCGGGTTCTTGGGGGATGTTAATAACTCCGGGTCCAATAACAGGCACCACACCCCCATTTGATGTACTCGGTGTGAGGTCTTGCAGCAAGCTATCAAATACAGTGCATTTCTCGGCTTTTAAAAAAACGCTATGCGTCGCCAGGTGTTTCATCAGATTTGAGGTGTTACCTCCTTTGCACAGTATCACCTTAAAGCACTTGTTGCAGGCTGCTGAGTTTGCTGTGAAGTACAGCCAGACTTTGACCGCTTCACTTTGGGCATTTTCAATCTGTCGCTCTGCTCTAAAAGAACGTACGTACCTGGGCCTGCCTACTATCCTTGGAAACGTAAAATGATTGGCTAGAATCCAAAGTGTAGGACATCTCATCGCTGCTTTTCAGTCTGGTTACTACCATTTATGTCAGAACCGGTGCCATAATGGCATCCCTAGGCGTGACAAGGATGGACAAGATTAGAAATGACTACATCAGAGGGATAGCTCAGTTGAGGAGAAGCGAGGTTGAGATGGTTTGGACATGTGCAGAGAAGGAATTGTAGACAAATGTTGTCAAATATGGAGCTGCCAGGCAGGAGGAAAAGAGGAAGGCCTCACAAGAGGGCTGGTGTGACAGAAGAGGATGCTAGGGACAGGATGAGATGGAGGCAGATGATTTGGTGTGGTGTCTCCTAAAGGGAGCAGCCAAGAAAAGAAGTAGCAGGAGGTGGAAGAATTAAGGAAAAGTACTGCACTAGATTTCTAATACTAGTTTTTACCAGTTTATTAAATATGACCATGGCAGACATGCTCCATTTCCCTGTCTGTTTTTTTTTTTTTCGTGATTAAACAGCAGTGTCCTATTTACATGGAAAATTAACTTGAGACCATGTGATGGCTAATATCCTCCTACAGATTCATGAGCAAAGACTAACATACTGTAGTGCACCGAGCAGCAGGCACATGTGCACATAGACAAATACAGGAGCATATGGTTGCTGGCATGGAATACTAACACACATCATATTCTTGTGCACAGAGCACATATTTGCTCATCCTTATTGGGAACTGACAGACATATTCACCCCCATGTTATATAAACACTATATATGCATAGATTCTGGCATGTTCTCATGCATTTGAGCAAGATATCTAAATAGCACTGAAATAATTAGTTGTACTTTTACCCATGCTTTCAAAAACAGACTTTTGTGCAGCATTATTGCAATTCAAAGCTCAAAGGTCAGTCTTGAGAATTCTCTGTATTCCCATTTATTTGTGAGTATCCAAAAAAACATACACACAAATAGGTTAATGCTTCCGAATGTCTCTTTGAGTTCCACATGCTGTATGTAATCATGCCTATTCATTACCAAGAAATATACTCTTAGACCTGCATTTAAGTACAATTCATTAAATATTACCGTTGTCAAACAAGTGCTGCAGGTAGCATTTGGTTTCTAATGAAATACAACCCTGAAGAAAAGGACAGAGATACTAGAGGAAGCCACATTAATTTTCTGGAGCATAATGCCTCAGACCAAATGACATTATATACAGCTAGCATTTCATAATGTGACACAAATGGCACTGAAGTATAATTTAATATCAAAATACAGAGTCAGGTGAACGTTCCCTGGATTCACTAAGAGAAAATCACTAGATTGGAAGGTCAAGCTAAGGCTAAAGTACTGCTTTGTTATTTGAACACATTTATAGAAAAGGAAATTTAGCAGAATGACTGGCACATATTATGTTTGTAGTGGAACACCAAAGAGACTGGTGGCTCAGTCTGTTGTCTGGCTCAGTCATACCACATTTCTAAGGGTAGATATTTATATTCAGAAACTGTACTTGTTTCTTGTACTTGAAAGCAAAAGCCAACTATTTCTTTCCTCTTGTGTCATTTTTTAGTACCAGGCATAATGAAGCAGCATCTAGTATTGTTGCATCACAGCAATAACATTGCTGGTTCTAATCTCCTTGTTAGCTGAGACCTTGCTGTGTGGCGTTTGCATGATATTCCTCTGAATGCATGGGTGAAATCGGGCTTCCTATCACAGTCTTAAGACAGCTTGTTAGATTAATTTGTATGTGACAGATAGTGTACAGAATAAAACGCAATTTCTGGTTTAATGTGGCTTGTAGATTAATGGATTTTGAATTATCAGTAAGAATACATCTGGTTGACACAGAATTAAATTCTTGTAGTGGTTTAATTTTTTTTTCTTTCTCATTTTCCATTTTTGGGATTAAAAACATTTACTGTAAAAAAAATCTTCAAAATCAACGAGATCATAATTTTTAAAGTTGCACCAAATGTGCGTTAAGCAAATTAAAATGCTCATAAAGTTGCATTTAATAGTGGATGTCCTTCAAATTCCTGTTTTATGCTATGTTATACTATTTATACCCTCTTAGAAACTTTTTTCTCAAAAAAATCACAGCCTTAACTTCAAAACACCTCAGGTGTATACTTACAATAAAAAATCCCACTATATATGGATACAAGTACTCACCTACAGAAGTTGCTGACTTTAATACACTCTGTTCCTCAGCACCCAGGGGCCTGGTCTCTTACTTTATATGGTCTGCAACTTCATTGTGGAGTTGTTGTGATTCTTAAATGCTTCATAAATGGCACCACCTACAAATTATTGTAGAATATCTGTGAGGGATGTTCCGCAATATATATGCTCAAATAAAGTGAGCAATGACCTTTAGAATGACCTGTTCTTTCACAAATATTTGCAAAGACAGATTGAATGGCTAGGTGCTTGATTTTATACACCTGTGGTAATTTAGGTGCAACAACCTTCCAACCATCCGGCCCTGTATGCTTCAAGAAAAACTGAACAGGATGGAGGTGGACCCCTGCCTGGTGGCTTGGATCTCCGACTACCTCACCGACAGACCACAGTACGTCAGGCTGAAGGACATCACGTCTGACACAGTGGTCAGCAGCACAGGAGCACCACAGGGAACTGTGCTGTCCCCTCTTCTCTTCACCCTGTACACCTCTGACTTCTGCTACAACTCTGAATTATGCCACATTCAGAAGTTTGCAGACGACACAGCCATCATGGGGTGTATCTGGGATGATCAGGAAGAGGAGTACAGAAGTCTGGTGAGGAACTTTGTCGCATGGAGTCACACAAACCACCTGCAACTCAACACCTCAAAGACTAAGGAACTGGTTGTGGACTTCGGGAGGTCTAGAGCAGGTCCACTGCCGGTTCAGATAGAGGGGGAGGAGGTGGAGGTGATCAACAAGTACAAGTACCTCGGGCTGTGGGTGGACAATAAACTGGACTGGTCATGCAACACAGAGCACCTGTATAAAAAAGCCCAAAGCCGACTGTACTTCCTCAGGAGGCTGAGGTCTTTTAACATCTGCAGGAAGCTCCTGAGGATGTTTTACCAGTCGGTGGTTGCTGGAGTACTTTTCTATGCTGTGGTGTGCTGGGGGAGCAGCACAGCAAAGAAGGACTCATCCAGGCTGGAGAAACTGATCAGGAGGGCTAGCTCTGTGGTCGGCATGAAGCTGGACACTCTGGTGGCAGAGAAAAGGACATTAAAGAAACTGATGGACATTATGGACAATGCCAGGCATCCTCTGCACACGGCCATTAACAACCAGAAGAGTCTGTTCAGTGACAGGTTGCTTCTCCCAAAGACAAGAACTAACAGACTTAAAAACTCCTTTGTCCCACACGCCATCAGACTGTTTAACTCCTCTCTGGAGGGGAGAGGGAGGGGAAACAGGAGGACAAAGGAGGGGGAACAACTAAGCTGTAGTGCCTCTTCACCTCACTGTGCAATACCTTTTGTGCAATACTTTTGTAAATAGTCAACGGTGCAATAGACTCAATACTTGAAATGTGCAATTCACTTGTATTTTTATTTTTATTCCTATTTATTCTATTTATCCCCTTCGTATATTTTATTTATATTGTCTCTGTATTTATATATATGTGTGTGTGTATAACTCTGTAACTTCTGTCGGTGCTGTGCTTTTTTGGAAATCGAATTTCCCAGAGGAACCCACCCGAGGGATTAATAAAGTTCTATCTTATCTTATCTTATCTTATCTTATCTTATCTTATCTTATCTTATCTTATCTTATCTTATCTTAAGTAAACCTCTGAAAATTAATATGTTGAAATATATAGATTAACATTGCTTCATAATATCATAGAAAAAATATTATGCATAACTGCATAATTGACATTTTTTCATGTCATAGTTATTATTATGCTTCAGAATTGCCTTTGATAAATCATATTCCAGTAGTTACTGAAAGTAATTTCACTAGCTCCCACTATTTTCATATGTTAGCACAGTACTTAGTAACAGGTTCTTGACCAACCTTTTTATACAGGTTGGGAGAGTGACAGTTAGCTATGTAATTGTCTCTGTGAAAAATTCATCATAAGATATTGTACTTTAAATATGAATCATACATCATTGAACAGATACACAAATGTAATTTATTTGATTCAAATTCAAATATTATATATTTTGTAATTATTAATGTTTTATTCATTGTAAATAGATTACATTTTAATAAGGCTAGTGTCATGGAATAGCATATGACTGACACAACAAGTCATTTTCCACCATAAACACAAATTTTAAGCTTTTATTAACAAGCAAAAAGCTTAAAATCCAAACGTTTGTGTATAAAATGTACCAGAAGTAAAATGCAAATTATATAGAGTATAATGCTGGTGAGTCTCTGGTCCCTGTTGTCTCCACCTGAGGCAACTTCCTCTTTATTTATTTAAATTTTTTATTAAGCTAACTTTGGGCTTTACTGTAAAGTGTGTAATACTTTTTGCTACTTTTTCCTAAGTCAGTCCGATTTCCCATTTTGTAGTTCACGTCACCTTGCTCCTAAATTTCTCAACCTTATTTCTTATTAGCAAAATGCATGAATGAAAAACAAATGCCACTAAACAAAATGTGCCTGTTTGTAAAATTTGTTTTGTACACCACTGACACAATAATGAAAAACAGCGTGGCATTTAATCAGTCACACAAAACAAATAAAACCTCATTTTGTTGCTAATGAAAACATTTTGTGATACAAAATGAGCAATGTTAACACCGATTTGCTTACTGCGTAGTGTTTGCTAGCTTGTAGGCTTCTTATTGGGCCTTACCAGTCCTGCTGTGAGGCATCAGTGTAAATCTGACCCCACAACCAACCAATGCTTTTAGTCTATTCAAATGAATCCCAATTTATAAATAGCATGGCAAATTAACTCAGATTCCCCACTTATTCCTGGATACAACTGGCCTCAGTCACCTCTCAATCCTCTCCTCTCTGTGCGAGGAAACCACATTCATATCTTTCCAATTCAAAGAAGAAGAGGAGGGGTGGAAGGAGGCAAAAAAACAGCCTGTTGTAGCCAAATTGGTAAGCCAGCATTGTGAGTGTACAATATGGAGTATAGGTGATCCTGGAGAGCTCACACTAAGCAAGCTTAATCCTGTTGACTAAGAATGGGCACAGGGAACCATGCCAGCCAGCACTGAGCTGTGGGTGTGTGGAGCAATGACAGGGGAATTACTCACCATGGCAAGGGTGGTCCTCCAAAGCACGAGCTGCTGCTGTTGGCTGCCAGTGGAGCCAGTGCTGGGACAGACTCACCAGTTCGCCTGTTCCCTGCCACAAATCCCCACTCTCACTGACTGGAAGTGCTTCAGGCCAAGGCTTTCATGGCTTTGACTTGGGGGCGTGGCATTTGAACAATGAGTTTCACAATGTGTGACATGCTTGTTATAGAATCAGAGCCTCTGATAGCATTTGCCTCTATTCTCTGCATGCTATTAGCTTTAAAGGGGACATATAGGATGGGAGATGTCTGAAAGGTTTGTTTCCTATAGTGTTAAACATAAACATCACTCACAAACGTCTCATCTCGACATTCCTAAAAAAAATGTTTGTCACACTTGACTGTTGCAGATCACCTTTTTTTTCATATTACCAAGCAATTTTCAGAGGTGGACTTTACTGCTCGTTGTCCTGCTACATAACCCAAGTGCAAAAGAGGCCCAAAACTGATGGTCAGACATTCACCTTCAGGATTTTCTGGTAGAGAGCAGAGTGGTTCTATCAATTACAGCAATTTATTCTGGTGCTGAAGCAGCAAAGCAGCTCCACACCATAAGACTATCACCACCATGTTTTACTCTTACTATGGTATTGTTTCATGAAAAGCTCTCTTATTTTTACACTAGATATAAAAGTTCAGCTTATTCAGTTTTTATCCTCAATAAACTAAATCATCAACTACAATTTGTATTTACCTGGGTTATCTTTGACTAATATTAAGGGCACCATACAACTTTGAATAGTTACATGTCACATCAGCTTACCACTGATAGTGACAATCAGTTGATTAATTATGTCACACTTGTTTTTGACCTAACAGGGCCTAACCTGCTAAAGCCCCCAAACTGTGAATGGAAAGCATGAAGTGAAAATATTTAAATTAATTTCACATACAAGATGTTATTAAAAGTGTGTAAGACTGGGAAGGTGAAAAGTCAAAATGAAAAGTCATGGGCATACCTGTTTTGAATTTGGTTGATTTTCCATGAAAGATCCTCTGTACCCATTGCAGTATGGGTATATTTTTAGATGTTGAAATTGACAGCGTCTTATATCCTCTTATATATTTGCCATTGTGATTTACCTCTGCATCTCCTCCAATGTGTCAAAACTGTGACCCTTCAGTTTCAGAAGCAAGTGAAGACCTTACTGTGTGGTCAAATAAAAAAAAAAACTGTTCATTTTTAGTGTATTTGTGCTAGCACATACTTGCACACTGGCACCCAATACAGCTGTGGTTGTTTCTACTGAAGGTACTCCCTGAGAGGCTTCACAGTGTCACAGTAAACGACCGTGCTGATAGTCTCACCCTGGTGGACAGATTCATGGTCCACAACTCTGTGAATGTCACAAAAATGCTCCTGGTCTCGTTCCTCACTTGTGAACTATTAACTGGTTGTAAGGATGCTTATAGAGAGCAATCTAAAAATAGCAGCTGTAATGGAAGCTGTCTGGAAATGCACAGGAGGATTCTCTTGAACGTCTTTGATCAAATTAAAATGAACAATGATTCTTTTGGTCCTGTACCTCCACCTTTCTGATCACACCATATATATTAGGAAAATAGAGTATCCTGCTGACTCATGGATACAAATCTGAGAGTCATTAGAATTAAAATGTTCGGAGCAGGAAATGAAGGTTGTATTTGTGTGCTGCAGTGAGACTCATGCCCAAGACACACTGTAAGAGAGAGGCGTCACAATCAAAGAATCTTAAATTGAAATTTATGGGAGACTTCTATTAGATTGCAGTCTCCCCTGAATGCCAGGGGCCCTGTTTATCCACAGCTTTAAAGGTGATTGAAGGACAGATTAAATATATATATATACATTGCTTAAAATGTTTGAGAACTTGAGACTAAAGGGATATCGTCATGAGACTGACATATTCTCTTTGTGTTTTCCTCATCAGACCTTTACTTATGTAGCACCTTTCTACTTAATTTGAGCACTCATACCGCTTTCTGCTACAAATCAATCCCCCAATCACAAAGATTTTTCATACAGTACTTTTAACTCTACCTAAACGCTTTTCTCTAACTTTAACTCACACACTCTCACGCTGATGGATGCATCAAGGGAGACTTCCTCCCCCACCCTAATTATATTGACATGCAACAAGCTACCAGTTAACATTATTAACAGGCATACACAACTTCACTGTGATTACTGTTTAGTGAATTTCACAAAACAAAATCCTGAAATGCAGCTAAAAGATGTCTGCTTCTCAGAGTCAGCAGCAGCCAACTGGGATTACTGGTGCACACTGACAATACTAATGTTTTAACACCTCAGAATGTGAGGGGCTTTTAGATAATGTATTCAAAAAGAACAGTAATTTCTGAATAGTTAGTATATATATTCTGCCAGCCATGCTTCTAAGTCAACATTTACCCCAGCTCTGAAGGTCAGCCTTTAATGGCTTTAACATCTAAAAATCCTATGGAAATGTGCCGACCTGTTGAAATCTCTCACTTCAGATTAGTGCTGTCTAAGCGATTAGCACATTCCCATACACTCAGAGCCATAAGGAGACGATGCCACTTAAAAGCTACATTGTTCTGCAGAATGAACATGTCAATCCTAATTCCTTTAGCTGTGGTTAACAGCCCATCAGCAAACTGCCAGTTGCAGACTGAACACCAGCTAAATCCAGGCCCAGAGAAAAGACCTTCCTGAGGAATTAAGGCACGGTGTCATTTGTATTCTCTAATATTGTGATACTGGGCACACTGTAACAAACTGCAGCCCCTTCGTGCCCCGCTCACTTCCTTACCATTAAATGAGTGAATATGAGCTGGTTAATCAGCTCCTGTTCAAGGTTATCGAGGTGATGCGGACCAACATCATCTTCTATGACCACACTGGACAGGCTTCTGCGCGCTCTTTCGGTAAAAGCAGTGGGATGGGAGGGATTCCACTGAGGGCCTGAAGTCATGTAGAAGGAGAGCAAGACAGTGAGAGAGGTATTTAGGTGCACACAGTATCATACATGTGGGCGCATAAACACACATACATTTGAGTGAACACATTCACAGAGCCCTATTCCCCGCTGCTCCTAACATTGACACTTAGGTATAGGCAGCTCCTTTCACATCAAAGCTTTTCAGGTACACCTCTCTCATTAAGATATCTGGAGTATTTGGAGGTTCGCATGCAGTTTGCTCCAAATTATTATGTTTTAATTTAAACTGTCAAAAATTGTAAATACAGTCAGAAAAGCCAGAAACACCCATTTAAAAAAATGAAAAACACACTTTTACTTTATTCTTAGTTCATACATTTATAAATAAATAATAAACTTGAATCATGTTACTATGAAACTGCAACTATAAAGCAATCACTTTGTTGGAATTCTCATTTGATTTTTATATTTCTATGAAATGCAGAATTAGTGGTATTATAAATTATATAGTCACAGGATATAGGCATGTGCCTCTGTATTTCATTTTTCTCATGCCAACACAGTGGCTGAAATATTCAGTGTGTCTGCATCACTACTTTGGAGTGTCTTGGGCTGTGACCCAGTTTATCACCATAAGTAACACCGTTCACATAACGCGCCTAAATGTCTTAGTTCAACATAATTATTGACAATTTGCAAAACTGTATCCAAGCAGCAAAACAAAACACATGCTGTAAGCAATCAAGTCCAGAAACCAGAAACCTGATGAATCCTGATGAATGATTCTACTGTCACCAACGTCAAGTTACAAAAATGAAAACAGTTAAAGTGAGTTGCGTTTGCATATATGACATTATCTCTGTCTCTCTTGGCGTGTGTGTGTGTCTTCATGTGTGCAAGCAAGGGGTAGTTGGGGGCAGCAGCCTCGGGCCGAGCAGCTGTGAGCAGATGTCAGTATAAGTAAACAAGGGACTTGGGAGAGAGAAAGAACGTGATTGGGCCAACCCTCTTATTTACGCATGAGTGCCGCTGCACCACCGATATTTACATTTAAATTGATGTTTCAGATACTTAATTAAAGACGAGGACTGGGCTCTTCTGGTCGGCGACTGCCTCTTCCTCATCTTCCTCCTCCTCAGCAGAGTGCACAGACTGCTCACTGGAACCCACACCACTTCTCTGAGCCCTGTCAACAATATTTCACTGGGGGCCAGTTAGTGACAATGCACCCTATTTTTGCTTCAATGGTATTCTTTCTGTGTGCATTATTGAATACACAATGCCCCCTGGTGGTTTGTGATGCCCAGCTTACATGCACATACAATGCAACATGTCTTTGTGTCCTTAGGTTTGCAAATAGAGACAATGGTCATTTATATAGTGAGTGTATGAAATATGTGAATTGGGAAGCTTTTGAAGGGCCTCTGCTGTCAGACCACCAAAATGATGGACATGGGTATTATGCAGTCATGATAGTGGGCAAACAACATTACAGTCATACAGTCATATTAAATATTTTACACTAAATAAATAAATATTACAACAAACTTGTTCAAGTTTTCATTTGTAGTTTATGTCATTTATGAGGCTTACCGCAGGCTTAATCTAGGATGCAAAGGTTACACAACTCAGACAAGAGTCTGCTAATACTTTGTCATTTAAGGGAAAAAAGAAATTGCACAGAGCACCTCAGATATCCAGTGGGCAGAGTAGTTTTTATTTGAAATGGTGTTTGTATCCACCTGTTGACACTGCTCTGTTATGTCCTCCACCACAGTGCCAGTCTTTCTGTGTTAAACATGTGCTGTTTGGAGCAGGTAGTCTGTTTATTATGCTCCTTTTGACTGATAACATCTTCCCACTCCATCTACTAGAAATTAGGTGGAAGAACATAATCTGCAGGTACTAAAATGAAAAAACACTAACGAATTTGATCATTCTTTTTTTTTTTTTTGCCTGTCCTGTTTGGCTCTTTTGCCATAAGAATTGTTGTCTAAAGGCAAAGAAAGATGCCCAACTGATTTACTTTACCAAATTGACCATCCCAGCCTTGCCGTAATGGTCTATTTGATTCACCTTTTATTGTTTATGTTATTTTATTTTCACCTGCTAAATACGGTACAGACTTGACTGGGGAAAAGAAAAGGGAGAAAGAAAGAGGGAAAGAAAAACAGTGGGGAGGAGGGACAGGGGCAAAAAACAAAAACCAACAAAATAAGCAGACAAAAAATACAAATATCAATCACCTTGATCAGCTGTTGAGAAAGAAAAAAGAGAAAACAAACAGAAGAAAAAAAAAGAGCAATATAATAAACAACATCACGATGATCTATGGGAATATAACAGTAAATACTAAATATTAAACATTATTGTGCAGCACGTAAGATCGACAGCGCACAGTGTGCTTTGAGGTAGGAGCCAAAAAGGGTGTAGTTTGTGTGTGTGAGCACCCGTGTGTACACCTGTGAGCATGAGCGCGCTTGTATTTAAAAGGTTCCTTCATGTAATGATCTGCTAGAGGGTGTGTGTGTGGGGGGGGGGGGGGCACAGCCCCGTCCACCAGGGCATGAAGCAGGTATGGAGGAGATCAAAACTCCAGACATCCAGAGGCCCCCAGAACACAAGAGACCAAGGAAGACCAACAGAGGGGCAGCCGCGCCACTGTCCCAGAAAGAGCTGAGGAGAGTCCCAGATGAGGGGTCACCCAGCAGCCGCGGAGCAGAAGCCAGGGGGGGTTGCAGTGACGTGCCCGTGAGCTCCGCCGGCGGCCAGCTGTGCTAGAGTGAACGAGCCCCGGGCCGAGAGGCTGAGGGCACGCCACCCCCGAAGTGGCCCGAGCGAGCCCCAGGCTCCAGGCCCCGACAAGCAGCCACCAGGAGTGATTTGATCATTCTTAATCAGTTCGATGCCATTTGATGGTGCACATACGATGCTTATACTATTAGTTTAGGTATTGCATGGACAAATTTAAAACACTGGTTGGAATAAAGTCACTTGTTTAAGACCAGTTTAAACTGATTTGGATCAACAGATAGATTGAACATGATGTTGACCCAGTAATTTGACAATCCATAGCCCTGTCCAACCTGGTGCTTGTGCGTGCTTGTGAGGTAATTTTGCACAATGGCCAAGGAGCTACATTGCTCTTTATTAACACAGTCTCCAAGGAGGAAAAGTCTTAATGCAGTGGCACTCCAACCCTGATGAACCGTACTCCCGGCATGCTAGACTGTCCTCACTGGGGCCCTCAGATGGGCCGCCTGACTGCCCCACAGGCCGACTCCTGTCCACCACTTGCTCCCAAACAGGCTTTTAATAGGTTTTAAAAGAGGGTTATTAACATCACCTGCTAATTATGTTAAGGACCTAATTAGGGAATGAGAAAAAAGGCCTTTTTGTCTAATTAGGCTTTCTTTTTAAATACACTGATAACCAAGGGAATGCTGAGATCTCTGTAGAAATGAGAGTGCAATGAGCCAGTGAGAGGATGCTTCAGAAAAAGACTTAACTCTTTCGTCAGAGCCTTGACTCTATTAACAGGCCACTAGCAGAGTGCAATTACCACCCAAATCGTTTATTTAGGACGTGTTTATCTGGAGTGGGAGTCTGCATCATTTAGCGCATTATAAACTCAATAGTAGCTTCATTAGCGATTACAGTCAGTGGGTGGTATTACCTGCCTGACAGCCAACCACAGCCTGATGATATCAGCTCCTACTACTGAATTACAAGGCGGGGACCTAATTTTTCAACCTATGCTGCTCGATCTTGCTGTTTCCTCCAGTCAAGCGCTACCTGGCTGGTGCACCGCCAGCAGCACTTCACTGGGCCTTCAGCTGCAACGTGGGAATGGAAAGAGACAACATACAAAGGTGTAATCACAAAGTAAGAACAAGAGACACTGGAGCAGGGAGAGAAGTGGGCAAAAGAGGAATTATGTTATATTCCTACAATATCAAAGTTAGTGACATGGCTGCAGTGTATTACAGGTTGACGTTTGACAATGAAACAGCACAGGAAAGCAGGTGAGGAAGGGTCGGCAATCCAAGAGAGAGAAAAAGGAGATCCATTTCATTTACATGTTGCACATTTAAAAAAACAAAAAGATAAAATTAGGTGAGTGTGAAATGCGTTTTTTACATTCCTAATAAATTATTCCTAATAACGTAGTTATCGACAACTTTTTTTAATGTTAGATTGTTTTAGGTTTATTTGAATTTGCGTGTTAAAACTAAAAAATTTAAGTAATGAGTAAATAAGAGATTGTATACCTAAAAAAAAGTCTGATTGAAAATGTTTAGAATATGATTAGAATGTTAAGCGGCCAGATTTTCTTCTTGGCTTCTGATAACTGTCAAACACAACGTAAAGATTAATTTAATGAACCATCGAGCCAGTAGTTCTGAACTGTTGTTAAGCCAGTGTGATCATTTTTAAACAACAAACCTACTGAAAACATTTATACACGGATACAAGAGTGCATACAGTCACACTACTAATAATCAAAATCATAACTAATGAAACAGAACAGAACAGATCATGTATAGATGACTCTGTTACATAGCTTTATTCCTGATTTTTTTTTATATTCATGTTAACTTATAGATATCAGAGGTGTCAACCTTGGGTTCAGGGTATGAAAGTAATATATATAGTCATCTTTCTTTCTTTTCCTTTTTCTCTGGAGCCTCATTTCAAAAACCATAAAATACTGATGTTTTTCATAAACACTTTGATAATTGATTTTTAACACAGTGGGAACCCCGTTATCACCATTTTGCAACATGCAGAGTAGTCCAAAAAACAGATATACCTAAACATGTTTCTTTAATATCTCTATTATGAAGCATATAAAATAAAAATGATAACCTTCAGATTAAAATTAATGCGTCCGTTTTTGTTTCTGTTTTTGTTTTTGTTTTGTTTTGTTTTGTTTTTTTTTTGGGGGGGGGGGTTGTTTTTTCATCAGACAGCCAATGCTGTATATATCCACACACAGAGAAAAAAAAGTTTCAATATTTTATTGTCACTGAAAAACTGTTTTACACGACTTAATTGCAACAGCAACATTTATTTTCTTTCCGACTCTATTTTAGCCTTCTAAGGCCCGAACTCTTTCACGGCATGAATTTTAAATTTTTCTTTTCTATTTGGGTTGATTGGGACCTGATGAATGCAAAAACAAAGAATTACCAGATTTATTTATTTTTTTTTACCTAATTTTTGTTTCTGAGACAAATGAGATCCACATATGATATATATATACCACACTGGTTTTGATAGAACAGTGGCAGTATAATGTCCTCGTAAGTAGATATCAGGTCCTTGTAGAGAAAAATTAAGTACTGTGATGTCCACATATATGGACGCCAGGTCCTAGGAGGTTACGTAAGAGATGAAAATATCCCTGTTAAACATCAGAGATTAGAGAAAGGGACTGCATGCTGTTAAACATCAAAACAGATTGTATGTGCACCTTAAAGGTTGGCAAACAATCTTTATCAGGTGCTACAAAGAAGATATTATGCTGTAATTTAACGATCGGAGACGGAGGTAAAGATAGAAGGGTAATGCACTGAAAACGAGCTGGAGTGAGACACCTCCGGCCGCTCGGATATGGGAGTCAAGTGTTGGGAACCAGCAGCATTGCTTCCTGTGTGATTACATGTTTAATTTACTTCGCATCTCAAAAATTGTCTGCTATGACAGAGCCAATTTACAGTGATCCTCGTGTGAGTGTCAGGCAAACGAAAGGAAGACTGCAATGAAACTGCTCTCCACAGCCTCTAATGGAATCTCAATGAACCCCTGAGCTGTGGGTCCAGAAGAGCAGACAGCTCCGCTATTAGAGCGCAGGACCTGCTTTACCCAACCACCCCTCGCTTTGGCCCACGTGTTATTAGTGCTTCACAGAGAAAGGGGAGGTTACTTCAACTTAGGCCTGTTTACCTTGACATTTTCTAGATCCAGCTAGGGTGTGTGGAAAGGGGTAAAATAGCAGCTTTCTAAATTGACAGAGCAGGACACTGTGTTTAAAGTGATAGCTGATCACCAGGCTGTCCTTGATGTCCAATCTTGATTCCAAACAGACAAGCAAAGCATGGATATTGCACATGGTAAGTATACCTGGCTGTCATTTTCAAGCAGACTTTGAGAGAAAAATCCATCTGGCAAACAACATTATTCAAATGATTTTAATGTTCCTGGGAAATTTAAGGTCAAATTGCAGAGCTGCAATTGAAGGTTTGTGCTGCTATCTCAAATTCATAAGCATATTGTCTTTGAGGCCGCCAAAATTCCATCCTGGAAGAAGCAAGTTAAAGACTACAGTCAGAACAGCAGTTATGTTAATTCAGTGCTGTTTAAACAAATGTCAATGGCTGAGGGCTGACAGAATACAACAGTGGTAATGTGCAAGGTTTGCACCGACAGTAGGAGAGAACCTGCCTTGCTCAGGGGGCCTCGCCTGAGTCCACTCTTGCAAATGCATGATTCTGTTTAAATAAAGCAAAACGCCACTCAATAAAAATAAAGAAAAGGTATCCTTCTGAAAGGGAAAAAGAGAAAGAGGATAAATGATAAAGAGGAGATAATGATGATCAAATAAATAATTGAATGCTGCTAATCTGGTCTTAAATCTGGAGGAGATGCATCTAAATGATAAAGGTTTCAATAGCATTGCACTATTTCTTTTGTTTACTTTGACATTTAATGTTAGTTAATTTAGCTAGCAGAGCATCCTAGTGTGTCCAGCTCTGGTGGGTATGATATGAACGAGTCTTGGGTAACCAAGAATCAGAGTCAGGACATGGTGTTGGATTATTTATAACATAATAGCAATGAAAGTTGGTTGGACTGGCGATTAGCAAATTTTTGCTTAGGGCCGCAACAGACTTTAAAACTGTCACTGCTAATATTGCAGCATCAAAATGTGCCTTGATGAAACTGTTGTGAATCTGCACTTTATAAATGAAGTGATTTTCCATCACCTGTGCACAATTAGTACTGACACTTATGAACTCTTTGACACAATTTGTATTCCTAAGTATGTTTTTTACTGTATTTAATTGTAACTTAGTTTTCTTCACTGTATATCCTTTGACAGAGATATAGATAATGAAAAGTAACTCTAATATTAAATGAAATAAAGCTGAAAATGATTAGTGTAGTTTTGTAATAAACAAAATTACACCGCATACAGAAAGAGCTTGTGCTCCATTTCTCCCACTGTATTCTGTAAGTTAGAGGTTTTGATTGCAGGTGTGAGGAAACCTTTGGTTACCGCCTTTTTTAATAGTAATTTACTGTGATGTATTTAAATAATTCCACTTCCTGAAAGTTTTTTCAAAATTAAACTTTCAAAAAGAATTAACGGTTCGCACACTGCAGAGTTGCTCTTCATCAGCGAAGAGCCGGCGTGCTCGAAATGCAATAAATAAGAAATCTGCAGTGTTTGAACCGTTAATTCTTTTCTTTGTCCCATTTTTCCGGCTCTGCAGCTGCTCCTTAGAATCAGGAGGTTGGACTCTTTTTTGCTCATACTTTTACCACAAAAAAGATTTTATTTATTTATATTGCATGCACAATATAACATGCACAGCTAGTATTCTGTATCCATCTAGACACTGTATGTACTTCTTGCCTCATTAAATATTTGCTTTAATTGGCGCTGTTTTTAAAAAAATTATTTTCTAAACTACTCAAAAGACATTATTTTCCATCTAAAAACACAGTTTTGAAGATTCTGGATACTTGGATGGAGTCTACTGTGTGACCACTTTATCTTTTCTTTCTTTATTTACCATTTACTTGGGTTTAGGGAACAAAAAACCTTGGTCATGTTTAAGAAGAAACATCTTTTCAGTTAAGATACACCTATTTACAATTTTAACCACTTGCCTTAAAAGAAAATTGTAAACTTACCTTAACTTAATGGAATAAGGCTGCAATAAACCAAAAATATTGGGTTTAATTTCAAAGATCCTAAAACCAGACTTTACTTAGCAGTACAAATAAAAACATAACGTTCACAAACTAAATCTCTCCTTCCTGAACCTGTTGGGAAAGTAGCCTGGATGTGTTTCTATCTCCCCCATGGAGTCATACTTCACAGAAAACAACATTTTCACAGAAAACATTTGTGTGTGTGTGTGTATGTGTGTAGTTGGGGGGAGGGGGGGGGCTGGGAGAAGGGTGTTTACTGTTTGCTGACGCTGACCCCGGCCATGGAGAGACAAGATGAATTTGACAGCTAATGTAAAAATAACAGACAATCATAAATCAAGGAAGCAGGCATCGTGAGTCGATGATGAGAGTTAATCAATACAGGCCTGACTTTGCCATTGTGCGAAATGGCACTCCATTTATTACAGGGGGGACTTGGAGGAGAAACATTATTCATATTAGATTATGCACATGCTGCTGGGAGAGAAGCAGAAGGAGTGTTGAAGGAGGGAGCTGCTTAGCCATTGCACAGTTGATGCAAAGGGCCAGCGCTTAGAGTGAGACTTGACCCCAAAATAAGAAATTACTCACCATCGTTTACTTTCACAGAAGTGTGACAATTAAATGTCCATACCACAAGTTAGCTGGAGCTGTTCCTTGCCAGCTTTCATCTAAACAACTAAAATGGTTTCTCCTTTCCCACTACATTTCACTCAGTTAATTCAGTTTAGGCAACATTAAACCCACACTAATTGTAGATGCACTTACAATTTTTCATCAAAAAGAAAATTCAGAAGCTATTCTTTGTGCAGGCTGCTTTAACAACCAGTGTACAGCAATCTAGAAACTCCCTAAAATTTTGCTTATCTGGTAGTTGGGTAGTTGGCTTTCCGAACTGTGTCTAGAAATCGAAAATAATGATCACAAGAGATTGAGACCTGGTTAATAGGCTTTTTGGCTTTCACACATTACACATCCACTAAAGTCTGGAGTATACAAGACCTATGATGGTGTCCTGTGGTTTTCAAGAACTTTCAAGTTCTGTTAGTTATGAGTTAGAACTGTTGCATACAAGACTTGTTCCAGGACAATTCTAAACACACTGTTGTTGGCTTATGGTTCCTTCCTCCATGGACCACTCTTGGTAGCTAATTCGCGCTTACTGACTGGGAGCACTTCAGAAATGAGTTGACCCTGTGGTCTGGCATCATCAGAAAGTTCCTGTGATGTCCAGCACAGTAACTGTGAGTATTGACTCAGCCATGCTTATAAAATAAATAAATGAACAAGTAACTAAAACAAAAACTTTTTTTCACCAATGACCAAAAATAAAGTTTAGGCTCACAGGTGTGTGTTCATTGTTCTCTCACAATGAAAACAAATCTACATGGAACACCTTGATGATTTATATGGCCTCAGAAACTTCATGCAAGTATTAGCATTTTTTTAGCTTGTGTCATCAGTCCCTGAAACTGTTTCACGTTTCCTGGAGCAGCATTGGTCTTTTGGAGTGTTAAGGTAGTTATAGAGGTAAGAGCAGGAGATTACAGACAGCTTTTTGGCACATGGACTGACTTGAGTGGCTGTGACTGGCCTCCTCTAGGGAAATAGGGCCTTAGGAGTGGGGCTTCTGATTTACTCCTGGCTCTGGCATGTCTCACTGATGAGCTCCAGGCAGCCCAGGCCCCATGCGGGGATTGGCTAGGACCAATATGTTCCCTTCCACTCAAAAAGACAGGACTAATGTGTTAGAACCCAGGAACCAGTGCCCCTTCGCTACCCTTAGTAAACCCTCCTTCAACTTTCATTTAAGCCTCCCTCTATCTCACCTGGCTCTTCTGCTCTCCCATTGGTTCTTCTTCATATCAGAGCCTCTCCATCCGTCGCCACCTATCTCAGCCTTGCTCATATCACCTCTTTTCCCATCTTCCCCTCTACTCGCCTTTGCCTCCGTCTCATCCCTGCCTGCTGCTGCTTCCTGGTGCTGCAGTCATTTTTCCTCACCTGGGGCTCATTCCTAGGTCTAGGGGAATGTATGGCTTTATTTGTGTGGCACCAGCATTTTATTGGATTCCTATTGCTTTGGAACAGAGGTACCACCTTCCAAATTAATCAAGGGCCAATTTAATTCAAAATTCATGAAAGGGGCATCCGTCAAAGTGCTGTCTCCAGTCTACTTTGTGTGTTCTCAAGGTGCCTCTTCTATGCACAGAAAGCCATCAGTAACTCTAGTCCCATTTTCCTTTCTGATTAGAAACTACTGGGTGGTTTCTTTAACTCAGTGTTGGATTTCAACCCCAAAAAGAACCTCATTGCTTCTCTCAGTTGGGTAAGACACTGTACCTGATCACACAAGCCTGATAAATCAGTGTCTTTCAAGGCCCAGATTTTGTTTAATTTTGGCGTCTACTTTGACATTTCCATCATCATCAGTAAGCCAATTCTATTCAAACAATAAGTGATTTCTATTATTTGAAAAGGCAATATATACATTTGTACAGTCTGACTGATTTTTTTGGATAATCAGAGGAATCCATCCCAATCCATGAAGTATTTTGTTTGTATCTCCAGAATTTTATCAGAAATTGAAAAATCAAGTGCTTATTTGTCCAGTTTATTAGCCCTGATGGTTTCTTTGTGCAGCTTTATTAAGCTATTTTTTTCAAGCTTTAATGTGTCTAAACAATTCTTAGGTTCTAGCTGGGTACATATATCGCAGGTCACCAGCTCACATCACTCTCTATTAACCCCCGCTCCAGCTCTACCCACTATCCAGCTCTTTATCCCAACTGTCTCTCCTCATTCTGACCTCCAAAGACCATGCTGAAAATTTCACACAATCGCTCTGCACACCAGTGTTTGCACCAGTACTGGGAGCCAATATGTTGCTATAATTGGGCCTGTAGTGGGGGCAGAGTCCAAGGCAATTAATCCTTTCCTCCTGTTGTTTGCACCCTGGTTGGCAGTGACAGGGTGGAGCATAATTGGACAGGAGCACACTTGTCCCCTCCATTTTACATTAATATCCCTTCAACTTCAGACTCTAATCCCAGACAGGTAGAGAATCCCACTTCTGCCACCAATATCCACTCGGTCTCTGTTTCCTGCTCTCCCACTCCCACCTGTCAACTCTCCTCCATCGCCATGCTGGGCTAATCTGTGGTCCAGATGAAGTGAATGGTTAGCTGAGACTGAAGTGGGTAAAATGGGATGAGGAGGAGGGGTAGTGTGTATATTGTGTGTCTGTGTGAGTGCAACCATGTGTGGGGCCATGCAAGCAGAAATTGTGAATAGATCTCCATCATATTTTTGAGCACTTTTTGGATTCTATACAGTCTAAAGATGTTCAGAACTTTCATTTACTTGGGGCTGCATCACTTTTTTCCGTTCCCCTAGCTGTGTGCGTAACAACTAAAGCTTATCTCTTCACAAGTTGGTATGTCCTGAAAGTATGTACTGGGACATCAAGAAGCCAGATGACACACACCAATTAGTTAAACTGCGGGGCTGTCTTAAAGACAAAAATACCTGGATGACCTCTACTTTCCTCCTTTTAAATTCAAATCAAATTGAGGTTATTGTGCTAAACAGATATTTTCTCTGGATGGTATTACCTCGGCCTCGAGTAACATTGGTAGGAATTTTCCAGTCACTTTTGACCAGGAGCATATTGTAAATCATTACTATCAAGTCACTATGAAAGCTTTCAGTTGTTCCAAAATACTGCACCAATGGTACTGACACGGCCTAACAAGAGAGACTGTATGTCTCTATATTGGCTTCTCTCCATTGGCTCCCTGTTAAATCCAGAAATGAATTTCAAATCTTTCTTGTTACACACAAGGCTCCATTTTATCTAAAGACATCAACGTATCTTATTATTTCAACAGAGCACTTTGCTTTCGGGTTGCTGCTTACTTGTGGTTCCTAGGGTGTTTAGAGATAAAATGAGAGGGAGAGCGTTTAGCTTTCAGGCCTGTTTCTGCTAAACCAGCTCGCAGGTTGGATTGGGAATCTTACTTTTTATATTAAGCCTATTTTTTTCTGTTTCAATAAAGCTTGTAGTTAGTTATGCTGCAATATGCTTAGGCTGCTGAGGGCTTCCCATATTGCATTGAGTGTTTCTTCCTCACCCACTCTTTTCAGTCTCATTTGTTTATACATCACTTTGCATATACTCATTAGTTATTATTAATCTCAGTCACTCTTCTACAGGATATATCCAAAGTGTGAAGGAATGTAGCTAAATATGCTTATGGAAAATGAAGATGAATTTTAGACAACTACCACATTTGCCATATCCAAAGATATTTATCTTAGTTTTCAGCTGTTTTGGAGCTGAATCTGAGTTTTTAGAGAAAAGTTCCAGTTACACAGAGATATTTTTTGGTAATATATAAAGGTGTGGATAAACAACACATCTTTCCTGTCAATGAACCAGTAGATTTTGCATATTTGGAAAAACTGCATTGGTGAAGTATTTTTTTGACCTCTGATATTGATTGTTTGATTTACAAACTATGTAGATGGTTTACATAGGCAAAACTACAAAAACTGTGTTTTTTTCCTCAATATTATGGAGGGCATTTTAAAGAAACATAGGCAGAAAATATTGCTATACTTAATTCTTGTAGCTTCACACCTTTTAAATAGCCTCAATCTTCTTTGTTCTTCCCTCCCTCTAATTTCCAAATTCTCTTATTTTCCTGTCATGAACACCTCACCCATCTTCACAGCCGTCTTTCTCCTTCCTCCTCCTTTTATGAGCTATTTCTAATCTTCAAGTGACTCTTCTAAGCCTAGGTGTGCTTCAAAACAAATCAATAAGACTATAATAGCACTGTGCACGCTTTGTAATTTTTATATCATTAGTTTTTTTTGTTGTTGTTTTTTTCTTAAATTTTCTTTCCTTTACCTCACCGTGCTTAGTTCTCCTGCATCAAAAGATGAGGGGTGTAAAGAGTGCCTTAGTAAACTTAATTTAGTATTATTTGAATTTTTATATCAGTTTGTTTCATAATGACACAGCAATGCAGTTTGCTTGTAGAATGAGAAGGTGCAAGAAGGGCGCATGGAGCGGCAGGTGGAGAGGAGACAGAGAAGGCAGAGAGTGAAAAAGGAAAAATCAATACAGCCAGCGCACTTTTTCCCCGCCATGGCAAAGAGAGGGGATCTATTGTGGGGGAATGATGATTTATGTCAGGGGTGGAAAGGCCGTCAGGGTGCGTCGGGGACGAAGGTGTGCGCCAATAATGATTAATGCCCCCCTACATCCTGGAAACAACCCAGCCAGCACTCTTTCAGGCTACCATCATGCACACCACCCCATCCTGCCTCCCTCCTTCACCACCACCAGCCCCCTTCTTCTCCCCCTGCCCTCTCTGACACAGGACCTTTACCTCTCTTTCCAGACTGCAGTGCCAAATTCCTTACCCTGCATGCAGTCTTCTGTATGCATGTATTACAGATAATAGTAAATAAATGTAGATGCAAACACATATGAGAAGAACACTTTCAAAAGAAAATGTAAAAATATGTATTTTATCGGTCTCTAGAGTGCCCACAGATCTACAGAAGTCAAATCATCTTCACTGTACCTCTGATCATATGGCAGCTGGGATAGGCTCCACTCTCTTCCAACACTGTTAAGGATAAGTGAAAGAGGATGAATGGATGGATGTCTGGATGGATGGAATTAACACTATGCATACAATAGATTTAATAGTCTTTGCATTAGTCATTGTGTTACCAGGTTTTCTTTTCTCAGATTAGCTTATTTTAGGAATGGACTCTGACTTATTCTAATATGATAATGGTTGGGTCATTCACAGTAATGTGGACTTTTAGGAGTTTTATTTTTACAAATGTATAATGTGCATCAGAGATCTAATATGGAAGGATTAGGTTGAAATTTTACCATTTGCTTGGCTAAAAAAAAATAAAAGAAATGCTTAGGCTTTGGTTTAGCACCACTGTTGGGTAGATAGCTTGGACTGGGAGGACTGTAAGGTGCTAGTTCAGATTTGCAGCTACCACTGTCGGCCAGAACACTACTCAAGGCCCGGATGAATGTTCAGAAGGGAAACAATGAAGACACCGAGGATAGTGCAGACTCTTGTATTGACTTCACACAGTTGAAGGTAACAGGGATTGTCAGAGGAGCAGGTATTGCATACAGGTTTAGGTGCATGGGCATGTGTATGTGTGTGTGTGTGTGTGGTCTGTTGCTCATTAACGCACACTTCTCACGGAATGACCAATTCTCTGCTGGTAATCTGGAGCAGAAAAGCTCAGGTGCCTTGCCCACGTTTCTCCCTGCCCATAGTCTCTCTCATACAAAGCGGTGGGGTGACCTCTACTGGCCACTCTAAAACTACAGGTGAACTAACAACTGAACAGAATAAAACCGTAACTACGGGGCCTTTTGTACAGCCGCCCCCAAATGTATGAAGTACATTTGTTCACAACAAAAGGCAACTTTACAAACAAAGTCACGGTGATTGTCCTTTGTCTTCGTCCGGGATGGCAGGCAGTACCACCAGCCTTACCACAGGTCGGGTGAAGGTCCTGCCTTTCACCTTGATGTCAGCGGACCTGATGTGCCTGTCGGCACTGGGGTGAACTTTGGAGATGCGACCCACGAGTCAGGAAGCGCGAGGCAGCTGAGGATCTAGATTTAGGGTAAGCCACTTGAGAAAGTGTTCCGTCAGGCTGCCCCATTAGAAAGCAGTTGGGGGTCACTGGATCAGGATCACTGATGTCAGATGGGACATAACCTAGTGGTTTGGAGTTCAAGATGCCCTCCACCTCCACCAGGACCATGAGGAGGACCTCTTCTTGAAGGGGTTGGGATCCTACTGTAGTGTAGAGTGCCATCTTGACAGATCTAATCTCCCGCTCCCACACTCCCCCGAAATGAGGAGCCGCTGGTGGATTGAAGTGGAAGACGATCTTCTGGGGAGCCAGGAGCTTCTGCAGGTCAGAGGTCATGGCTGCAAAAGCTGCTTGGAGTTCCCTTTCTCCCCCACGGAAGTTGGTCCCTTGGTCTGAGTACAGCTTAGCTGGGGTTCCTCTCCTGGCAATGAAACGTCAAAGTCTCATTAGGAAGGCATCCATATCGATGGAGGTTAGGACATCAAGGTGGACCGCTCTGATAGTTAGGCACTTAAAGATGATGATGTTTTTTTTTTCACAGGAAGAGGAGGAGGTAAGTGACGGAAGTGACGGACAAGGTAAGCGACTCATGTTGTAACTGACGTCAGACGCCGGAGATTTTGGCGGAAAATTAAAGCAAATGGTAGTTTAGATCTGAACAAATTCATTTAAGCTTCAGTATTACCAAATACACTTATCAATTGTCTTATAACTAACACTATTTGTCTAAATAATCTCCAACACCCTGGAGAACAACGAGGAGAGTTTAGAGGCTCTCCAAGATTATATTGATCAGTGCTTTCAGGATCTCGTGATGAAGAAGACCCAGTGTGCAGCTTCCCCGGCCAAACCTGAGACGCCGTCGTCGAAAAGACAACGCCTGGCAGATTCCCCCGGCTCAACATCGCCAGCCGGCAAAGATATTGCCGACATACTGGAGTCAATCGACAAGCGATTGTCCAGTTTTGACGCAAGGCTGTCCTTGGTGGAGATTCTTCACCGAGAATTTAAATGCTTGCGAGAATCCCTGGAGTACAGCCAGCAGCAGGTGGAAATGCTTGCTGCTGAAAATGCCACGCTAAGGGAGTCGGTGAAATGTCTCACAGATAATGTTACCCAGCTCAATAGAGAAAATAAAAAAATAAAAGAAACAGTTATCGATCTACAAGCTCGTAGCATGCGTGATAATCTGGTATTTTCTGGTATTCCAGAAGCCGCTGGAGAGGACGCGGAGACCACGGTAAAAAGCTTCATCAAAACCCACCTGAAGCTGCCGGAGGACACTGTGAAGAACATCGTCTTCGATCGGGTACATCGCCTCGGCCCCATTCGGGCTACGGCCGGGAGACCACGTCCTATCGTGGCCAAATTCGGCCACTTCAAACAAAAGCAACATGTGAAAAGCCACGGCAGGGAATTAAAAGGAACGGACTTCAGCGTGAACGACCAGTTCCCCAAAGAGATCTTGGAACGACGCAGGGTCCTCTTCCCAATCCGACGCGGCTTCATCCAGAAGGGCTCCCGCGCTGTCATCGCTGTGGACCGGCTGTACGTGGACGGACAGCTCCACCGCGACCCCAACATCACTCCGTGGCTGTATTAACCTCACACCAGATAAGAATCAGCTGCACCCTTTCCCTATCCACTCACACTAACTTGCATTAACATCTGTTTAACTTACCAGCATCAAATCGCATCTTGTGTGATTGTGTGATTTCATAGCAGAATTAACACCGTCACTCTCCGTCAGTGATTTAATTGGAATGTTTACGTTTTGTTTTGTTTTTTTTCTTCTCGTTTTTTTTCCCTCTCTTTTCCCCCCTCTTGGTTTTATGCTGCTCACCGCTGTCCTTGGTTTCTTTCTTTATTCCTTTCACTGCCTCGATCACCTGCTTCGACACTCATCCACAAACATCCTTTATTTCGACACATACGCACCATGCGCTCAATGGCAGCACATTTACATCAGTCAGACAGCGCACACAGTCGTTTAGGATACACACACTTAAGCCAAGCCTACTCATATTAGTAACTATGCATACACAAAGTCAGACTCAGGGAGCATCTCGCCACACATTTTTTCTCTCTCTCCTTCTCTTTATTTATGAACAAGTGACGTATTCTCTCCACCTGTCTAAGCGACGCACACAGCATACATCCCTAGTTATACACAAACATCTATGGGTACACTGAGGTTCATTACATGGAATATAAATGGAGCTGGCTCCAGAGTAAAGAGGTTAAAAATATTTAACCAACTCAATAAACTACAGGCAGATGTTGTCCTTTTACAAGAGACCCACAGACCTCTTAGGGGTTTGAATGAACTTAAAACACCTGAGTTTCCTAATGTGTTCTCAGCTTGTTATAATTCTAGACAAAGGGGAGTAGCAATTTTAATACATAAAAATATTAATTTCACAGTACTCGATACAGTTATAGATCCAGAGGGCAGATTCTTAATCATTAAACTATCTATACTTGATAAAAAGATATGTATTGCAAGTGTATATGGTCCAAATGTTGATGATCCCTCATTCTTTCACGGTTTTTTCAGTGCACTCTCTGAACACTTAGATAGCACACTTGTTCTTGGAGGCGACCTCAACCTTGGACTAAATGAAGACATGGATAGGCTCAATACAGCGGGAACTCAGCGTAATTGGCAGTCCACAAATATAATCAAACAGTATATGAGCGACTTTGGTCTTTGCGATGCATGGCGCTCCCTTCACCCCACCATAAGGAATATACTTTTTTCTCACATGTCCATCACTCCTACTCTCGTCTGGATTATTTTTTGGTCAGCAGCTCACTGCTGAACGACATTTCAGACACTGAGATTCATCCTATAGCTGTCAGCGATCATGGTCCTGTATCTTTAACACTAATGCACAAGAATAATACTACGCCAAGAAAAAACTGGAGATTTAATATATCACTACTTAAAGATGAAGACTTTATTAAATATTTTAAAAAAGAGTGGACTTCATATTTGGACTATAATGACACTCCCGAAACATCAGCTTCTGTTCTATGGGAAGCAGGGAAAGCTGTGATGAGAGGTAAAATAATTTCTTTCTCATCACATAAAAAGAAAAAAGAAAACAAAAATATTCAGGAATTAGAAAAAAACATCAAATCACTAGAAGAAGCCTATGCGTCCCACCAAGATCAGGAAACATTGAACAAAATACGCAAAACAAAACTAGAATTAAATGAGATAATTGATAAAAAAAAACAAAATTCTTAGTACAAAGACTACGCCTACAAAATTATGAACATGGTAATAAATCCGGTCAATTTCTAGCAAACCAGCTAAAAATAAATAAAGAAAAAACAACTATATGTGCTGTTCAAGATTCATCTGGGAACACAATATATGAACCGATACAAATAAACAACATTTTCAGGGATTTCTATAAAACGTTGTATTCACCACAAAAAAACCCATCTAAAAAAGAAATTGATCAGTTTTTGGACAACATAACTCTTCCAAAATTATTGGACACTCAAGCAATGGCACTGGATTCACCACTGACACCAGGTGAACTCCAGGAAGCTCTGATAAGTATGCCCAATAATAAGGCTCCAGGTCCAGACGGCTTTCCTGCAGAATTCTACAAAGAATTCTGGTCGATTCTAGCACCAGTTTTCTACAGAACGTTGTTGGAAATTAAAGAAAAGGGCAGACTTCCATCAAATATGAATTCTGCAAACATTAATCTCCTGCTAAAACCAGGCAAAGACCCTGTATATCCCTCAAGCTATCGTCCAATATCCCTTATAAACGTAGACCTTAAAATAATCTGCAAAGCTCTCTCAAAGAGACTGGAGAAAATAACCCCCCTCTTAATTCATCCTGACCAAACTGGTTTCATAAAAGGTAGGCACTCATCAACAAATACACGTAGATTACTTAATTTGATAGACTACTCATACAGTAAAAACCTAGAAACTACAATATTCTCTTTAGACGCAGAAAAAGCATTCGACAGAGTTAACTGGAAATTTCTATTTGCAACTTTACACAAATTTGGTTTTGGATCCTCTTTCATAAACTGGTTAAAAATATTATATAATTCCCCAACAGCTTGTGTTAGAACAAATGACCAGACATCTTCCAGCTTCTGTCTCTTGAGGGGCACCAGGCAGGGATGCCCACTCTCCCCTTCACTGTTTGCAATTTTTATTGAACCACTAGCAGCAGCAATTAGACAGAATTCAGTAATTAAGGGCATAAAATGCAAGACCGTGGAACATAAAATCAGCCTTTATGCGGATGATGTGTTACTCTTTCTCCAAAATTCACAAACCAATATCTCTGGGGTGATTGAATTGATAAACTCTTTTGCAAGAATATCAGATTACTCAATTAACTGGTCAAAATCTACAGTTCTACCGATTAATTGCTCCCTCCATAATTCCTCTTCTACACCACTGCAATCGGGAAATATAAAATATTTAGGTATTAATGTTTCTCCCAAGCTTGCAGATCTAACTAAATTAAACCATATCCCACTTTTAAAGAAGGTAGAAGATGATCTAGCTAGATGGAAATGTCTACCCATATCACTCATGGGAAGGGTTGCCGCTATAAAAATGATGGTCTTACCAAAAATAAATTATTTATTCTCAATGATCCCAACTAAACCGCCACAAGATTGGTTCAGATCTCTAGATTCATGTATGTCCAAATTCCTTTGGAAAAATAAACCCCCACGTATAAGCTTAAAAACACTACAAAAGACCAAGGATAAAGGAGGACTAGAACTGCCTAACTTTCAGCACTACTTCTTAGCCAACAGGCTTCAGTTTATCTCAGGATGGCTAAAACATACCCTCTTAGATGAACCTTGGCTAGATGTAGAACAAGCACTTTGCAATAATCTAGAGATCTCAGACCTACCATTTATCAGCTCAAACATCCAACGACATGAATGCTTTAAAAGCATCAACATCAGCTCTTCTCTGACAGCATGGTGGGAGTTTCTAAAAATTGACAGCGTCTTCATTAATCCCATGCAAACGTACACCTATCTGGAACAACCCTGACATATTACAAAACAATAATATGATAAACTTTTCAGATTGGAGTGGTAAAGGAATCAAATATTTAGAACATATACTAGAAGGAACAGAATTTATTTCATTTGACAGACTAGTTACACAATATGGGATCAACAAGAAAAGATTTTTAGAATATCAACAAATTAAATCCATAGTAAAAAAGAAATTTAAAGATGAACTACAAACACCACCAAGTGTGGTTCAATTTCTTACTCTTAAAACCCCCAAATTACTATCCAAAATATACAGAATGCTTTCTAAAACAGATGAATCAATATCACTTCCTATTGCAAAATGGGAAGCAGATTTATCAGTTAACTTAGACCTAAACTTCTGGTCTCAGATTTGCTTAAAAACCTTTCATCTAATTAGAAATCCCAGTCTTCAATTAATTCAATACAAAATATTACATAGAATGCACTATACAGGTCATCGGATGTTCAAGATGGGCTTTACGTCTACCAACAACTGCTCACACTGCCAAACCAATTCACCGGACAATTATATCCACGCTCTTTGGTTCTGTCCACCAGTTCAGAAGTTTTGGCGCGAGATATGTGAAGACTTATCGAAGTGTCTGAAATGTAACATTCCAACTTCCCCCTTAGTGTGTTTGTTGGGCAGCTTAGATAATGTCACTTCAGAAAAGAATATCGCCCATATGGTTTTCACTGCCCTATGCATAGCCAAGAAAATAGTCCTCATGAACTGGAAAAATAAAAATAATCTTAATTCTAACCAATATAGAAATTATCTATTAGATTACATTAGTCTTGATACAGCCTCTGCCACCACATCAGATCAATTGCTCTGGGCTCCTTTGATCAGCTCCATCACCTAGTGGGGGTGGGGGGTCATAGTTTGGTCCCGCCTTCACTGTTGTGATTGGTGTGGGGGTAGGGACAGGCTTAGGGCGTCGGGGGGTTCCCCGGAGGCATCTTCCTTGGGGGGCTCAACCCGGGGTAGCGGTCATGTCCGGTTAGGGGCTCTGTTGGCTCTCAGGTGACTGTTTCCTCGCGGCTGCGTGCAGCGGGGCTAGGGGAGGGTCTGTGCTGACGGACGTGGGTTACTGACCTGGTAGCCTGGCTGCCCCTGGGTGGGTCCGGGATGGGCGTGAGGTTCTGGGGGCGCTCCGTCTCTGGGCTGGGGCCCGGGCCGGGCCTCGGGGGTTTGGGTCCTGGTTGGTGTGTTGCCGGGGTTGTGGGCGGGTGGGTGCATGTGGGCCCAGCCCTGGAGCAGGGTGCCGCCGGTGCATCGAGCCACCTGGGGGGCTCTTCAACTGGTAGGGAAGATTGTCACATCTTGCAGGAGCTTTCCTCTCCTCAGGGGCTCTCTCTGCAGGAGGGGGAGATACAGGAGAGGTGGAGGAAGATCTCAGCCTGGGTGTTTATTGTCTTATGTAGTCTGGAAGAAGAGTGGATGGTGGGGTGGGTGCAGTTTTCTCTGTGGTGGGGTTGGGTGGACTGTCCTGGGCTCTGTGGGGCCGGGGGGCGCTGCTGCGCTGGGCCCCGGTCTGGATGGGCCTGGGCCCCCTTTCCCTGGTGGGCCGCGGAGTATGGGGGTGCCTACTGGGGTCAGCGGGGGAGCTGGCCCCAGGGAGGGGCCACTTGCCCCTCCCTTCCTTCCCTCCCCATCTCCAGCTGCCTCCCTCTTCCCGCTCCACCACAACCACCCACACATGCAGGACCTTGGAGTAGGGGTATGTCACCAGGGTGCAGAGGAGGCCACCCCCCCCCCCCCCCCCTGTCCCCTTCTGGCTGCCTCTGCCTCAATTTTATCCCACAACTTAGACATTCACATTACTCACACTCTCATTACACATACATATAGGATCTTGGGGGTGGGCACGATACACGGAATCCAAAGTACCATCAGGGTGTACACCCCACCCCTGGCATCGTTGCCCACCTCTCAATGTTAAATACACGTAGACATTGAGGGCCAGCAGGAGGGACCATGCGCTTACCTGCTGCTCTCTGGCAGGTAGCTCCATGCCCTCCTGGGTTTTAAATGCACCTTAGAACACACATGCATCAACACTACAATGAGCGGGTGGAGGGAGGTTTGGAGTCTTCTCTCACCCCCATTCTCTGCGACCTGCTGGAGCGGGGGGGCTAGGAGGAGGAGTTGGCCGTCCGACTGCGGTCTGGAGTGTGGGGCCTCCCTGCTGCTGCGGAGTCGGGGCGGTCTGCTTCCCCCCACCGCAGGGAAAAGGGTAACACCACCTTGGTCTGGGTGCAGTTCCCCCCCTCCAGGGGCAAGGGTACCTAGACCCGGGGCTTAGAGTACGCTTGGGGAGTGTGATTGTGTGTACAGCGTCTCTTTATGTCTGTCTCCACGTTGGTTGAGTGTGGAGTAAGTGTATATGAGAGCATGAGGGTGGGAATGGATGTTTGTATATGTGTGTGCCTGTATTTCTGTGTCTATATGTCAGGTTGGGTGTCAGGCGCCACCTCTCTGGGGACATCTTAGGCCCTCCAAGGTATGGAGGCCTATCTCCCCCTACCACCACTTCCCCTGCCAGTGGCGGACTCCCTCAGACATCGGTGCGTTGGTGGTTCTTTGTGTCCGGGGATGGGCGTCCAGGTACACACCGGCTCACTCCTTGGCGGCCGCTTATCGGGGCCTGGAGCCTGGGGCTTGCTCGGGCCACTTCGGAGGTGGGGTGCCCCGGCCTCTCGGCCTGGGGCTCGGTCACTCAGGCACGGCTGGCTGCCGGCGGAGCTCACGGGCGCGTCACTGCAACTCCCCCTGGCTTCTGCTCCGCGGCTGCTGAGTGAGCCCTCATCTGGGACTCTCCTCAGCTCTTTCTGGGACAGTGGCGCGGCTGCCCCTCTGTTGGTCTTCCTTGGTCTCTTGTGTTCTGAGGACCTCTGGATGTCTGGAGTTTTGATCTCCTCCATACCTGCTTCATGCCCTGGAGGACGGGGCTGTGGCCCCCCCACACCCTCTAGCAGATCATTACATGAAGGAACCTTTTAAAAAACAAAAAACAAGCGTGTCCATGCTCACAGGTGTACACACGGGTGATCACACCCACAAACTACACCCTTTTTGGCTCCTACCTCAAAGCACACTGTGTTCTGTTGATCTTATGTGCTGCACAATAATGTTTAATATTTAGCATTTACTGTCATATTCCCATATATCATTGTGATGTTGTTTATTCTATTACTCTTGTTCTCTTCTGCTTGTTTTCTTTTTTCTTTCTCAGCAGGTGACCCAGGTGATTGATATATGCATTTTTTTTTCTTTTTTTCTTCTTTTTTTTCTTTTTCTGCTCATTCTGTTGGTTTTTGGTTTTTGCCCTTCTCCCCCGTCCCTCTTCTCAGCTGTTTCTCTTTCCCTCTTTCTTTCTCCCCTTCTTTCCCCCAGTCAAGTCTGTCCCATATTCAGTAAGTGAAAATAAAATAAACAATAAAAGGTGAATCAAATGGACCATTACGGCAAGGCTGGGATGGTCAATTTGGTAAAGTAAAATCCGTTGGGCATCTTTCTTTGCCTTTAGACAACAATTCTGATGGCAAAAGAGCCAAACGGGAAGGGCAAAAAAAAAAAAAAAAAAAAAAAGATGATGCCCCACCGCTTCTCCACACGGTGCCCAATTTTGACCTCAAAGGGTCCAAAACAGTCCACGCCTGCTGAATAAAAGGCAGGTTTGTAAAGGCGGAGGCACGCAACTGGCAGGTCAGCCATCTTGGGAACAGTTGGTCGGGCTCTCCATCTGCAACACTCCAGACAGGTCCTTTGAAAATGCCTAACTGCTTCCCGGCCTCTCAGGATCCAATGAGTGCGCCGAATCTCCGCGAAGACCCTCTCTGGCCCTGGATGACGCAGGCGACTGTCGACATCCTGGATGAGCAGGCGGGTGACTGGATGTGTTGGATCCAAAACTAAAGGATGGGAGTTGGTAAAGGCGAGATCTTCGGAGCGGCGAAGATGTCCACCTACACGGATGACCTCATTTTCGTGGTCGAACTCAGGGGATAGTGCAAGGAGACGACTGCTGCAACTGATAGATTTCCCCTGCTTAAGGAGTCGGTACTCCTCAGGGAAGCTCTCCTGTTGAGCTTCTCTCAGGACGTGCATCTCTGCTCGAATATAGTCATAAGCTGATGAAGTTCCACCGCCTTTAGCCGCCCGGTGCAACTGCGTAATAGCAGCTTCCAGCAGCTGTATCCAGGTGTCATATTTGCTGAAGTTCGAGGTGGTGGGGTCAAAGGTGGTAGAAACTCCACAAAAGGTCTCTTTACGTAGCTCAGATGTGCCTGGAGGCTCAGCCAGGGTGCCGCTTGGCTCTGGAGGCCACTGTTCTAGACCTAGGAGCAGGAAAGGAGGCCCATCACTCCATCTGTTGGGTCTGGTCAGCTCTGGAAGGGACTTCCCACGGGTTATATCATCCGCGGGGTTCTGGGCTGAATCCACTACGGGGCCTTTTGTACAACTACAAAATATATACTTGAAAGATGTTTTACTTTCAAACATTGAACTATGATTGATGACCCATTTGCTGATGAACAAAAAAATTTGGACAAAGCTGAATGTGAAACAGACAATTTCAATTAAACTTACAAAAGAGCAGTGATGGGAATAACGGCGTTATAAGTAACGGCGTTACTTTTTTCAGTAACGAGTAATCTAACCAATTACTATTCCTATCGTTACACCATTACCGTTACTAACAAGAAAATGCGGTACGGTCACGTATTATTCAACAAACAGATGGTTGAAGCTGTGTTCAGCTTACTGCACCTAATATCAGTTGCACGGAAGTAGCTGTCTACATAAGTAATCTGGGCGCTACAGCTTTAAGCAGCTGCACTCCTGCGGACGGCAATCACTTTCTAGCAGATTATCACTTTTTGGCACAACACCTGTAGCTAAGGGGGCAAAACCAATGACTGTAGAAAACATGGACGACACGACAGCTCCCAAAAAATTAAGCCAAAATGTCTCTATCGCCCCCTGGTGTCTGGCTGCATTATAGGTCATAAACCCCACCTCCTCTATGATGGGACTGGGGTCAGACTAAAATAAATTAATTCTCCTCAGATAAATTTTTTCCAAAGATTCTTTCTTTTGTTATCAATATTTCTCATCATGCTGATATATGTCCAAGGGGTCTCCTTTCCCATAAGTTTGATTCTAATTTCTACCGCGGTGATGTTAAATTGGGGTGTAACGTTATCATAACAGCTTTGACTGACAGCTGCAGTCATGGGGAAACTTGCGTATCTCTGTTCGGGAATAGCAGATAGAGCGTAGGCTCTGAGAGGAGGGCCAGCGTTTACGTTACAAAACCACGACTGACTGTTTTAACCTGACAGCCTGAGGTGTTCTTCAGTAAACTGGACTACCCGACAGAAGGACCCGAGGCCCCGCTGCACTTTTTCAGTAAGTTAAACGTGTTTGTAAGCTAATCCATAACTACCGTCCTTAGCTAGCTCCTGAGACCTAGCTAGCTAAGATGTGCACTTGGCTGTCTGGGAAACTTGTTTTGAATGAATTTACCCCGACTAAAGAAATCAAGAGAAACGCCCCAGGCTGCTCTGTCACTAATTACCGTTACTGTACTTTTATTACAAGTGTTATACTGTAAAAGCAACAGGCTGCACTCTGCTTCAGCTCCTGTGCAGAGCTGATTATTAAATATCTTGAAACAGCAGCATATTTTCAGTGTCTTGCCACATCTTTAAAGACAGTAAAACCATTTTTTTCTGTAAAAAAGCTTGTACTTCAGTAACTCCTTATTAATCAGTAACTATGGATTAAACTGTAGAACTGAAAGAAATGTAAGAGAAGAACTTCAGATCCTGGGTGTGTGAGAACAGAGAAGGATCAGCTTTATTTTAAATTTGAGAGAAACTTTATATTTCAGTTTGTGATGATTCTGTTGTCTTTGTGATTACAGGAGCTGCTCTCAGATTCAGACCTCAGCACCACCCAGTCAAAGCAGACAGATCATCCAACATGTTCACATGTTAACTGCAAAATTAACTGATGAAAACAGTACAAAGGTTAAAGTACCACATGTGCTGTCAGTGAAAGCTGCAGCTGTTTTATTGATCAGAATCAGAAAGGGTTTTATTGCCAAATGTTGAGCAGGTTTACAACATTAGAAAATTGCTGCGGTACTTAGTGCAAATAAAGTTAAAGACAAAAAGTCAAAAGGATTAATCACCCCTGTAACTGTGCCACTATATATCAGCACTAACAAGACCTCAGTTTGGTGTTTCCAAACCGTTTGGTTTTGGTTTGGTGTTTCAGAGAGCTGCAGATCTCAGACCTGCACAGCTTCTGTTTTAAACACTTGATGTACTCAGCTGCATGAAGAGCACAGCTAAATGCAGCTTCATGCAGCACAGCTTCATGCAAGGGAAAAGGCACAGCCACATAGTCCAGGTGTGAGTGGGCTCTGTGTAGGAGGTACAGGATGGCATCCTCCACTCCGACATCCGCCTTGTAGGCGAACTGTAGTGGGAACCAGTATGCTGGGTTGTTTGGCTAGCTGCAGTGAAACAACAAAAAAACAGCTTTAAGCCGTAATGTTTGGGTTTGTAGAGCAATTTATAAATGAGAACAGTGTAGAGGACAGTCTGTTTGAGTCACCATACTGAGAAGCTGGAGTCCAACACTCCAGCTTTTCCGTGACAGGCCGGGTGCAATGAGCCATGCAATCAGCTGGCAAAGGAATTGTTCACAAGATGTGCTCAGTTCACATCAGATCAGAATCTGACTAAGCATAAGCAATAAGCAAGGAAATTATGTGGATCATTTTGTGCAATAAAATAGTCTTCCATTTCCCAAGCACATCCAAATGGTTAACAACATAACAGGTTACTATATCAACATCATGCCACAAATAACTGTTTCTTACACGATCAGAAATCCTAATATCCATTTGCATGTACAGAGGAAAAAAAGGATCTCCACCTTTCACTCTCCTTCACTTGTATTTGGAGGAAACTTGAGGAAACCTGGTCTTTTTAGGAGAGACGGCATCCATCTCACTCCCATCATCTCTCCAAAACCCCATCCCCTTGGAGATAGTGTCTTCTCCCAAACAGAAAAAAATCTAAAAAACAGCAAAAAAACTTACTTGCTTGACTTAAATATAAAGTTTCAAAGAAAGAACTATACAGGATCCTTAACAGCACTAAAGAGTAAAACGATTATTAAACATTAGGTCTCTCTCTTCAAAGTCTCTGTTAGTACATTAGTTAATAACTGATCAACAAGTCAATTTACTCTGCCCTACAGAAACCTGGTTACAGAAGGATGATTATTTTAGCTTAAATGAATGAAGTCATGCTAACTATCAGAATCTTCAAAGCACATGCTGAGGGATTGTGTGGCAACAATTTTTCACACCAGCTTATTAATCAACCAAAGACCAAGACAGACTTTGAATTCATTTGACAGCCTGACGCTTAGCCTTTTCCACCCTAGCTGAAAAATTAAAAAAACAGTTGTATTTTTTATTCTCTATCAGCTACCTGGGCCTTACACAGAGTTTCTGTCTGATTTCTCAGACTTATCTGATTTTATGCTCAGCTCAGATAAAATAATTATTGTTGGTGATTTGATAATTCACCCATTGTTATCATTTTCAGTGCCCTGTACCAACACAGAGCAGAGCAGCTACCTGAACGCTACTCCAATAGAGGTTGATTATCTTGTTAATACTATTTTACCTCCTCAGTAAGTATGACTCTGGATACTGTAAGAGTGCCTCAAATCAGAAGTGCTCGACTCCCTGGTATACCTTTCAAACATGTAGCTTAAAACAGATAACTCATAAGCTGAAGAGGAAATGGTGTGTCAAATTTAGAAGATCATCATTTAGCTTGGAGAAATTGTTTGCTGCTTTATAAAAAAAAAGTCATCTGTAAAGCTAGAACATCTTACTAGTCATCACTGATTGAAGAAAATAAGAAGAACCCCAGGTTTCTCTTCAGCACTGTAGCCAGGCTGAAAAAAAGTCAGAGCAATGTTGAGCCAACCATTCCTTTAACGTTAACTAATAACAACTTCTTGAACTTCTTCACAAATAAAATTTTAACCATTGGAGAAAAAATTACTCATAATCATCTCACAGATGTAACATTATCTACAGCTACTTTCAGTACCATTGATATTAATTTAGAGTCTTGTTCTCCAACTGATCTTACTGAGTTAACTTCAGTAATTACTTCCTCAAAACCAGTCAGAGTACATGTACCACTGGTGGCACAAGGGCTAACTCTAGTGGTACACGTGAAGTCTCCCCCAAAATGTAAGATTAAATAATATACCATGTTCTGATTGAGGGATTTCTGATAAATTAAAACTTACAGCTCTGCTATCACTTCCAACAAAAATGAAGACAGAAAACTAAACAGCAGTGGTGTTTGTAGGGTTACTGAGATTTGGCTATAGCTGGTATATAATGATGTGCTATGTGGTCGCAAGCTACACAGCTATGGTTAGCATTAAGGCTGGGTATCGTCACTGATTTCTAGAATCGATTCGATTCCAATTCACAAGGTCCCGAATTGATTTGAATCGGGGAAATTTTGCCTCAGACGGTCAGAAATATTATAATTTTGATCACTTATCAATACATATCTATATTTTTATATCTATAAAAAGAAAGCTGACACTTGTGAGACTTTATCAAAGGTGTGAGCATCACAGCAGATTCCTTTGTGTAAGTAACTGAGGATAAAACACAGAAAAACATGAAGGCGGTTTTCCTGATCTGGGTTTTTTGTAGCTGATGACCTTAAAAATATTGTGCAGTAGATCAAAAACGAAGTGAGGAAGAGCAAAGTTACAGAGGTTGACTAGAGACACAGCTAAGCATTTTGCAATTTTGCATAATTTTAAAAAGTTTAAATTTGTTCAGTGTTGAACAGCAGAAATGAGGCTTTCTTGTTGGAAGTAAGTAAAAAAAAAAAAACAGCAGCCGACAGCGTAGACTGGTGGGTAATAAGTAGGGGTGGGGTTTTATTATCGATTTAGAGAGAGAGGGCTCTACATGAAGTGTGATTTTATTCTGGTGGAAGCAAAACAGCAAAAGGGGAAATTCGTGAGGATGTTTATGCGAAGCGAAATGTGAAGCGTAGTTTGGATCTTCTTTTGCTGCTGGTTCAGTCAATATTGTTTGGAGAGAGATAAAACCTGCAGCTTCAGAATCTAGCGCAAAAAAAACGTAAACACAAAGCACCCGCTGACGCTTCAAAATCAGTGAGCTGTCGCCTTTAAGCCCCGACGGCGTGTCCGGGTCCGCGATTCAGGATTTTAATGAATCGATATCACGATATCATGATATCAAGCCAGAATTGATTTTAATCGATAAATCGATAATCAAAACCCACTCCTAGTTAGCATAATATAAATACAGTGAAGCTGGAGGATGAACGCAAACTTTTTACCACTTGATAAAAGTTAACGTAAGGGTTCCCGATGGTTAGGGACAAATGCAATCGCATGGCAAGATGCTGTAAACGGACCAAACTTCAGTCAGGAGAACAACTGAGATAATTTACCCACAATACGAGGTTAGTCATTAATATACTGCTGCATGGGCTGGGCTGTAGTTACATCGTAAGGTTTTAAAAACTGAGCTTTAGAATAAATAGTGGCAATAAAAAACTGAGAGAAGCCAACCGTGATCACTGACTGTTTTTAGGGGCTTTTTCAGATTAAATAGAACAAGATACAAAGCATTAAAACATGTTAAATACACAACAGCCTTAATAAACAGAGAGTGGTTTGGGCCCGGAAGCAGGGTTCATACATCATCACTTAAAGACCGGTTATCCCACCTGCTATGAATGTTTTAATGCAGTACAGTTGTTATTATTACTATTATTATTACTTTTATGTCAGTAATAAGTATGGTACTGTAAGAGCCATATATCTTATGAGGTGGTACTTATTGTGAAAAGTTTGACCCACTGCTCTAAACCATCAACATATCTTTTAGACCCCATTCCTACAAGACTGCTCAAAGAAGTTCTACCATTAATTAATGTTTCAATCTTAATATTATAAATAAATATATATGACCTATCTCTAATAATCTCCTATGTACCACAGGCCTTGGAGCTGGCAATAGTTAAACTTTTAGTTAAAAAGTCATCTCTAGACCCAGCAGTCTTAACTAATTATAGGCCAATCTCCAACCTTCCTTTCATATCGAACATTCGATAAAGAGTAGCTGTCAAACAGCTAACAGATCATCTACAGAGGAATGGCTTATTTGAAGCGTTTCAGTCAGGTTTCAGAGCTCATCACAGCACAGAAACAGCTTTAGTGAAGGTTACAAATGATCTTCTTATGGCCTCTGACAGTGGACTCATCTCTGTGCTTGTCCTGCTAGACCTCAGTGCAGCGTTCGATACTGTCGACCATAATATCCTATTAGAGCGATTAGAACATGCTGTAGGTATTACAGGTACTGTGCTACAGTGGTTTGAATCATATTTATTTAACAGACTCCAATTTGTTCATGTAAATGGAGAGTCCTCTTCACATGCTGAGGTTAATTATGGAGTTCCACAGGGTTTAGTGCTAAGACCAATTCTGTTTACATTTTAAATTCTTCCTTTAGACAGTATTATCAGAAGGCATAACATACATTTGCACTGCTATGCTGATGGCACCCAACTTAATTTATCCATGAAGCCAGGTAACACACACCAATTAGTTAAACTGCAGGAATGTCTTAAAGACATAAAGACCTGGATGGCCGCTAACTTTCTGCTCCTTAATTCAGATCAAACTGAGGTTATTGTAATTTGCCCTGAAAATCTTAGATATATGGTATCTAACCACTTTGGATGGCATTACCTTAGCCTCCAGTAACACTGTGAGAAACCTTGGAGTCCTTTCTGACCAGGATATGTCCTTCAATGCACATTTTTTCTTTCCCCCCCGGTTCCGGATTGCTGCTCATGCAGTTGACCGGCCAGTCAGCTGAGCAGTTTTGTGTTCTTTTTCTAACTTTAATGCTCAACGTTGTTGTTTTTCGCCATCTACTCGGTATATTTGTATTATTTTCCTTTTCCTAATTTTTGTGATTTTCTGACTTGTTTTCAACACTCGACATGACCCCAAGGCTCACCTACAGCAGGGACTCCCTCATCCAGCAGTGGCAGCAGCTGCAGCCCAGCCTCCGGATTTTCCGCTCCGCTCCTATGGACTGCTTTCCCGAGGAAATACTCCGTGGACACGGAATTCGAAAAACTCACAATAACAAGGCAAACAAGAGAGGATTAAAGAAGAGTGGGGTGAGAGCCAGACTCAAGAGCCAGACACACAAACAACAAGCGCTCCCGTCCATTATCCTTGCTAATGTGCAGTCTGTCCGCTCCAAGCTGCACGAGCTGCAAGCCTGCGTCAACCACCTGTTGAGTATAGAACTGCCTCCGTTCTGGAATTTACTAAATCGTGGTTAAACAACAGCGTCGATGACAGCACACTGCACATTGGTGGCTTTTCACCACCCCTTCGTCTGGACAGAGACCGTGAATGCACCGGGAAGCAACATGGTGGCGGTGTGTGTCTGTATGTAAACAACAGCTGGTGCTCTACAGTCACTGTGAGGGAGAAGCTGTGCACTACAGACATCGAGCTTCTGGCTGTTTCCCTGCTCCTCTACTACCTCCCCAGAGAATTCCCAAAGCTTTTCATCATCTTGGTGTACATCCACCCCAGAGCTGATGCAGCTAAAGCTACAGAGTACTTCACCAACACTCTGTACGAACTGGAACAATTATCACCAGACTCTCCTAAATTCATCCTGGGTGATTTCAACCACAAGTCGTTTAAAGGATACCAACAGTATGTTACATGCAGCACACGTCAGGGAAAGACTCTGGATAAATGTTATGGCTCTGTACCAGATGCATTTAAAGCCCTACCCCTCTCGGCTCAGCAGACCACCACACCATCCTGCTGGCCCCTGCTTACACCCCAGTCATTAAGAGGATTAAAAAGTTCACCAAAAACATCAAGCAGTGGAAAGCGGAAAGTATCCTCACCCTACAAGGATGTTTCGAAGCCACTGACTGGGACAGCTTTCTTTCTTCCTCTGATGACATTGACGAAGGAAATCCTTAATTAAAAAAAGAGGATTTTCTTCACCGGTTCTGCACTGGATGAAAAGGAGGTCAACAGGGAGGTCAAAAGGTCCATAAAAACTGCTAAACTGGAGTACAAAAACACTGCTGAAAAAAAATTCACCACAGCGGACCTCCGCTCAGCCTGGCAGGGCCTCAAAACCATGGTTTCTGTGAATACTGTGGTCCCAACCCCCAGAACCATCCAGGTGGAGGACAGCAACCCCTCCTCCCTCCCTGACGACCTCAACGCTTTCTACACCAGGTTTGAGACAGACAACATCACCCAAGCTTGAGGAGTCCAGATCCTCACTCAAACCTGGCAGCTCTGCACTCACCTTCAAGACTGAGGACGTGGTGAGAGCCCTCAGGAGGACCAGGGAGAGGAGCTCCCCGGCCCTGACAACATCAGCAGTCGAGTTCTGAAGCACTGTGCAGGGCAACTAGGAAGTTCCGGACTCTATTTCAACACTCAGTCAACAGTCACACCGTCCCGCAGCTGTGGAAACACTCCACAGTCATCCCCATCCCCAGAAGAAACAACCCAACGTCTCTGAATGATCTTCGTCCTGTGGCCCTCACCTCCCTGGTGATGAAGGCCATGGAGAAGATCATAAATCAGCACATCATAAGAGCAACTGATCCCCTGATGGACCCACTCCAGTTTGCTTACCGTGCATGCAGAGGCATCGATGATGCAAAAATCTTCATCTTGGACTCCATCCACAAACATCTGGAGCTCCCTGACTGCTCCGCCAGACTTCTGTTTGCTGGTTTCTCATCAGCGTTCAACACTCTGCAGCCTCATATCCTGGCCACTAAACTTTCCTCCCGATTTCACCTGGATGATCAGCTAATCCTGTGGATATTGGACTTTTTGACCAACAGGACTCAGAAAGTTCGGGTCAACAACTCTCTTTCTTCTCTCCGTTCCACCTCCACTGGCTCCCCCCAGGGCTGTGTGCTCTCCCCCCTGCTCTTCATCCTCTACACCGATGACTGCAGATCCACACAGCCCAACTGTCACCTGGTTAAATATGCTGACGACATAGTTCTCCCGTCAATGCTGTCAGGCCCCTCACAACACCACGGGCCCTCTCTTTAGGTGTTTGTAGAGTGGTGTGACAGCTCCAAACTTAAACTGAACATGAGCAAAACCAAAGAGATGGTGGTGACCTTCTCCAGTAGGCACAGGGATCTGGCTGCTTTAGTCACCACCACCATCCATGGGAAGCCAGTGGAGGTAGTTGAGGAGTACAAATACCTGGGAACCATTTTTGACAACCTCCTCAAATTCTCTGCCAACACAGAGGAGATTCTCAAGAGGTGCCACCAACGGCTATACCTCCTTAGGAAACTCAACTCCTTTGGAGTCAACACACCCATCATGATGACTTTTTACTCTGCTTTCCTGGAAAGCATCATGACCTCCATCACCTGCTGGTTTCACTCCCTCAGCCTTCAGAACAGGAACATACTGCAGCACACTGCATCAGTATGCTCTAAAATCATTGCCCTGCCTGTCAGAACTCTGGCACAGGTTTTCAGTCTACAGGCTCTTAGACAGGCAGCCAAAATCATCAATGACCCCTCTCACATTCTTCACCCCGCATTCCAATGGCTCCCCTCTGGGCGACGCCTCTGCTGCATTTCCTGTAGGACTGAGAGGAGGAGAGCCACGTTTGTCCCCAAAGCCACTCTGCCTTTTAACTCCAGCCGATAAGAACATTTCCCACACCAGAAACATAAACTACTCTACACTCTTTTTATACTGCCGACACTTTATTCACTTTTAGTCACTTACAGTTATTTATTCACCTATTCAATCACTTTAATTTTAAAACTGTGTAATTTTAAAACTGTGTATATAATGTATATTCTGTGTGTATTTATTATCTCACTCTTATTGCCTGTTTATGCCCTGTCCTTATCTTCAACGTCATGCTGCTCTGTTGTATCTTAATTGCCCCTTGGGGATAAAAAAAAAGTCTTTCTGATTCTCATTCAAATTAAACAAATATGTGCTTTTTTCCATTTGTGCAATATCTTTAATTAGAAATATTCTGTCTCAGACTGAGGCTGAAAAATTAGTTAATGTATTTATTACTGCTATGCTGGACTACTGTAATTCCTTATTTAGAATTTCCTAAAAATTGCCTGAAAAGCGTTTAGTTAATCCAGAATAGTGCAGCAAGAGTACTGACAGGGACTAGAAAGATTTCTCCTGTATTGGCTTCCCTTCATTGGCTTCCTGTTAAATCCAGAATTGAATTCAAAATTCTGCTCCTCACATACAAGGTCTTAAATAATCAGGCCCCATCTTATCTTAAAGAGCTCATAGTACCATATCACCCTATTAGAGCACTTCGCTCTCGCACTGCAGACTTACATGTTGATCCTAGATCATTTAAAAGTAGAATGGGAGGCAGAGCCTTCAGTTTTCAGGCCCCTCTTCTATGGAACCAGCTTCCAGTTTGGATTTGAGAGACAGACACTATCTCTACTTTTGAGATTAGGCTTAAAACTTTCCTTTTTGCTAAAGCATATAGTTAGGGCTAGATCAGGTGACCTTGAATCCTCCCTTAGTTATGCTGCAAAAGGTATAGGCTGCTGGGGGATTCCCATGATGCATTGAGTATTTCTTCTTCACTCACCTTTCTCACTCACTATGTGTTAATAGACCTCTTGCTTCCACAAGCATGTCTTTTCATCCTGTTTTCCTTCTCTCACCCCAACCAGTCGCAGCAGATGGCCCCGCCCCTCCCTGAGCCTGGTTCTGCTGGAGGTTTCTTCCTGTTAAAGGGGAGTTCTTCTTTCCCACTGTTGCCAAAGTGCTCACTCATAGGAGGTCATATGATTGCTGGGTTTTTCTCTGTGTGTATCATTGTAGGATCTACCTTATAATATAAAGTGCCTTGAGGCGACTGTTGTCGTGATTTGGTGCTGTATAAATAAAATTGAATTGAGTATTTGGGCTTCACTTTACCTCACTTCTAGTATGAAATAATCCAGTCAGAGAGATGACGTAAGGAAATAAAGGTCTCCAAAAAGTATAGCATCTCGTCCTCAGAGCCTCCTTTTTTTTCTTTTTGTCCATCACATGCATTCACTTATTTTTCCTGCAGATATGCTGATGGAATTCACAATCATGCTTCAGTAAGAAACTTAGTTATCCACAATCTCGTTCTTTCAGTCATCACCCAGTGCTCTTGACCATAGGTGAGGGTAGGAATGTAGAACGACTGGCAAATCAAATGCTTGGATTTTATGTCTTTCTACACCACAACAGACCGTCAAAGTGTCCACATTACTGCAGCCGCAGCCCCAATCCATCTGTTGATCTCCTGCTCCCCTCACTCTTGAATAAGACCCCGAGATAGTTCAATTCCTCCACTTGTGGCGAAAACTCATCAATGAACCAGAGTGGGCACTCCAGCCTTTTCTGGCTAAATACCATTGCATCAGATTTGGAGGTGCTGATTCTCATTCCCGCTGCTTCACACTCAGCTGCAAACTGCTCACATGCAAGCTGGAGGCCACCACCTGATGAAGCCAACAGAGCCACATCATCTGCAAATAGCACAGACAAGATTCTGAGACCACCAAAAAACCAAACTGGAAGCCTTCTTTAACTTGACTACGCCTAAAAATTTGGCCAATAAAAAGTATGAACAGAATTGGTGACAAAGGGCAGCCCTGGCGGAGTCCAACACCTACTGAGAATGGGTCAGACTTATTGCCGGCAATGTGGACCAAAGTCTTTCGATGGTTGTTTAAGGACTGACTGGCTTGTAGCAACAGGCCAGACATTTCATACTCCTGGAGCAACTCCCACAGAATATTCTGACGGATCAAAGTCAAAGTCAAAGTCAACTTTATTTGTCAATTCTGCCACATGTACAGGACATACAGAGAATAGAAATTTCGTTACTCTCAAACCCTAGATGAAATAGCAATGAACATTTAAATATAAGAGAGTGATTAAAAAATGCAAATAAAATAATTAAAAAGTAAAAATTTAAATAAATACAATACAAATTAACAAGAAAGCTATACAATATACAATATACAGTATTCAGGTAAGGGTAAATGACATTGAGTGTAAAATGCAGTCGAATGCCTTCTCTAAGTCCACATGTGGTTTTTGGACTTGCAAAAAGCATTTGCCATGAGAGACCCTACCAGGGGGCAAAAGTCCCAGCATAGATCCTGGTATCCCAGGGGACACACAAACCGCTCCACCCCTATAAGGCAGAGATTCACGGAGTAGAACAGCAAACCAATAACACAAACATAAAAAGAAAAAGAAATGAAAAACATCATAGTATAGTCTTAAGTGTATTGTGGGTTTGCCACCACTTATCACAGCCACTACACATTTATCATCCTCAGTGCTCTGATCAACCCTGTAATGCTAAAACATTATCAGTACAACAAATCATAAATAAACAGTTATGGTCAGGCATCACATCTTATTTTTTCTTTTATATCATGTCCCTTTTCACCAAGGATCACTCCACTGTGTTTCATTACCTTTATTATGAGTCAAATAACTGACTTAAATGTAGGACAATGGTCACCAAAAATTCCTGCAGCATTTATTTTTAAATGACACTGAGCTTTAATACTTAATACTTAATTTTTTAAGAGTTGGAATGTAACATACTGTTCACAAGAAAAAGAGATTGCTTTTTTTTTATCACCAGAGCCAAAATGAATTGGATCATAAATATAAATATACTATGTTGTTTAATTCTGAGGTGACGATTAGTCATCACACAATTTTCCTTCAAATCTTCACATTTGTCACAATTTATTGCAATTTACATTTCTGATTGATCAAAAGGTCTTTTTAAACAGTGTGCCTCATATATACATAAATAAAAACACCAATTTGACATCCTATCAATGTTAATTAATGGTCCATCTGTATGCTGGCCACTTCTCAATTCTTTTCCAAATAATGTAGTCACTTCCTATTGACACCGTGCAATGAAATGCTTCTTGATTTGCAGAATGTGCTGTTGTTGGTCTTCCAATTACTCTCCTTCCATCTGCCCTCTTGCTCACACACCACCTCCCTCACCCATCTTCCCCTTTCTCTTCATGCTGCTCTGGGAATGCCATGGGGTGATAGATTTCTGGCTCTCCAACTGTGTGGCTGCAGGACAGGGGCGGTCACTTTTAAGCCCAACATCAGCACTTTGTCTCTGCCAGAGCTGTCAGTGCTGACTGCTCGGTACAAAGAAAAAGAAGAGAGAAGCAGAGATAGAGGGAGGGGAGAATGACAGAGCGGGCTGATGGTGAGGCGGACATAGTGAGAGATGGGCACCTGATGAAGGAAATGAATAGGTGGAGGAGACTTAGCAGACAGGAGATGGAAAGAGAGATGAAGGAGAAGAGACAAAGTGCTTGTCTCTTCTGTCATGCCACAGCTAAGAAAGGCCCTGTAGACACAAATATTTGTGTGTGAATGTGTGCATGAGTGTGTATTTATATCTCAGAGCAACAAAAAATGTTATTACAGCAAAGCAAGTGTGAGGACTAGAGAAAGGACTTCTGTTCACAATCTGTTCATGTGTGGCTAATGCAAGTCTACATTCATGTAGAATATCACTGCAGGTGGTATCCTATCTTTTTTTATCTCACTATACAAACAACTTAGGTACTTGTTAAAAACATTTTAAGTGAGGTGCTGACTGAAAATTATATTTCAGTTCATAAACACAAACTGCATGTGCATAACCAACACTCTCAGGGAATGCAAGAAACACAGAATGTGCATGCAAAAACACAATGAAAGATATTTTATTCACTTTTATTTATATAACAGCAAACCAAGTAAACCCATATGGAAAAGAAATAGAAAAAACTTATAAAAGACTTGCATAAGATTTGGCTTGCTTCATATAGTGAATCATATAAGGCTTATATGATTTACTCATGAAAGTGGCCACTTTCTCATTACTTTCATATATTGTTGTAGTAAGTATCTAAAACATACAAGTTTCATTTATATAATTTTTCAAGGGATCTTATATCTGTTTTCACTCTTGTATGCTTTTCATACAAGTTTCACACAAGACAGATACAAACATTATAATTTTTATATATATATCTTTTCCATATGGGAATGGGCACTTCGTGTTGCATGATAAAGACCATAAATTGATGCTTTTATCAAGGAGTGGAGTTGAATGTCGCTACACATAAAATCTTGTTAAATAATATTAAAAGCAGTTAAATAATCTAGGAGAATCCTGATGTTGATCTGAATGGGCAATGAGATATATACATGTCACCAGGTTCTGTCAGACAAATCATATTTATTAATATTATACATCTGTGTTGTAGCCTGCAGCTTACTGGCATTGATCTTATTCAGGACCTGTCTCATCTTTGTGTACTGCCTCACTAAAATAAGGTAAATACAGGCAGCTGTGTTTTTCTAATGTTTTGTGATCTGCAGAACATCTGGAATAATGATGTTCACATCACAGTTGATTGACTGCAACAGCACCAGTCTCAGTCACTCAGTTTTTTCAACACTGGATCTTTTTTTTTTCTAATTGTGAAATACAAATTGTGAGTGAACTAAACAGTGTTAACACTGTGTTGTGGTGTCTCTTCTCATGCCATGTGCACATGCAGGTGGATGACTATGTAGGAGCCAGAAGGAAAAGGGAGCATTAGACTCAATATCAGGTTAGTTGTGAGCCACAGGGTTTGTCGTTGTCTTTTTTTTTTCTTTTTTTTTAGTTTTAAACCCAGCATACAGGGTTTAAGAAATCTGTCACGGTACTGGGTCATGTGACCCAGTGTTTCAGTTTCATTGTATTTTGTTTTCTATTCGTGTTCTAGTTTGAGTTTAGTTTACTTTATTAAGTGCTACGATGCCTAGATTGCTGTGTTAGTCCTTTGCTTTGCAGATCTTTTTGCGTCTTCTCCCCTGTTCTAAGTCTCCCTGCTTTATTTCTACCCATCATGCTTTATGTGTCTGTGGTGCTGGTTAAATTTATGTCACGTCTGTGTCTCGTAATATTTCCTGTTTATTTTGGAAGTCTTGTTTCCATGTTCTATGTACTTAGCTTTTGCTTCCACTGTGGCGTCATTATGTTCATTCCAGTCAGCTGTTTTCCTCATGTGTCTCCACTTCCCCTGATCACCTTGTGTGTGTATTTAAGCCCTCAGTCTTCCTGTGTTCAGTGTGGTGTCGTCTGTGTTCCTTTCCCCATGTCTAGGTTTAGGCTTCATAGCGGCCCTTCATGTTTTATAGTATTTTCACCGTTCATAGCTTTCACAGTCTCTCTAGTCTTGTAATAGTTTATACATAGTTTTCTTAGTCTGGTCTCAACCAGTTTGTTTAATTTTTGTATGCTCTCTTATCAGCCCTAAATAAGGGCTTGTTTTTCGTTAAAGTAATTCCGTCTCCTCGTCACTGTCCGCACCTGACTCCTCCACTCATTCTCCATTCGGTCTGCCTCGCGGAAACCATGGCAAAATCTGGGTAAAACTTTTTTTTTTTTTAATTACAATTCTTTTTTTTTTTTTTTTTGGAGGTCAAAACGTCTTGGGAGGGGTGCCAGATGTTTCTGGTATTCAGGAAAAGCTGTGAAACAACTGAACGTTTTTAAAAGGTATAAAAAATGTGCCAGATGGCAGTCAAAATTCCACCAACCAATTTTACCATGAATCTTACATGTCTGACAAACACAAAAAAATATATATTATTATATGACATTGAGGAAGGATTTGTTTTTCCTCCTCTTTGTCTGCCCTCTTTTATAGATTTCCTCCCTGGCTGCCGTCCTAGCTTTGAAGATAAATTACCAGAGGAAGTATGTGGGGGGGAAAAAAAGCATCTAAATACAGCAAAAACATTACTTTGTGTAAGTGATCATGTTTAAAACAATTTGAAGCCACAGAGCAATGCTGTGATAATACTGACATATAAACTGACTACATTTACAAAAAGAAGTCATGCTAATTAATTTGATTGAGACCACTGCATTGCCTCCATGAGGGTGGGCTCCGTTCTGAAAAACAAAAAAAGTTGAATTAGACTGAAGTTTACTCCTGGTGTCCTCCACCTGTCAGTTGGTCCTGCTATGTGCACGTGTATGTTCCAGGTAAACTCTGTGGCTTAACTTTAACTTATTATGGGAGATTTTTTTTAAAAAAAAGCTTTTTGCTATGGCAGCTTCCCAGAGATTTCACAGCAGTTACAAAGTTCAGCAGTTACACATTTTACTGTCATCTAAAAAGATCTCAAACACACAGATCTCTTTGTAGCAAATTATTAAACAAGCATATTAAATATAATATGTACAGGTGGAAGGATTCAGGCCTTTTCTGTTAGGATGCCTGGGTCGTCGACCCAGGGTTTTTGAGTTTTTGATATTATTTATACTTCCTAGTTTTTGGTTTCTTTGAGTTCCGTCTTATGGCTTATGTCTCTGTCGTCTTTAGTTGCTCTGTCTCCCCTATCACCTGCATCCCCTTGTCTAGTTCGCGTCTATGTGTATCTTAAGTTCCTATATCCCCGTGTTCAGTCAGTGTTTGTGTCTGCCCTGTTCCCACGTCTCTGTTCCCTTTTGTAGTGCCTGCATGTGAGTCTGTGTCTTTGTTCAGTCTGTGTTATGTGTTTCCTGTTTTACTTTGAAGGTCTCTGTCTTTTCTCAGTGTGTTCAGTTTATGCTTCTTTGGTCTCGTCAGTTCTGATTTGCCCCAGCTGTGTTTCCCTCCTGTTACCCATTCCCTGATTGCTCCCTCTGTGTATTTAAGCCCTGTGTTTCTCTGTGTCCGTGTCGCGATCTACCGTTTTCCTAGCTGTGTGTTCTGTCATTCCTCCTGGTGTAAGTTTATTTTGATTTTTCCAGTTATGTTATATTTGAGTTTAACATTAAAGTTGTTTTGAGTTCACATCTGTCTCCGGAGTCTGCACCTTGGGTCCTATTCCTGCCTGCACACAGCCACACCTAACATTTTCCACCTATGTTTATATTTCAGACACCTCCCCTACTCTTTATAATTAAATGCTGCTGCTGACAATAACATTATAAACTCATGTTTTAAAAATAGGTTCATTAACGTTTGTTTGCTGCATGTGTGACTGCAGATGCGGTGAGTCGTGTTTCTAAGGCTGCCACTGATGACATCTTAAAGCCTTAAATCTGCAGCAGGTAGAGGATGTTCAAGAAGCTGCTGCGGAGCCTGGGGCGGTCTGCTTGCCTCCACCCCGGGGGAAAGGGTAACATCTCCTGGGTCTAGGTGCCGTTTCCCCCTCCAGGGGCGAGGGTACCTGGACCTGGGGTATAGAGTTTGTTTGGGGAGTGTGATTGTGTGTACAGTGTCCATGTATGTCTATCCCTATGTTGGGTGAGTGCTGAGTATTTGTATATGTGTGCATGTATGGTGTTATTTTTGTGCCACTATTCTGAGTGCACATAGAAAAAAAATTGAGCACACGTAAAAAAAAAGTTTGCAGGTGCAAGTGTTGTATTTTGAGGAGAAATTTATTTTGAGCGAAGAAAAGCTGAATTTGAGTAAACAAAATTCATTGCTGCGTGCAAAAAACGTATTTCCGTGTTTGCTATTATCCACACACACACACACGCGCAATAGCAGCTCCTCTCGCTCAGTTTTTGCATTTGCACTCGCTCGCAATGTGTTGCTCACGCTCTCAACATTTCTGCCCGTGCGCGCTCAACTCTCTCTCTACACAGTTATATTTGTGCCACAAACCAGCCAATCACAGACTTGGATGCAAAAAAATCTGATTGGTTGTTCTTGTCTCCAATCAGCTCGAAATGACGAATTGCAATATTCCAGAATCCATTTCGTCCAAAACTCAAACGAGGCAGTGGCGGAGTTTGAAATATTACTCTGTCTGGGTCACAAAATAAACTTTTAAGATATTTTCATGCGAGAATGGTGCTGTGTAAACTTCAAATATCTGCTCGATTCATCAAGACATCACATATTTGCATAAGTGCTCTGACGTTTTCGGCTGAAACGATGGGACGAGGCGCGACTTCTCAGAACGGGCTCGAAAGCAGAATGGTTAAGACCTTGGAGACACTTACAGCTGCCGTAAATACTCAGAATAACACCTCTGAACGTATATTGGGATACATCAAGGAGAGGCCTGCTCAAAATAACACCCTTGAGCGAAAGTTGGATTGCATTGCAGAACAGCTGACTGCAGTTGTGAGTTCTCAGAATCGGCTGTTTGGGCAAAAGAATGAAAACACCAGCAAGTTTGATACCATCATCGGGAAGCTTGCGGTTCTCCAACAGGAGATTGAGAGACCAGTGTTGGAGTGTTAAAGAACAGCTTTGAAATTCTTATGAGTTGTCGCAAAAGAAAAATTACCATCATAATCCGGCTACCCCTTCGGCGCCAGCTGTGGGCTCAAGGCTGGAGCCGAACAAAAACTCCCTGATAACGACTGTGTTTAGTCTGTTCCTTCCCATTCCATGCAAGGCCACCTGGGTCGGCTGGAAGACTGTTTACTTAGCCTGGCAGGGTGAAGGACACTGTCTCAGCTGAACTATGGACATGCACACACACACACATATACTGATACTGATAAGCACTCACTGATGCATCACCCTCCCTACCCTGGATCCAACGCCACCTCCAACGCTTACCTCCCCCATGATGTGGACATCGGGTCAGCTGGAGGCGCAGTCGAAAGATTGCAGCGGTCCCAGATCAGATGTACACACTGGAACTCTTTCCCATGTTGCTGTCTGTGTTTATTGTGCTATGGTGTGTTGATATCTGTGCATTCCTGTATTATCCTTCTGTGTTACACATTTCGTTGTTTTTTTTTTTTTTTTTTTTTCCTCGCTACCTAGCCTGACCTGTCTCCCCAATGTGATGTTTGTGTATTGTATGTACGTTCGGCAGGGTCTGTCATCTCAGTTGTGGGCAAAATGGTAAATGGTCTGTATTTGTATAGCGCTTTACTTGGTCCTAAGGACCCCAAAGCGCTTTACACTATACGCAATCATCCACCCATTCACACACTGGTGATGGCAGCTACATTGTAGCCACAGCCACCCTGGGGCGCACTGACAGAGGGGAGGCTGCCGGACACTGGCGCCACCAGGCCCTCTGACCACCACCAGTAGGCAACGGGTGAAGTGTCTTGCCCAAGGACACAACGACCGAGACTGTCGGAGCCGGGGCTCGAACCGGCAACCTTCCGATTACAACACAAACGCCCAACTCTTGAGCCACCTGCAACTGACAAATAAAGGCTATCTCTCTCATCTCAAACACTGTAACTAGGTAGGAAGGAAAAACCCTAAGCTACGGAGTTACAGGGCAATCTCAAAATTACCATTTATTGCTAAGATGTTAGAAAAGATTCTGGCTAGGCATCTTACAACTGTCTTGGGCAAATACAGTATTGCTGACTCATTTCAGTCTTGCTTTCCTAAAGCTTATTCAACTGAAACACTTCTTGTTAGAGTGTCAAGTGAAAATGATGGGGAATGAAATGATGCAAGAGACTGTTCAGTTTTGGACCTTACCTCTGCTTTGGATACTGCTGACCATCATTTTTAGCTTGATAGGTTGAAATCTTAGGTGGGTTTCTGGGTCTGCTTTGGAGTGGTTTGAATATGTGCAATGCATATGCATTTCTGTGCCTGTTCCTAAGTAAAGGTCCTCATCAATTTCTTCTACCTTGGTGTGCTGCAAGGTTCTGTATTAGGTGGTATTGCAGGTGGCCTCCAGTGAAGGAGATCGAGTTCCTCTGGTGACTGACCTACTGGTTCATGCTTAGGTGGCTCTGACTCAGGCAGTGGGGGAGGATCAAGCTTTAATTCTGATGCGATGGGAACCCTTGACTGATGCCAGACATCAACTGACGCAGAGCAGGCTGGAGCCTGCTTTCAACTGAAGTTGATTACTAGGTGACCCTCATCTTCAGCATGGGGACTGGCATAGTGAGTTGAGGGGAGCTAGCCTGGGCTCCAGGCAACATGATTTCTGTCAGGCCAGCCAGCTACGATGAGGCTTGGTTGATTGGTTTCAACAACTGAGATTAGGTTTGGGCGCTGTGCTGTTGCTGCAGGTCAGATGAGGCTTGGGCACATAGGAACTCAGGCAAACTTAAACTACCTATACAAATAAGATCATGACTGAAGTGGAGACAGCTGTGGCAAACTACGGTAAGACAAGACACAAATGGCACCAAAAAAGTGAGAAACGGGGGAATTGAGACACAACTAAACTAAACAAAAAATTACACAGAAGGAAAAGGTGGAACACTGGGATTACAATAAGCACATTTTAACTAAACACACAAACTGAAAAGACTGAGGGAATAAGAAAAAGGTAAAAATCTAAACAATAAGCAAACTAAGAATCAAATAGAATATATTTAATACTAAACAGAGCTTGAAAGTCCAAAAAAACAGAAATACTAGGTCAAAAAAGTATGTTCTTAAATGTACCCTGAACTCGGATTTCCCACTCAGAAAGTCAGAGCAACTTAGTTAACAATCCAAGGTGGTAGCAGCCAACATAAAACCTTTTATGATTTTTTTTTTTTTTATACCGGTTATGCCACTGTTGTGTATTTACACAAACACCACAAAATGTGCAACTGCATCAATTTCAACATTTCTGCGGATTCTGTTTTTCTTTCTGGTTCTGACTTCAGACAGCTTTGAGACATTTTGAGCTGTTTGCTGTCTCAGCAAATGGCAAAAAAATATCTACAGAGATTAGAGCAATATTTTACAGCATTTCCACACATAGCAATTTGTTCTTTTTGTTCTTCTATACTTAGTAAACTACATTTAGAAGATTGTAAAAAATAAAAAAAATCTCTTTTTTGCCCTTGAGTCTGTATCTGAAAGTAGTATGCTTTATATTTTATGATCCATCAATACTTGAGATGAGAATTTCTTGACATTTGTCTAGATTAAAAGACATTTATACATTTATATATATATTTTCACAATAAATTCACCACAAAGTCAAAGCCCGAGTTCAAAAGTATAGAGCTGAAATGACACAGGCACACGACTGTTCATTGACATTCTGGCACTCAGTCTGTACTCAGTCTGGTACATATTTTTAAAAAGATGACGAAAATGATATTGAGGTTTTTTTTGTGTGATCACACATGCTTGATAAAAATGTTCGTATACTTGTTTGTTGAGGTCCATCCTTGAGCCTTAGCCTTGGAGATGGAGTTGGAGTCCTGTGTGCTAATCAATAACAAATCAGCCCACTGGTGAGAGGACAGGAGAAGAATAGAAAAGGACAACAAAGGCCTGCCCTGCTCTCTCTATTTCACCCAGCTGCATCTTTCTGCTCTCACCTTGCTCCATCGACCCCTAACCCCCAAGTCAGCTAAAGAAACCCTCTGAATGTCCCCATGTAAACACAAAGCTACTTGCTATTCTTTATCACTTGACTGTGCGAATGTGTTTGCAGCCTGCTGCCCTTCAACTATTCATTACCAATGTAGCCCAGACTGAATTCTTAACAAAACCACAATACAAGCTCCTGCCACATCTACTTTTCAAGATGAGATGCAACAAAAAACAGCAATGTTTATTCTCAAGTGTTACATATTTTTAAGTCTACATTTAGCAGCTTGTATAAAATTGAGGGGTTGTTTACAAATAACCCTATTAAGTTCAATAGTAGTAAAGTATACAATTCTGAGTATTTTACTGTGAATAGAAAAAGCTCGCTCAGCAAGGACACTATCTACGCTCCACAGTATATTACATTCTCTAGCAGAAATGATGGAATAAGTGATTAGACAATAGTAAAGAAGTTAGATAATAACACAATGATAATGTTGGTTAAAAACAAACAATCCTACAATAAAACATGGTTTAAAAGGCTAAATAATAGAACAGCCACTTTAGTCAGCAAGGTTAAAAGAAGTAATAGTGATGGGCCATGGGCCCGAGCAGTGTTATCTGTGCTACCAACGACGGTCCATTGACATATTCATTCAAAGTTTAACTCCAAGAGACTTAAGTAGTAAATAAAACTTTTTGCCTTTTCAGGCAGTTTAAAAGTATTTATCAGTCCAAGTTCTGCAGTTATGGTCTTTACCTATTAGTGTTTTGGGGTTCTTTTTCATTTTAAAATAAAGAGTCAAAATTCTTAGGCACTAAATTTAGTACACTAGCCTGTAAAGGTTTTTGTTCCTCCATGGATATGCCTTCCTAGACCATCACTGCCCCACCACTAAACCAGTCATGTTAAATGATGTCACAGGCAGTATAACATTCTCAACAGCTTAACAAAGTCCTTTCATGTTTCTCACATGTGTTCAAGGTGAACCTGCTCTTATCTGTGAAATGCACAGAGCACCAGTGGTGGACCTACAAATTCTGGTATGCTGTGGCAAATGCTCAATGGTGCCAGGCAGTGAGCACAGGGCCAACTAGAGGATGCCAGGCTCTTAGACCACCCTTGTGAAGTCTGTTTCTGATTGTTTAGCCAGAGACATTTGCACCATTGGATTAAGGATCCTTCCTGCTTTTGGGTTCTTATGGGACATCTTTCCTTAGACTGTGCTGGGAGACAGTGACACAGCTGGCAATATTACATATTGATGTGCCATCCTGGGGGAGTTGGACTACCTGTGCAACCTCTATAGGGTCCAGGTGTGGCCTCATGCCACCAGTAGTGACCTTGACCTAGGCCACATGCAAAACTAATGAAAAAAACATTCAGGAAGATGAGGGGTGAAAAAAATGTTAGTGGCCTCCACCAGCTGATATTGTTTAACAACTGCCTCTGATACTTAACTGACCAGATCAGTATCCAAGAAGTTTAACTGACCTTATGCTATACTCTCTGCTATGATTGTGCAGTATGGAGTTTGCATAATCTTAAAAGAAGAGCATGTGATTATGCGAGAGTGCAGATTGCGAGTTTTAAGGGGTAAAAGTTAAAAAAGGATGAATGTTGCTCAGAGTTCAGGAAGTAGTTGATATAGACTGGGTGGAAGGGAAGAGCCTCAGCTGGTAAATCTTCTGAACAAAAGACAGAGGTGAAGATGTTAAGGTTTTCAGTGGGAGTTACCAGATTACAAATGCTCTTATAAGAGGGCCAATCAGGTTGAGTGGTTTGGAGGCAACGTCAGATATAATGGAGGCCAAATTAATCAAAATTCTTTGTAAGAGGATATAGGATGTTGAAAATGGAGCTCCGAGGCAGATGGAAAATGGGAGGACCTCAGAGAAGGTTTGTGGAAGTGGAGAGGTTGGTATGATGGAAGAGGATGCCAGAGGACAGAGGCAGATGATTTGGCAACCCCCAAGGAGAACAGCTGGAAGAAACAGGAAGAGCATAAACCTTGTTAATAAACTGCTAAATAAAGATGAAGGTCATTTTTTCACAGAGTTCTATATAACTTGAAGTTTATAAAAATATATTTTCCAAAGCTATTTCTGCCTTTAACCACACAGCATAGACACAAATACTGTGTATCTTTGTATTTGTGTGTGGGGGGGCAAACTTGTGAGTGTGAGTCCTCACCAGTGTGCAGCTTCAACAGAGCAAGAAAAAACTGGAGCGGATCCCAGTGGTGAGACTATTAGAGCTTGTGAATTATAAAACTATTAACCAGAATGTAACTTCCAATTAAAAGATGATTCAATATCAAAATCTGATGGCTGAATTTTGATTAAGGACAGACCCCATTAGGAGCGAAGGGAGATGGACGACAGTCAGCAACTGGGCCTCCACTTAAGAGGTAGTGGTCTAATCCAGATTTTTCTTTTTTGGGAAAATTAAGGTTAATTACTTTAAATAGCATGGCTAGGAGCAAATGAAGGGAGAGATGTATTTTAATTCTCTGGACAGTCGGGGGGCAGGTGGAGCAGGTGGACCTTACTATCTGCTGGAGGATATTGTCAGCCAAGGGTGAATGGCTACACACACACACATGTTGGTTTTACTATACTTCCAAGGACTACTATGCCCATTCTTAATAAGAACTTGTTTTAGCTTTGACCCTAAATCCTAATGCTGGATATTTTTCACTCATAACATATCTGAGCGTGTTTGATGATCTGCTGCAGCTTAGATACTATTTCTTCCCAGGCTAGGAAAAATGACTAAATATTGGTTCCCAACCAAGCTCAGCATTTCTAAAAAAAAACTGTCAAACACTGACTATTGGCAACAACGATTCTTAAAGACACTGACCATTAAAAAATGGAAACAAAACTGAACATGGATCCATCAACAGCCCATGCACAGTGCATGGTGCAGCTTGGAAGGAAAAGTGACTGGACATCTTTAGGTTTCTTAAAGATGTTTCACCTCTCATCCAAGAAATTTCTTCAGTTCTGCTTCCATGAAATCATTACAAAAGGTCGCCCCATTTTCTTTTTGCCTGGGAGACCAGTCTTCAACATATTATGTCCACTGGACAAAAACTGAATTTCTATTTTAACCATTAGACAGGAAAATAGTTCCTAACCATATCACAGATGTAACATTATGTACAGCTACTTTAAATACAAATGATATTTATTCATCAATTATCTTTTTCAATTGATCTTTTTATGCTAATTTCAGTAATTTAGGTTTCACGTTATGTTATGCTGAGTTCTGCAGAGTTTGTTACTATGTCAAAACTGGTGTTCTGTGGACAAATATTATGTTTAATGACAAAAAGAATGAGTCCCGTTTAGTTTAAAACTCTTGGAAAACATCTTATTTCATAGTGTAATCTTTGCATACTTGTTCCAAAGCAGCCTCTCTGTTGATTCACCCGCTTATTACATTCACAGTACACATTCACTGTGTCTTTAGGGATTCACTAGCTTAGCTTAGATCATAGCTGACTTGCTGCATGGCCTCTTTGCCTTTCCCCCTTGGTGCTTAGTGTGTAAGATGTTTAGTTACTCCTCAGCCTACTTTGGTAATGATGGTTTTTCAAACTAATGTAGCCTGTTTAAAGCACTGCTCAAAGAAGTCCTACCATTAATTAATGCTTCAATATTAAATATGATCAACCTATCTCTAATAATCAGCTACGTACCTTGAAGATGGCAGTGGTTAAACCCTTACTTTTGTCATGGTCCTGGGCCGTGTTGGCCCAGTATTCTTAGTTCTCTTGTATTTTTGTATTCAGTTCCCTGTTTAGGTTCTGTTTCCTGAGTTGCCCTGTTATGTTGTTCCCTGTGTGCTTTCCTTTGTGACTCTCACCCCCTGTGTGCTCCTCTATGTATTCATGAGCCCTTGTCACCTTTCGTGTTTTATTCCATGTTTTCCCCAGCCTGTTATGTCTGTGTTCTCCCCGTGCTCTCTCCTCCTGTCTGAACCTCTGTGTACTTCCTGTTTGACTCTGCCCGTCAGTGTTATGTTCACCCCGCCCTGTCTCGTTATGGTTATCTGTGTCAGCTGTGTTCCCCGTGTGTTCCCACTTTCCTCGTCAACCCTCTGTGTATTTCTGTCTGCGTCTCCCTCTGTTCGGCGTCGCGTTCTCCCTCATGTTGTGTGTTATTCTCCCCGTGGTTCCTGGTACATCTCATGTTTAGTTTTTCCAGTTTAGTTCAGTACTGTTTTGTGTTTCACCTTTAAGCCAGCATTAAAACTGTGATCTTTAAGTTTATCCCCGTGTCTGTGAGTCTGCATCTTGGGTCCTTCTCCTGCCTGCCACACAACGAATCATGACAACTTTATCCATCATTTGACCCCGCTGTCTGAGCTCAAATAAGGCCAATCTCCAACCTTCCTTTTATCTCAAAAATTCTTGAGAGTAGTTGTCAAACAGGTAACAGATCATCTGCAGAGGAATGGCTTATTTGAAGAGTTTCACAGAAACAGCTTTAGTGGAGTTTACAAATGATCTTCTTATGGCCTCTGACAGTGAACTCGTCTCTGTGCTTGTCCTGCTAGACCTGAGTGCAGTGCAGAGTGCTCTTTTCTTTATTGTTTTTTTTATTGATTAGCATTCAAATTTCTCAATGAATACAGAAGAAAACACGAGATAAGGCCAATCGAAAGGTATTGGCTGAAGCACATGCTTGTTATGCCAACCCTTTTAGCAAAAGATCATTCAGCAAGCAGCTCATTTACATAAGGCTTAAAGCAAAGCAAAACAAAACAATCAGAAAGACTTCCATCTTAGATAAGTAAATACATCAATTTAAATTTCATAAGAATAATCCAAACGTGTGGGACTAATAAATGTTATCTTATCTTATTTATATATTTTTCTAATACTCTAGATTTAAACATGTTTTTAAACGAGGAAGATGAACTACACCTTTTTAAATCACTGTCATAACTATTCCACAAATTAACACCTATAACAGAAACACATCATTGCTTTATGTTTGTTCTTACCTTGTTTTTTTATAAGATGTGTTCCCCTCAATTCATGTTGACTCTCTCTGACTTCAAACAGCTTCTGAGTACTGCAGCAAAGCATTTTTGTTTGTGCTTTGTACATTATCTGTGTCATTTTATTTTCAACTAGATCATAAAATTTCAGGGTATTCAAATTAATAAACAAAATGTTAGTTGGGTCTATATGGTTTGATTGATTTATGATTCTTATAGCTCTTTTTTGTAACATAAAAAAGATAGGAAGAATATTGGTTTTATATGCATTACCCCTTAGCTCTACGCAATAAGTCATATATGAAAGCAACAGAGAAAAATAAAGCGTATATAATGATTTCTTGTTTAGGGCATCCTTTGTTTTCTGGAGAATAGCAATGGTTTTTGACATTTTTGCTTTCACATAAGACTTCCAGCGAAACTTATTAGCCATTATCACTCCAAGAAATGTATTTTCATAGACTTGTTCAATTTCAATTCCATTAACCCTGATTTTAGCCACATTTTTCAGTTGTCTGGTGCAAAAAATAATACATTTAGTTTTATTTATATTTAACGATAATTTATTTATGTCAAACCAGTTTTTTAAATTTATTTAACTCCTTTTCCACTGTAGTCAGAAGGTGTTCTAGGTTTTTAACTGAGCAATACAGAGTTGTATCATCAGCAAACAAAACACATTTTAACAATTTAGTAATATTACATAAATCATTTATATATAATATGACACATAACACAAAGCCCCAGGGAACCCCACAAGTTACCTTCGACTGATTTGATTTATTGATTTGAACATACTGATATCTGTTATGCAGGCCCACTTGCACGCTATTATTCATCCACTTGTATTCTAGCCCTCTTCTACCATCTCTCTCTAGTTTTTTCATTATTATATACTATGATCAATTATATCAAATATGGCGTTATTTTTGTGCCTCTATTCTGAGCGCACGTAAAAGCAAAATGCCAATGTTGCATTTTAAGAAGAAGATTATTTTGAGCAAAGAAAAGTTTAATATGAGTGAACAAAATGTATTTCAGTCTTTGTTTTTATCCATATACACACACACATAACAGCCCCTCTTGTTCAGTTGTTAGCATTTGCTCTTGCACAGATCTCTGGTCTGTGTGCCGACTAGTGATGGGATTTCCGTCTCTTTTTAGAGAACTGGCTCTTTCGGCTCCGAACCGGCTCTTTGGGTTGTTTTGTTGCTTTAATTAATTTATTATTAACAATGATATAAAATTATGTACAAAAGGAATTACTAATGTAAAAAAAAAAAAAAGTGGTTTTCTTTATATATGTTTATTAGGGGTGCAACGATACACAAAATTCACAGTTCGGTTCGGTTCGATACTTTGGTGTCACGGTTCGATATTTTCTCGATACAAAAAAAATGTTCATGCCTTTTTAATTTGTCATTTATTAAAATTATAAATATATATTTTAACTCAAAAGTACAGTTTTTAAATTTAACCCTAACCCTTGTGCGTGTTTTTTATTTTGACAGCGAATGCGCACCCCTGGTTATATAGCTCATCATATTGCAGCCACAGAAATTATTTTGTCCATGAAACCATAAAGCTGCACTTTCTTTTTGCCTTATAGTCTGATTTGTCATAACTTTTCCGTTTTGTGGTAAGCTTTTCTTTGGCTGTCACTTCTTCACCCTGACCTGTCTTATTTGGCTCAGCAGAACTAAAATATAAATCCTGCTGCTTTTACACAGGCACTCACATAAGCTCAGCGATTCTCTGCGCGATCAACCTCTCACATGTTTAAGCTTGCTGCGGGAGATTTCACTTGTCATGTTTGCGTAGTAAGCTAACGATTGATAAGACGATGTCAGAGGAATTGGTGCACAAATTATCATCACTCACAGATCAGTGCTGTTGCCCTCTATACACAGTTCGCGCGATTGCAAAGTGAAAGCAAAAAAACAAGCGCAAATTCAAACGCGATTTCAATATGTCACATATTGACAGTGGCTCACCGATGCCAATGACATAATTACCCAGCTACATTTCCGAAAGAATGCAAAAGCATTGACATATATTTTTCCTTCCTACAATAGCCCGATGGGCAGGGCAGGTAAAGTTTGTAGCATGCATGCTTGTTGTTTTTGTCTGCTTCCACTTGTCTTTGCACTAGGATGATGTCGGCGTAAATGTGCAGTCATATTCGTTGTGTTCCTACTAGTCAGGGCTCTAGACTAACTTTTTGCCATGGGCGTACCGGTATGCCTAACTTTAAAAAGTTAGGCATACCGGCACAAAAGTTAGGCGTACACAAATTTTATAATAATTTATATAATATAATGTGTTTTTCTGGATACACTGTGCTTTTTCAGCATTCAAAGATTGATGACACCGTGTCAGAGCACTGGCTATGAATTTCAGAAGGATCAGGCCTTAACTTAACAGAAAAGTTAGCAATAGTTCTTTTCCTATTACAGCTACATCCACTTCTGTCGTGCCTAGGCTGCTCACTAGGGCTGGGTATCATCACTGATTTCTATAATCCATTCGATTCCGGTTTTCAAAGTCCCGATTCGATTCAACGTAGCCTCAGACAGTCAGAAATATTATAATTCTGATCATTTATCAGTACTGACCTCTTCAGAATTGTGAACATCACAGCAGATGCCTTTGTGTGAAAGTAACTGAGAATAAAACACAGAAAAACATGAAGGAGATTTTCCCTGGTCTGGCTTTTTATAGCAGATAACCTTAAAAATATTCTACAATGTTCTGCATATAAAGTTTAAATTTCTTCAGTATTGAACAACAGAAAAAATAGGCTTTCTTGTCCGAGGTCATTTAAGTGAAAAAAAGAAAAGAAAAAGACAGCAGCCACAGCGCTGTAAACAACGGTAGTAATAAGCGAATGAATAATACAGAAAACAGAGATTGGAGACGGGAAACTGTTCTTCAAGTACAGAGATAGAGAGAGAGAGAGCTAGCTGTGCATGGAGTGTGATTTTAATAGTCGTGGAAGCAAAACAGCAAAATTCATGACGACATTGATCAAATGTGAAGCGCAGTTTGCTGCTTCTTTTGCTGCTGGCTCGGTGAATTTTGGTTGGAGAGACAAAACCTGCAGCTCAGAATCAGCGCAAAAACACGTAATCACAGCGCGGACCGGACGCATCAGAATCCCTAAGCTCCGACAGCGTGTCCGTCTACGGGCTGTCGGGTGAGAAAGCCGAGAAAGACAAAGTTGATTCTGATGCGTCGGTTCGCTCTGTGTTTATGTCTTTGTCTGGAATCCGTGTACCTGCTCTCATCTGCTGTTTGGTTGTTGTTGAAATGGTTTTGTGAACTTTAATCTGAGAATCTGGCGTTTCTGGCAAAACACAGTTATATTTAAAAGTCGATTCAGGATTTAATGAATTGATATCACTTTATTCAAGCTACTCACCTCCCACTTTCACCTGCACTTTCAACTGGACCACGGCCAATCAGAGAGGTCCTGCCCCTGACTATCTCTGATTGGTTTAGTCCACGATAGAGGCAAAATGTGTGTCTGTTGTTGACCACAGGGAAGGTTGCAGATTTTTATTATTTTTTTGCTACCCGAACAGTTGGTCGCACAGGCACAACCAAATTTTTTTTTTAGTCGCACCACTGAAAAATTTGGTCGCATTTGCGACCAAATTGGTCGCACTCTAGAGCCCTGCTAGTGCTTTCAGGTTAATCTCGTTGAAATGACCTTAACGCCACAACACGGCAAATCGCCGTTAACGAGCTACCCCTGATAGCCCTGTGCATGGGGCTAGACGGCCAACACGTTAACGAGCTAACTGCACTAACACACTAGTTCCCACCCATGTAATTGAGCATTGCGTGGCACATCCAACATACTGTTTTACTTTAATCCATGACGCGCTTACCTTCAGGGTCATACGTCACATGAAAACCAAAATAATTCCAAACGCCAGATCTGAATGAGGGTGGGGGTGGTTCAATTTGCCATGTTGCAAGGAGAGCTTAACTTCTGTCTCGCTAGCTTGCCCTGCGCTCTTCCTTCTGACGATGCTGTCTTTGTTGAGCGCTCAGTGGATCTGCGCTCAACAGTGCAGCCTAGGCGGAGTAGTCGAACACAGATTCACTGAGCGCTCAACACAGACAGCATCGTCAGAAGTAAAGTTGATAAAATAAATTACAAATTTTGTATTGTTCTATACATGTGCGTACCGAACCGAAAGCACTGTATTGAACGGTTCAATATCGATACGAATATCGTTGCACCCCTAATGTTTATATATAAATATATGTGGTGGCCCCTAGAGACAAAACACGTACAAACTCCAAAACACATTTCTAGCATGAACTGTGCTACTGCGAGTGTAACTACCGCCCCTCCCCCCTCTGCCCAGCGCAAAGCACAAGGATCACATGCAGAGTGAAGCGGAAAAAAAGAGAGGGTGAGAAAAGGAAAAAAAAACCACGGCTCGCGACATTCACGTCAAAGATCCGGCTCTAAGAGCCATTTCGTTTGCGACCGACACATCACTAGTGCCGACAGATATCTGCGGACCTGCTCTCAGAGTATTGTTCGTGCTCACAACATCTCTGCTTCGTGCGCGCTCAACTCTCTGTATACCGTTATAAGTGTGCCACAAAACCAACCATTCACAGACTTGAATGCAAAAATTTGGATTGACTGTTACAGTCTCTAATCAGCTCGCTAGCTACTGTATTCCAGAAACGGTCCAGAATGTGGCTAAATCCATTTTCGCTTAGTATGTATAATAATAATAAGAAGAAGAAGAAATATTATCTATAAAGCGCCTTTCAAGACACCCAAGGACACTGTACAATAGATAAAAACACATAATAGAACAATGACACAATGATACAATTATTTCATTTTAAAATATATAATTTTTTAAGACCATTATTGGTTTTAATCTAGTTTAAACCAAACCACTCCACTGGACTTAGCTACATTCTGGACCATGTTTCCGGAATGATACTGCCTAAGGGAAGCATACATAGACATAGCATACATTTTCACTACTATGCAGATGATACCCAACTTTATCTATCAATGAAGCCAGATAATATGCAACAATTAGTTAAACTGCAGGAATGTCTTAAAGACTAAAAGACCTGGATGACTTCTAATTTCCTGCTTCGAAATTCACGTAAAGCTGAGTACTAGGCCATAAAAATGTTAGAAATATGGTATCTAACTAGTAACACCAGTAACACTGTCAGGAATTTTAACCAGGATTTAGCTCTATGTAAATTGAATGGAACTGGGGTCTCAGAGTAGAACCACTACTCCTCAACACTGGAAGGAGCCAGTTGAAGTGGTTAGAGCATCTGACTAGGATGCTACTTGGACACATTGTAGATGAGGTATTTTAGAGATCGGAATAATCGTCCCATCAGAAGGAGGCAGAGGACACACTTGAGAGATTGTGTCTTAGGTGTTGCTCTAAAAAATAAACGTATAATCTGTAGTTTTAGTTTTCATATTTTTGGATAAACTCATCCCACTACTTTTACTCCTAAATATCTTACCAAGTTAATATTATTACTTATTTATTTTTATTTATTTATATTTTTGTTCTTGACTGAAATGTCAAAAAAGGAACATGTAACAAAATGTAAAATACAATAAAAACAATTCGGGGTAGCTGTAGCTCTGGAGGTATTGAACAGGAAGAAAAAAGGTGACGGTGAGACAGCGGAGGCTCGAAGCGAGGAGGAGGTTTAAACCGTGTCTGCCGTCTATCGTGATGGGTAATGTGCGATCGTTGGCAATTAAAATCGACGAGCTCTCAGCACTGGTACGGAGTCAGAGGGAATACCGAGAGTGTAGCCTGATGTGTTTCACCGAATCATGGATGCACCAGGACATTCCCGATGAGAATGCTTCCGTGGAAGGCTTCCACACTGTTCGGGCGGACAGGGACAGCATCGCTAGCGGTAAGCGGAAAGGAGGTGGGCTTGCTGTTTTAGTTAACAACCGGTGGTGTAACCCTGCCAACATAACAATCAAAGAAAGGATTTGTTGCCCGGACACTGAACTGTGTGCTGTTGGACTCAGGCCGTATTATTTACCCAGGGAATTCTCTCACGTCATCTTGGTGGCTGTCTATGTTCCCCCCTCTGCTAACCCCACAGCTGCATGTGACACTATCCACTCTGCCATAGCTCGGCTACAGACTCAGCACCCGAGTGCCTTTATTGTGATCTCGGGTGACTTCAACCATGTATCACTGGACAATACACTACCAACATTCAAACAATATGTGGACTGTCCCACCAGGGGAGAGAAAACTTTAGACTTACTGTATGCTAACGTCAAGGATGCATACAGCTCCTCCTCCCTCCCCCCACTTGGTAGGTCAGATCATAACCTGATTCACCTCACCCCCCGCTATGTGCCAATTGTGAGGAGGGAACCTGTGACCACCAGGACTGTCAGGAGGTGGTCAGAGGAGGCCTTAGCAGAACTACAGGGCTGTTTCGAGGTGACCGACTGGGAAACACTCTGTGAGCCTCACGCCGAGGACATCAATGGGCTTACTGAGTGTATCACAGACTACATAACTTTCTGCACCGACTCCATTGTTCCAGCTCAGACTGTTCATTGTTACCCAAATAACAAGCCGTGGGTGACTAAGGACATCAAAGCCCTCCTCAACAACAAGAAGAGGGCTTTCAGAGGGGGCAACAAAGAGGAGGTGAGGAAGATCCAGGTGTTACTAAAGGACAAGATCAGAGAGGCTAAAGACAATTACAGGAGGAAGCTGGAGTGGAAACTCCAGCAGAACAGCATGAGAGAGGTGTGGAGGGGCATGAAGACCATCACTGGATTCAGGCCAACCAACAACAGGGGAACTGAGGGAGGTGAGAATAGAGCCAATGAGTTGAATCTGTTTTTCAATAGATTCGACACCACAGTGTCTGCTCCTACCCCCACAACCTCACCTGTAGTCAGCCTGGAATCCAGAGCCACACCACTGTGCCAGCCTCTCTCTTCACATGGCGCTGTTGCCTCCTGTGAGATTCCTGACACCCCTCCCCCACCCATCACCTTCACTCAATACCAGGTTGAGATGCAAATGAGGAGACTTCACTCAGGCAAGTCTGCTGGACCAGACGGAGTGAGTCCCCTTGTCCTCAAGACCTGTGCCCCCCAGCTGTGTGGAGTCTTTCATAAACTGTTTATGCTGAGTCTGAGTCTGCAGAGGGTCCCGGTGATGTGGAAGACATCATGCCTCGTCCCTGTACCAAACACGCCACGTCCCAGTGGCCCCCATGATTACAGGCCCGTGGCATTGACCTCCCACATCATGAAGACCCTGGAAAGGCTCATCCTGGACCAGCTGCGACCCATAGGTTAGGAGGGAACTGAGGAGGATTAATGGCAAGAAGGCAGCGGGTCCAGATGGCATCAGCTCGAGGGTCGTCAGGTCCTGCGCGGACCAACTGTGTGGGGTGATGGAGCACCTCTTCAACCTGAGCCTGAGGTTGGGAAGAGTCCCACAGCTCTGGAAAACCTCCTGTGTTGTACCAGTGCCAAAGACTTCACGCCCCAAGGACCTCAACAGCTACAGGCCGGTGGCTCTGACATCCCACCTGATGAAGACCCTGGAGCGGTTGGTCCTGGCTCAGCTTCGGCGCCTAATAAGCTCATCACTGGACCCACTTCAGTTTGCCTACCAGCCTGGCATTGGAGCGGATGATGCCGTCATTCACCTCCTACATCGTTCCCTCGCTCACCTGGAGACCGCTGGAAGCACTGTGAGAATCATGTTCTTTGATTTCTCCAGTGCCTTCAACACCATTCTTCCCTCGGTTCTAAAGGACAAGCTGGTGAACTCTGGAGTGGACCATCACCTCACTACCTGGATCCTGGACTACCTCACCGACCGACCACAGTATGTGAGGACTCAGGGCTGTGTGTCGGACAGGGTCGTCTGCAGTACGGGGGCCCCACAGGGAACGGTTCTGGCTCCGTTCCTCTTCACCATCTACACTGCAGACTTCTCCCACAATTCCACCCAGTGCTTCCTGCAGAAGTTCTCTGATGACTCTGCAATAGTCGGCCTCATCACTGATGGGGACGACAAGGAGTACAGAGGTCTGACCCAAGACTTTGTGGACTGGTGCCAGCTGAACTACCTCCAGATCAACGCCAGTAAAACCAAGGAACTGGTGGTAGACTTCCGCAGGCACAAGCATTCTCCACTGCAACCACTGAACATCCAAGGTATGGACATTGAGGCTGTGGACAGCTACAGGTACCTTGGTGTTCATCTGAACAATAGACTGGACTGGACTCATAACTCAGACGCCCTCTACAGGAAAGGGCAGAGCAGGCTGTACCTGCTGCGGAGACTCAGGTCGTTTGGAGTGGAGGGCCCACTCCTGAAGAAATTCTATGACTCTGTTGTGGCTTCTGCTATCTTTTATGGCGTGGTCTGCTGGGGCGGCAGCATCTCTGCTGGGGACAGGAAGAGACTGAACAGGGTGATCCGAAGGGCCAGCTCTGTTCTAGGATGCCCTCTGGACCCAGTGGAGGTGGTGAGTGACAGGAAAACGGCGGCTAAGCTGTCATCCCTGATGGACAACATCTCCCACCCCATGCAGCAGACTGTGACAGCACTGAGCAGCTCCTTCAGTGGGAGACTGCGGCACCCACGGTGTGGGACGGAGAGATTTCGCAGGTCTTTCCTCCCCACTGCTGTCAGACTCCATAATAAAGACTTTAACTGATCAAGCACACACATCCATACATATGCAATAATACTAAGTGCAATAATCCTTTCTGTCATCGTTGTATTTTTACTCAGTTGTATATAGTATTTGTATTTGTATTCTATTTTTATCTTATTGTATATTTATTTTATTTTATTCTACTGTATATAGTATTTTATTTTATTATATTCTGTACAGTTGTGTACTGTATTTATTCTTATTGTATTCTAATTTTTGCCTCATAACTTTTGCACTGTCCACTTCCTGCTGTGACAAAACAAATTTCCCAAGTGTGGGACTAATAAAGGTTATCTTATCTTATCTTATCTTATAGTAAGACCACACCTGGATCCCCTTCAGTTCGCTTATCAGCCTCGTCTCGGAACTGAGGACGCCATCATCTACCTGCTCAATCGTGTCTACACCCATCTGGACCAGCCGGCGAGCACTGTGAGGGTCATGTTTTTTGACTTTTCCAGTGCTTTCAACACCATTAGGCCGACCCTCCTGGGTGATAAGTTAGCAGCGATGCAGGTGGATGCTTCTCTGGTGTCCTGGATTGTTGATTACCTGACAGGAAGACCACAATATGTACGTCTCCCACAGTGTGTGTCTGACAAGGTGATCAGCAACACAGGGGCACCACAGGGGACTGTCCTCTCCCCCTTCCTCTTCACCCTCTACACCACAGACTTCAGCCACTGCACAGAGACCTGCCATCTTCAGAAGTTTTCTGATGACTCTGCGGTGGTTGGATGCATCAGCAGGGATGATGAGACAGAGTACCGGGCTGTGGTCGACTCCTTTGTCACGTGGTGTGAGCAGAATCATCTGCAGCTCAACGTGGCAAAGACCAAGGAACTGATCGTGGACTTCAGGAAGACCAGGAAACACTTGACCCCTGTTTCAATTCAGGGGGTCAGTGTTGACATTGTGGAGGACTATAAATACCTTGGAGTACACATTGACAATAAACTGGACTGGGCTAAAAACACCACAGCACTTTACAGGAAGGGCCAGAGTCGTCTCTATTTTTTGAGGCGACTGAGGTCCTTCAACATCTGCCAGAAAATGCTGAGGATTTTCTATGAGTCTGTTGTGGCCAGTGCGATCCTCTATGCTGTTGCATGCTGGGGGAGCAGGCTGAGGGTCGCAGATGCCAACAGACTTAATAAACTAATCCGTAAGGCCAGCAATGTTGTGGGGATGGAGCTGGACTCCCTCAAGGTGGTGTCGGAGAGGCGGATGCTGTCCAAGATAAAGACAATGTTGGATAACACCTCCCACCCACTCCATGACATGCTGGTCAGTCACAGGAGCACGTTCAGTGAGAGACTGAGATTACCGAAAAGCACCACTGAACGACACAGGAAATCATTCCTGCCTGTGGCCATCTCCCTGTACAACGCATCCACTTAACACACTGTTTGCTGCTACAGCTACACATGTTTCTTTTCCAACTATTTATTTATGAGTGACTTATGTATGTATGTATGTATATATATGTATATATTGTACTATTCTTAGTTAGTGTATTGTCTGTCTTGTCTTAATGTTGGTTTAAAAAAAATTTTAATGGAGCACTGTAACAAAAAATAATTTCCCCCAGGGATCAATAAAGTATTCTGATTCTGATTCTGATTTGTGAATCTTTTCAAATCATTTTCAAGTTGCAATCCTCAATTTTAAGCTGATTTATAAATGAATTATAAAGTGATAATACTGTCCCATACAGGTTTTCACCCATGAGTCTGGGGTTATTCCCTGTGCCATATCCCCCCCCCCCCCATTGTTCAAGGGAAATTTTATGCTATTTTTAAGTTCACTTTCATCTTCTGGGTCTCTATAGTTTAATTTTCACTTACTCTTTGGTTAAGTTAATGCACCCAAGCTACTTGGCTACAGAAAAAAATATGATTTAGGCAGTAACATTTGCAGTAATAATCTTTATGAAATCTATATTTTTTCATGACAAATGCAGCCCAAAAATGTTGCCAATCTGTTGAATAATAATTAATTTACATTTCCTTTTTTTTTTTTTTTTTTTTTTTTTTTTTTAAATGACATCAGAAACAGCAGTATGCGACATTACGTGATGGCAGAGCTTCAGTTCATCCTTTGTCATTTTTTTTTTTTTTTTTTTTTTAATAAATAGGACAGGGGGAATGAATGAGAGAGAGAGGGGGAGAGAAAGAAAGAAAACCAAAGGGGAGAAGAGACGGTGAGAAGGGGGGGGGAAGAGAGAGAAAAAAAAAAAACTCCTGGGTCACCTGTATGGAGAAAAAACAAACAAACAAACAAACAAACAAAAACAAACAGAGGAGACAGCAAACAACAAAGAGCAACATAATAATAGAGAAAACAAAGCACCATCACAATAAACTAGCTAGTCATAGATATCAGTATTTACTAAGTAATAAACGATATTGTGCAGCACGCAAGATAGACAGCGCACAGTGTGCTTTGAGGCAGCAGCCAAGAAAGCTTTAGTCCGCGTCTGTGAATACCCATGTGTGCATACCTGTGTGGATCAGCATGCTTGCATTCCAAAGGTTTCTCCATGTAATGATCTGCTAGGGAGTGTGGGGGGGGCCACAGCCCCGTCCTCCAGGGTGTGAAGCGGGTATGGAGGAGATCAAAACTCCAGACATCCAGAGGCCCCCAGAACACAAGAGACCATGGAAGACCAACAGAGGGGCAGCCGCGCCACTGTCCCAGTAAGAGCTGAGGAGAGTCCCAGATGAGGGCTCGCCCAGCAGCCGCGGAGCAGAAGCCAGGGGGAGTTGCAGTGACGCGCCCGTGAGCTCCGCCGGCCCCCAGCTGCGCCTGAGTGACCGAGCCCTAGGCCGAGAGGCCGGGGGCACCCCACCTCCAAAGGGGCCCGAGCGAGCCCCAGGCCCCAGGCCCCGACAAGCGGCCGCCAAGGAGTGAGCCGGTGTGCACCCGGACGCCCACCCCCAGACACAAAGAACCACCAACACACCGACACCTGAGGGAGTCCGCCACCGGCAGGGGAAGTGGTGGTGGGTGGAGATAGGCCTCCAAACCTTGGAGGGCCTGAGGTGTCCCCAGAGAGGTGGCGTCTGATACCCAACCTGACATATAGACACAGACATACAGGCACACACAGACACAAACATCCATTCCCACCCTCATGCTCTCATATGCACTCACTCCACACTCAACCAACGTGGAGACAGACATAAAGAGACGCTGTACACACGATCACACTCCCCAAGCGTACTCTACAAACCGGGTCTAGGTACCCTTGCCCCTGGAGGGGGGAATTGCACCCAGACCCAGGTGGTGTTACCCTTTTCCCTGCGGTGGGGAGAGGCAGACCACCCCGACTCCGCAGCAGCAGGGAGGCCCCACACCCCAGACCGCAGTCGGACGGCCAACTCCTCCTACTAGCCCTCCCGCTCCAGCAGGCCGCAGAGAATGGGGGTGGGAGAAGACTCCAAACCTCCCTCCACCCGCTCATTGTAGTGTTGATGCATATGTGTTCTAAGGTGCAATTAAAACCCAGGAGGGCATGGAGCTACCTGCCAAGGAGCAGCAGGTAAGCGCATAGTCCCTCCTGCTAACCCTCAATGACTAAGTGTATTTAAAATTGAGAGGTGGGCAACGACGTCAGGGGTGAGGTATACACCCTGATGGTGATTTGGACTCCGTGATTGTGCCCACCCCCAAGATCCTATATGTATGTGTAATGAGAGTGTGAATAATGTGAATGTCTAAGTTGTGGGATAAAATTGAGGCAGAGGCAGCCAGAAGGGGACAGGGGGGGGTAGCCTCCTCTGCACCCTGGTGACATACCCCCACTCCAAGGCCCTGCATGTGTGGGTGGTTGTGGAGGAGCGGGAAGAGGGAGGCAGCTGGAGATGGGGAGGGAAGGAAGGGAGGGGCAGGTAACCCCTCCCTGGGGCCAGCTCCCCCGCTGACCCCAGTAGGCACTCCCACCCTCCGCGACCCGCCAGGGAAGGGGGGCCCAGGCCCATCAGACCGGGGCCCAGTGCAGTAGCGCCCCCCGGCTCCACAGAGCCCTGGACAGTCCACCCAACCCCACCACAGAGAAAACTGCACCCACCCCACCAACCACACATCTTCCAGACTACATAAGACGGTAAACGCCCAGGCTGAGATCTTCCTCCACCTCTCCTGTATCTCCCCCTCCTGCAGAGAGTTCCTGAGAGAAGAAAGCTCCTGCAAGATGTGACCATCCCCCCCACCAGTTGAAGAGCCCCCCAGGCGGCTCGATGCACCGGCGGCACCCTGCTCCAGGGCCGGGCCCCCATGCACCCACCTGCCCACAACCCCGGCAACACACCAACCAGGACCCGAGCCCCCGAGGCCCGGCCCGGGCCCCAGCCCAGAGACGGAGCGCCCCCAAAACCTCACGCCCATCCCGGACCCACCCAGGGGCAGCCAGGTTGCCAGGTCAGTAACCCACGTCCGTCAGCACAGACCCTCCCCTAGCCCCGCTGCACGCAGCCGCGAGGAAACAGTCACCTGAGAGCCAACAGAGCCCTCAACCGGACGTGACCGCTACCCCGGGTTGAGCCCCCCAAGGAAGATGCCTCCGGGGAACCCCCCGACGCCCTAAGCCTGTCCCTACCCCCTCACCAATCACAACAGTGAAGGCGGGACCAAACTATGACCCCCCACCCCCACTAGGTGATGGAGCTGATAAAAGGGGCCCAGAGCAATTGATCTAATGTGGTGGCAGAGGCTGTGTCAAGACTAATGTAATCTAATAGATAATTTCTATATTGGTTAGAATTAAGATTATTTTTATTTTTCCAGTTCATGAGGACTGTTTTCTTGGCTATGCATAGGGCAGTGAAGATCATATGGGCTATATTCTTAACCAAGAAATGTTGGGGGAAAACTCTGTAAAAAACCCAGGAGAAATAAAGACACAATGAGACAAAGTTACTTTCTTTATCAAACGTGTACACGGGTGAGCTGCTAAGAACAACTCACAACGTGTACAGAGGCTGGGCACTTTTTATAGGAAAGACAGTGAGAACAGGATAAGAAAAATACAAAACAGATAAAATAAACAACTCCATATGTGGCGCTAGTCTCGTCAGCAGAGAGCTGGGAGAAAGCTGTGAGAGATAAAACAATCTAAAACAATGTGTCCCAAAACAGTATGTTTTTGCTGAGAAAGTCTAAAAAGATAATTCTAAACTAATCTAACCATAGACAAAAGGGCATGCTTGCACATTTAAAAGAAGGTAAAGAAACATAGAATCATTTTTCCTGTAACATTCCCTCCTGTTTTAACTTATTTTAAATGTATACAACAATTGTCTGTGAAGGTTATTTATTAAGTATCTTAAGCAATTTTTTAATTTTCAAAATGTCAGCATAGCAGAAATGGAAATCATTTGGTCTAAAGAATAAAACAAAATAAAATAATAAAAAGAACAAAGAAAATCATAGTAAATGAAATAACAAGTGGAATAAACAAGAAAAAATAATAAAACTAAACTACAAAAAATAAAAGGATGAAAACCTTATGTTTAAAATGATGAAAACCTTATATTGTACCTGCATAAACTACTAATGTGTTAATCAGTGCATGATCACTTGACAAGTCATTTTTAATCACCACGTCATTCATTAGCAGTTATTACAAGTTCTCCTCTAACAGAATTGCAACGGGATGCTGTTCTTCTTGAGGCATGGCAACATAAGCAGTCATTGTAGTTGTTATCATCTTTGAAATCATTACTCTTAGACATGGCGGTGTAGCTGCTCCAGATGTGTGGTCAGTGACATATTTCTGCAGAATGGTCAAATTCTGCAAAGCTTCATAAATGTCTCCGCTTACAAACTCCTCCTTGTGATGCTGTTAGCAGGTCTAGAGTCAGTCTGTTCTGCAGCACCATCGTTCTGATGGCCTTCTGTTCTCCTGCTAAAGCCGGTCCCAGGGTCTTTGTCAAAGTTGATGCGTCGTAGCAGAGCATATCGGTTGATCTCCACATGATCCCGCACCTCGGCAGCTCCAATGCCGGGGATCAAGCTCTGTAAGAATTTCACTCCTCCTCAGATGCGAAACTCTGGTTCCTTTACTGCTTGGTGCCGTCCGTGCACATCCTGTCTGGTACTGAGTCTTTGTTTGTAGTGGCATCCGGTAGATAGGTGAGTAGGCAGCTCCCCCACTGCCCGCGATCCATTGTTCATCACACATACTGGCAGTTGCGCTGCGTTCAGCTTGTTCAGTAGAATTACATCAGGCAGTGGGTCTGAGACTTGGGGCCAGGTCAGTAGGTAGGTCTGTCCGGAACAGTTCACATTTGTGGGTGATGATGACCTCCAGGTTGCTTTTGCTGGGATGCTGTAGTTGGCCTTGGACCAAAGAGTACCGTAGCCTGGATGTGTTGCCAGGCCCAACAGACACCAACTGCGATCTTCAGGTATGCTGTACGGCCACAGGCCAGACGTCTGCGAGGATAGGGGCATATGGGTACATGCATAGCAGTCAGTTTTATTATTCCAGTGAGCTGTAGTGTTCATAAACTGCCACCAAAAGTTAGTGGCGTAGCCATGGGGAAACTTGGTGTACTGTCCTTTGTCATACAGTGTCTGCCTTTTCTTCATATTGCGTGACTTGTTGTCCCTCACGGAAGCAAAGATGAGGAGCCCGGCCATGGTCAGGGCCACTGCAGTTATTAAGAGCCACCACCTCATGACGACGGGACACACCCTCCTGTCGCGAGTAGACCCCCCGGCCAGGAAAGCTGACCCCTCCACCGGGCGAGATCACAACAAGTGGGCAAGCCTGCTGTCAGCTGTGTTTAGATGGCTTCACTTACTCGCCTGCAGTGACTCTGATGGATCCAGGATGGTCGTTCCGCAATTTTGCAAGCAGTCGGTGTAGTGAGGAGGACTTGGTATGGCCCCTCCCACCTGGGTGTGCTCCAGTTTTTCCTTTGGAGCACCTTGATCAGAACCCAGTCACCGGGCTTTAGTCTGCAAGACACTGGAGAAACATCATCAGGTTGTTGATTATGTACAATGATCTCTTTGTTTTCCAATAGCTTAGACATCCATTCTGCTAATGTGTTTTCTCTGATTGCTTTGTCTATTGGTTGACTGGTGATCGGCAGTGGGAACGGCCTGCCATGAATGATTTCAAATGGAGTTAGTTTATGGGAGCCTTGCGTTAAGCGCATCCACATTTTCACTAAACCCAAACATTCAGGCCACGGCCTTCCTGTTTCTGCCATGCATTTCCTGAGCCTTTGTTTTATAGTGCCGTTAGTTCTCTCTACAAGGCCTGCGCTCTGAGGGTGATAAGCACAGTGGTGTTTTATGCTGAAACCGAGTGCTTCAGAGACCTTAGTGATGACATCATTTACAAAATGAGTGCCGTTGTCTGATCGTATCAAAGCTGGGATGCCATATGTGGGTATGAAGTGATTGCACAGACACTTTGCTACTGAAATTGCATCTGCCTTTTTCACTGGATAGATTTCCGGCCATTTTGAGAACACGTCTATAACCACTAGGGCGTATTTCGACCCTTGACATTCGCTTAGTTCAATAAAATCCATATGAATTGTGTGAAAAGGATAAGGTGGAGTGGGAAAACGGCCTCTTTTTGGTCGCAGATTTCCCTGAGCATTATATTTTTGACACGTCATGCACGTTCTGACAAATTGTTTTGCTGAAGTTTCAAAATTTACAGTGTAGAAATGAGAGTTGACAATACAGGTCATTCCCCCCGATGACAAATGCGTATAGCCATGAGTCACTAATGCCGCCATCTTGTGGAGAGATTTTGGCAGCACTGGCTTGCCATAACACATCATTAAGTCGTTTGTCAGAACTGCACCGTGTTTTAGCCATTTTGCCTGCTCTGCTGTGCTTGCTGCTTTTTGTTCATTTTTCAACACATCCAGTGGAATCTGATGTGTGTTTACTGCCATCAATGTGATGTTTGTCTTTTGTGCCGCCAGTTTTGCTGCTCTGTCAGCAAAGTTATTGCCTGTAGCAATGAAAGAGGCGTTGTAAGAGGTTGGCATGCTGAACTGGTTTTCCGGTTGGTGTAATCATTCCTCTGGTTTTCCAGATTTTTTGCAAAATGATGCACAGCAGAGAAAACATACTGGCTGTCTATATAAATGGTTATTTGTTTATCTTTGTGTATTTCACATGCGCAAATCACAGCTGACAGCTCAGCGCTCTGTGCAGAATATGAAGAAGAAAGTGGTTTTGCTTCTATTATTTTACTATCTGTGGTTACTGCGTAACCTACACAATTTCGGCCTGTGCTGTAAGGTCAAATGCTGTTCTCCTAGCTTCCACACTTGCTGATCATAAGGTGGATCTGGGCCTGGAGTTTGTTTAAATCTCAGAATGTTGTGATACTCGGTCGGTTTCTGGAAAGTGGATGTGGCGGGTGTCATTTAGCATGCACTCAGGTGTAATACCAGAAAAGAATGGCATGACTGCTATCTTAAGTTTTGTCAGAGCGTCTCTACCTAGCAAATTTACTGGACACGACGGGTCATATATGCATTTAATAAAGCACCTGCGGCCACTTGCTGTATGTACTAGTTCTAAAGGGGCAGTTAATTGTTGTACAGTTGTGTGGCCTGAAGCTGACTTTACAACTAATTTGTCCTTTGAAAACTGTCAGTTTAAGTGGCTGCCTCAAAACTGTTTTGCATTATTTCTCTGTGGCCTACTCCTACAATCTCGTGTGAAGTGACCTTCCTCTCCACGGTTCTAGCAGGCGTTGTCTCTATGTTATCTGCTGTTTCTGCGTGGCTGTCTGCAGCCTTGGTGTTTGTGACTTTGCTCGCCTCTCTGTTCCTGATAGCCACCTGCGAATTAGTGTTTTAGTCTGTTGTCAACACGTCAGCCTTATTTCTAAGTTACAGAATGCTTCTTCTCCTTTTTTTTTTTTTTTGGTTTGGGAGAATAGATGCAACTCTACATTTTCACTTAAGGCATTTTTAGATAATTTCTAGTTCTTCAAACAATTCATGGATCTCACACATTTCAAACTTTCAAGTTAGGGTTGTTTCCCATTTATACAAATATATATATATATTTAACTTTGCATTGCTCACAGCTCATAGCTCACAGCTCTAAACCTAGGCATTTTTCAATCATATGCCTAATCACTATGTGTCACTGTGATTCTCAAGTATTGTCACAAGTTCGTTTAAATTCGTTTCCAAAACCAACAAAATAATCAAACAAAAACAAAAAACATAAACGTGTCAGGACACAAAAGAAAAATGCTGCCACCCGAACAAGGCAGAAGTCTGCATATGTTGGCTTGTAATAGCATGCAGCTTGTAACATGGTAGACTAATGTGCCTGTGTTAATTCAGCTCCATATTATTGTGTGAAGTTGCACTGGGTTGGGAGTGGTTTTGTGTGTGTCACATTTTTGGTGAGCCAATGGCTGGAATGGGGTTGGACTAATTAGAGGCAGGTGTACTTGATTGCACTGATACACTGGTCTTCTTATAGCCCACACTACAAACACTGCTGTGTCGTTTTGTCTCTCTGTGCAGGTATGTAATGTGATGAAATCAGATATGTTTGGGATGGATGGGTTTTGCCCTATGAATTTTATATTAAGTGTGTCGTTTTGTCTCTCTGTGCAGGCCAGGGCCTATTATATGCCACAGCCTAAAGGCAGCAGAGTTGCAGAGGCTTGAGTGACCACTGACTATATGCTTGCAGGGTGGTGGGTCTCCAAGGACAACTTCTAACCCTGTTAAAGGCAACATGTGGAGTGCAACTTGGCTGTGTGGCATAGCTGGCTCTGGCCTTGGGACTGTGTGTTTTTATACAATTCTTAAGTGGGACACTGGACTGTTTTATCTTTTATCTCTTGATATATTTTTTTGTCAATAAATTATCTTTTAGAATTTTATTGACTGACATCTTTTTGCCCATGACTGAAACGGTTGGTCAGACCTAGAGTCTTTCTTTGGGTGTGTTACAGCAGCTTCTGCTCTAAAAGAAACAAATAAATAAAAAGAAAAGAAAATGTGTAACATGCTCATCAGCTTAGCAGTGTCTACATATTTAATTCAGCTTCTCAATCCTGTAGTTTTAGCTGTTGTCTACAGGGTTTTGCTTATTGGTTGTTATTATAGGTGTGCTCTATATCTCAGCAATGTGTCATTCTAGGATGATAGGTTTCAAGCTGGTCAAGTGCCTCTATGCACTTCATTAGTTTAGTTATTCTCTGTATTGTCTTCATCTCACATGTCATTACACTGAGTTTCAGCAAACCTTAAGCTTGATGCAGACTGCTTAACAATTATCCACTTCACATCATAACCGATTAAGGTGCCTCTTCATATTAATATTATGTCATTGTTAATATTATCCTCTTTGTCTTATATAACAGCAATAGCATAATATTTTATCAGTGTGTACCACTATACTACTACTGAGCCAATTTGTTAGTTAGGATCATCTTATTCAGCAAACAGATAATTTAGAATTCATCCAATCTGCGGTCACATTTGTTCTCTCTGTTGCATGGCGGACCAGGCAGTTCTATTATATTATTTATATTTTATTTTGTATCCATCAAGGGCTTCAGATGACCTGCAGAATCATCCTTTTCCCAGGGTGGAGACAGTTACCTTTTCACACACTGTCCTTGGCTGAACAATGACACAGCCTTAATATACCTTATTTATTTTATTAAAATATTTTCGTGTGAATTATTTGCTTTATATTCATTTTATACATGCTGGGCATGGTCATCATGCCAACTGTGTTTCATTGTTAATATCACTTTACAGGTTGTTATCCTTGCTATTATTAATTTCAAATACTCTAAAGATAATTTCTACTGTAACTTTCCCTTTGTTCATCTTTATTTCGTACTTTTTATATTTATATCTACTCAGTGGGGTCTGTTTTCAACCCTTTTAAACTACTACAAAACTACTGTGATCTCTAGTTTTCACTTAATAAGGGATTATTATGTTCTTCCTGATATGGGTGTTGCTGCAGATGCGGCTGCAGGAGTGAGTGATGGTTTACTAAAAGGATTGTGGGAACTGCACAGTGTCTCGTCTTCTGGTTTTACTAAACTGGCAGTTGAGTTCTGTTCTTCTGACTGTTTATATTTTGTTTTCTTAAATCTCTCAGTTTACAGACACTGTTTTTGTCCGGCGTCTGGACTTTTCTTTTCTCACCACTGCTCGTCAGCAGGAGTGAGTTTTAATTTCACTTGCTTGATTACCCATCTTATTTATGTATTTACTTATTTTTGTTTAAGTAATATATACACAATACAGCTGCTATCACCTTCGCTGGTATTAGAGACGAGAGTGGTTGCTCACACGCCCTTCTACTTTCGGACTATTTCCAAAAGCGGTGTGAACTTTACGAGACGGAACTCGACCGTTCTCTCAACTCACCAGCACGTCAGTGAATAGCAGTAAAAGAAAAACACAGTAGGAGCAGCTCAGTCTCTTATTGGACCGTGAAAATTCAGCTTGCTCCATTAATTAAAACAATACACACACACACACACACACACACACACACACATTCACAGCTTCGACGCGCGCGCGACCAGAACCCTTATGATAAGGGGAGCTCCCAGAGCTACTTACTCCCTAGACCCAGTCTAGACCCAGCTGGGGGAGCTACCCAGAGCTCCAAAGCTACCAGTCGACGAGCTCCCAGAGCTACCAGTCGACGAGCTACGCTACCAGTCGACGAGCTCCCAGAGCTACCAGTCGACGAGCTACGCTACCAGTCGACGAGCTCCCAGAGCTACCAGTCGACGAGCTACGCTACCAGTCGACGAGCTCCCAGAGCTACCAGTCGACGAGCTACTTCCGCTATTTTAAATTCCCTGAATTCAAAATGCGCTTTTACGCAAGATTGTGTCAGTGTGTCTGTATCTACCTGGTCAGTGTCGCCGGGTCTGGTCCACCTCGATCGGGTCCCACCACCGTGGGTCGCTTTCTAAGACGTTGGCCAAGACCCGAATTTAAACGCTCTTGGACTTTTATCACACACCTGGTGTGTGAGCTGTCGACAGACGAACAACGTGGACTGGTCACGGAGATGGGACACGATGGAGGCGCTCCGGCTGTCGAAGGACCAAGAAATTAATTTACATTTCCAATCAACTAGATTGAAGTTTGCAAAGTGTTAAAATACCATGCTTTGTATAAGATAAGATAAGATAAGATAAGATAACCTTTATTAGTCCCACACGTGGGAAATTTGTTTTGTCACAGCAGGAAGTGGACAGTGCAAAAGTTATGACGCAAAAATTAGAATACAATAAGAATAAATACAGTACACAGCTGTACAGAATAGAATAAAATAATATACTATATACAGTAGAATAAAATAGAATAAAAATATACAATAAGATAAAAATAGAATACGAATGCTATATACAACTGAGTAAAAATACAACGATGCCAGAAAAGATTATTGCACTTAGTGTTATTGCACATGTGTGGATGTGTGTGTTTGTTCAGTTAAAGTCTTTGTTGTGGAGTCTGACAGCAGTGGGGAGGAAAGACCTGCGAAATCTCTCTGTCCCACACCGTGGGTGCCGCAGTCTCCCACTGAAGGAGCTGCTCAGTGCTGTCACAGTCTGCTGCATGGGGTGGGAGACGCTTGTGAGCTTGTGAGTTCAAATCTGCAGATACCCTGTACAATGCACCACACCTCAAGACACGTCTCACAGCACACTCTCCATCCCAGCGTTTGGTAGAATGTCACTGCTTGATCATTCTTATGTGTTACTTTTCAATTTATAGCAGACAAGCAGAGTCTGGTCCCTGCCAGCCCTTTGTAAAGGACGTGAAGAGCAGGAGTGAGAGGGAGATGGGATGGGAGTCCTGTATAATTGACACTGACAGAAAGCAGTCAGCTTTGATTAGTTCAGCCTTGGTAAGCAATTCATTAGCTGACTAGGTTGAAGGGGAATGGTAGAAGAAAAGATGGAGGAAAGGGCAGGGATATTCACGACACTGCCTTTGGATTGACTGATAATTAAAGTTGTATTTTTATAATATTTTTTAATTCTTTGCTCAAAATAAGTTATATACACACACACACACACACACACACACACACACACACATATATATATATATATATATATATATATATATATATATATATATATATATATATATAGAGAGAGAGAGATAGATAGATAGATAGATAGATAGATAGATAGATACTGAATTATGATCCATAATTGGGTCATTTTAAAACAATAAATCAGAATCAGAAATACTTTATTAATCCCAAAGGAAATCATAGGTTACAGCAGGCAGCACACTAATGGTGCATGCACACTTACAAAGGAACCCTCGGACCAAACTTTACACAAACATCACATTGGGAAGACATGTCAGAGAGGTAGGCTGATAGGAAAAAAACAACAAATATACATAACATGAGGTGAGAGGAGGAGAAAAAAACTTCACTCAGACTGAGCTCCTAATGGGAGAACAGTTTGAGAACAGAAAAAACACCCCAGCACAAAAGCACATGACTGTCAATACACCATAGAAACACAAGATAGGCAACAGGGATGGGTAAGGGTCGGAGGTGGGTCGAGTATCCAAAAATTATACTCAAGTAAGAGTAGCATTACTTTAAAATATTATTACTCAAGTAAAAGTGAAACGTAATCGTCAAAAACGTTACTGAAGTAAGAGTAAAATAGTACTTGCCGAAAAGACTACTTAAGTAGCGAGTAACTGTTTGAAATGTCCGATTTATTTAAAAAAAAAATGCTATCAGACAAAGAAAAATTAATAAATATACAAATTTTAGTATTTTCAAAAGGAATACGTGTAAAAACAACAACAAAATAAGGTACAACAATTTTAATTTCCAGATTTCAGTTTTTCACAACATAAAGCCTATTTAACCAATATCTACAGTAAATAATATAAATATAAAAACAGTGCAAAGACTTTCCAGTGACAAGATATGCTGTAAACGTTATATACATTTTTGCTCCAAATGGCACAGCAGCCTCAGAGAGAACATTAGAATGAGGCATCTTCAACATATGTACATACAAGACAGCTCAGTTTACCATATGTTGTATAGGTGTGCATTTATTTCTGCATATTTAGCAAAAATGTGCCATTTCTTAACTCAGTGAGGTGATGGTTAAGCTTAAGCAGCAGTTAGCTCTCAAGGTTCTTTCTGTGAAGCTGTAACTGTTTAGCAGTAAACAGGAGTCCTGCATGACTAAGAAGTCCTTCACAAGCTCCAGATGCGGGAAGAGCTGTATTGATTTTGATGGACAGCTTCTTGATGTGAGGAAAGCCATGCAATAGATCCACACCTCCAGTGAATGGACATGAAAGGTACCTCTCCAGCTCCTCTGCTTCTGGCTTTCCTGACCCCATGGATCCATCATCTTCAAAGGTTAGGCTGCTGTTTGTGCTGGCCTCATCCAGCTCTGAGTCTAGGTGATGTCTGATGAAGTTGAGACCTGTGGAAAGATGTAAGGATTTCAAAAGAATTAGGTCTGGTCATTATAGTGCTGTATACACTGCCAAGCTACGGATGTTTGTTTGGAGCTAGCCTCCAAAAGCTGGCCATACACTGCGATTTTTGGCCCATTTTGAGATGATTTTTCAGTACAACCGTTTGGGGGATCGGCCCGAGCTTTGCCTTAATCGTGTGTGCATCATGTAGTATACATGGGGTAACGTGTGATCTAGACACAAGAGATGGAGGCACAACTTGTAGGATGAGGCAAGCTCATCCGAGTATGTAAGCGTAGAGCTGCCACCCAGGCAAAAGAAAAATAGAACTATATCACGTTATAACATGAAAAGTATATTGTTCTAACAATATACCTTTCACGTTTGAACAATATAATATCACGTTCGTACAATATAATATTTGTATTGTACGAATGTGATAATATATTGTTCAAACGTGAAAGGTATATTGTTATGATCATGTTATGGACGCACAGTTTGAGCACTAGGGATGGGTATCGTTTAGGTTTTATCCGATACCGGTGCCAAATCGGTACTTTTGAAACGGTGCCGGTGCTTAAACGGTGCTCGAACCGGTGCTTAAAGAATGGAGAACACAAAATTGGTCCAAAAACCTCTCATGTTCAGCTGGTTCACCAGGCCATCAGACTGCTGAACACGTCATAGACACCTCAGCTTCACTACTGGAACTTTAACATTATGCACTCCATACTGTACAGTAATGCCACTGTTTTGCACATGTCTCAACTCTGTATATTTTATATATTTTATTTATTGTTTACTCTATTTAATTTGTAAAATATGTGTACACACACACACACACACGTAGGAAAATATTTACTATACACATCCAGAAATGCATATACTATTATATATTGTACATATATTTATTAGTTTCAGATGTAGCCATTCTTGTATTTTGCTTGTTTACATTATTGTATTTTGCACAACTCTGTTGCTTGTGAAGCTCGCACACAAGAATTTCACTCACATGTGCTGTACCAATGTACCTGCACATGTGATGTGACAATAAAAGTGATTTGATTTGATTTGGTTTTTGTAAAAAGATAACAATGTTAGCCTTTTCTGCAGCTATAGGGCATATATGGTATCACTCTTGGCTGGAAGCAGTGCTTAATCAATGGAAAAAACACAAACTTTGTCCAAAAACCGCTCATGTTTAGCTGTTTCCCTCTTTTTCTTTTGTCATTTTAGCCTTTTTGGCCAGGGTGAAGGGAGTATCTGCCATCAAACAAGAAGACAGCCGCATGTAGATATGATGATGTTTGCTAGTTCACCTTACATGCATTAATTTAATAACGTGGTTAGCCTACTCAACGTAAATTACTCACGCAGAGAAGAACGGCTGCTGCTGCATCATCATCCGTCATCATTTCTGCTACACTGGCAGGGCTAGGGGCCAGGACTCTCCTCTTCGTGTTTTTGGGTATGTTGCTAACTCCGGGTCCGATAACAGGCACCACACCGCAGTAGATGCGCTCGGTGTGAGGTCTCGCAGCAAGCTATCAAATACAGCGCATTTCTTGGTTTTTGGAGAAAAAAAAAACGCTATGCGTCGCCAGGTGTTTCATCGGATTTGAGGAGTTACCTCCTTTGACAGTATCAGCTTAAAGCACTTGTTGCAGGCTGCTGAGTTTGCATCTTTTGCTGTGAAGTACAGCCAGACTTTTGACCGCTTCGCCTTGGGCATTTTTAATCTGTAGCTCTGCATAAAAGAACGTACGTACCTGGCCCCGCCTACTATCCTCGGAAACGTAAAATGATTGGCTAGAAGTGTATCACAGCTCAGGAAAAAAAAGCACCGAAATAAAGCACCGAAATGTGCGCTGCTTTTCGGTCTGGTTACTACCGTTTATGTCAGAACCGGTGCCATCATGGCACCGGACACTGGTACCCATCCCTATTGAGCACTCAGGTCACATCAGAGCATCAGGCCGTCTAGTATGAGGTGCCGTAAGGGACATTATTACTGAAACGCTCTCACACACACTACTGAAATTTTAGCTCTCACACACACTACTGAAACGCTCTCACACACACAACTGAAACGCTCTCACACACACTACTGAAATTTTAGCTCTCACACACACTACTGAAACGCTCTCACACACACAACTGAAACGCTCTCACACACACAACTGAAATTTTAGCTCTCACACACACTACTGAAACGCTCTCACACACACAACTGAAACGCTCTCACACACACAACTGAAACGCTCTCACACACACTACTGAAACGCTCTCACACACACTACTGAAATTTTAGCTCTCACACACACTACTGAAACGCTCTCACACACACTACTGAAACGCTCTCACACACACACAACTGAAACGCTCTCACACACACAACTGAAACGCTCTCACACACACTACTGAAACGCTCTCACACACACAACTGAAATTTTAGCTCTCACACACACAACTGAAACGCTCTCACACACACAACTGAAATTTTAGCTCTCACACACACAACTGAAACGCTCTCACACACACTACTGAAACGCTCTCACACACACTACTGAAACGCTCTCACACACACTACTGAAACGCTCTCACACACACTACTGAAATTTTAGCTCTCACACACACAACTGAAACGCTCTCACACACACAACTGAAACGCTCTCACACACACAACTGAAACGCTCTCACACACACTACTGAAATTTTAGCTCTCACACACACTACTGAAACGCTCTCACACACACTACTGAAACGCTCTCACACACACTACTGAAATTTTAGCTCTCACACACACAACTGAAACGCTCTCACACACACAACTGAAATTTTAGCTCTCACACACACAACTGAAACGCTCTCACACACACAACTGAAACGCTCTCACACACACTACTGAAATTTTAGCTCTCACACACACTACTGAAACGCTCTCACACACACTACTGAAAAACCAAGGCATTTCAGTTGAACAGGAAGGCATTTCAGTTGAACAGGAAGGCATTTCAGTTAAACAGGAAGGTGTTTCAGTTAAACAGGAAGGTGTTTCAGTTGAACAGGAAGGCATTTCAGTTGAACAGGAAGGCATTTCAGTTAAACAGGAAGGCATTTCAGTTGAACAGGAAGGCATTTCAGTTAAACAGGAAGGTGTTTCAGTTGAACAGGAAGGCATTTCAGTTGAACAGGAAGGTGTTTCAGTCGAACAAGAAGGCGTTTCAGTTGAACAGGAAGGCATTTCAGTTGAACAGGAAGGTGTTTCAGTTGAACAGGAAGGCATTTCAGTTAAACAGGAAGGCATTTCAGTTGAACAGGAAGGCATTTCAGTTAAACAGGAAGGTGTTTCAGTTGAACAGGAAGGCATTTCAGTTAAACAGGAAGTTAATTCTTGACAAGGAAACTGAAGGAAAAAGTGTTAGATTTCAAACAAACCACTACACAGATGTCTACTCAGCAACCTGTTAGTTAGGGGTGGGTTTTTATAATCGATTTATTGATTAAAATCGATTCTGGCTTGGATAACGTGAAATCGATTCATTAAAATCCTGAATCGATTTTTTAATATAAATTTATTTTACCCGAAATGCCAGAATCTCTGGTGAAACCTCACAAAATTTCAACAACCACCAAACAGCTAAGACAGTAAATGAGAGCAGGTACGGCTTCTGCACAAAGACGTAAACACACAGCGCGGACCCGCGGATCAGAATCAGTGAGATGTCGCCTTTCTCACCCGACAGCACGGACACGGTCGGGGCTGAAAGCCGACAGCTCGCTGACTCTGATCTGTCGGCAGGTCCGCGCTTTGTTTTCACCCCGTTTTTGCGCCGATTCTAAAGCTGTTAGTTTTATCTCTCTCCAAACAATATTGACTGAACCAGCAGCAAAAGAAGATCCAAACTGCGCTTCACATAAACATCGTCATGAATTCCCTCACTGTTTTGCTTCCACCACGATAAAATCGCACGTCATGCACAGCCCTCTCTCTCTCTTTCTCTCTCTCTGTACTTCAAGAACAGTTTCCCGTCTAAAAATCTGTTTTCTGTATTATTCGCTTGCTTGTTATGCACAAGTCTACTGTTGTTTACAGCACAGTCGGCCGCTGTTTTTTTTTTTTTCATTTTACATACTTCCGAAAAGAAAACCTAATTTCTGCCGTTCAATACTGAATAAATTTAAACTTTTTAAAATTATGCAAAATGCAAAACGTTAGCCGTGTCTCTAATAAAACCGCTGTAACGTCAGAGGTAACGTTCATATGTTAATGGTTTTCTTTCGTTTTTGATGTACTGCAGAATATTTTTTATAAAATCCCAGGCCAGGAAAACCACCTTCATGTTTTTATGTGTTTTATCTTCAGCTACTTTGACACAAAGGCATCTGCTGTGATGCTCACACCTTTGATAAAGTCTTGCGTGTGTCAGCTTCCTTTTTTTAAATACAAAAATATGTAAATGTACTGATCTGAATTATAATATTTCTGAGTGTCAAAATTCCCCATAATCGAATCGAATTGAATTGAATCGAATCGTGGAACAAATCGATTCTGGACCTTAGTGAGACAGCTGCATTACTTAACAATATATTAGCCTCAGCATAAGTCAAAATTTAGAATAGCGGGAGACGTGCATTATCCTGGTTATTTTTTTGGCATATGTGCTTTTTGTCTTTTTTTAGCAAAGAAAAATATCTTAAAATCATCAATAAAACCAGGGAGAGAAGGCTTAGCGTTCCTCCATTTAGCACAATGGATATGATATTTACTCAAAAGTATTGTTAAGATATTCATTGTGTGTACTCATGTTGTACAGTGTTTAACTGCATTATGGTTACTGTGGTTTAACAGAGACAGTATTTTAGTTGCCACCACAAGGAGGCACTGTTTCATTGTAAGAGCACGGATGCTGCGTCATCACGCCCCTAAGAAAAAAAAAAAAGTATACCACAATGAAAATGGCACCCATGAGAAAAGTTTTGCCGCATGTTGATGAGGAATAAAGTTCCCAAAAATATTAAGGACATTTTTGCCTCCGTCGTCATTTTCCTTCGAGTTGATCGCTGTCGATGCTGCAATACTCAACAAGTATGATGATGTTAATAATGTCTGAGACATCCAATGCTAGATGATCCATATAAAAAAAATTATGATGTAATTCAAACAGTGGCACATCATTAATATTTAGGGAAATCCAATTTTTTAAGTTGCACCAAATACATTGTGTGATAGGGCATAGGAAAAAAAAAAGATGTTCTAGGGTTTCATTTTCATCAGTACAAAAAGAACACTGATCCACCTCAAAGCCAAATCTCTTTTTTTAGAAATTCTGCCACAGTATTAGTTTTGTTTAAAGTGTGTTTCTTTAACTTTAGGTAGAATAGGCTATTTCATAAATTTTTAGTATGCTTTATCCAGTGTATATGAAATAACTAAATTAGAACCATGCCATGTAACCATTCTGTTGTAACTATGAAATATTTTGTCTTTGAAGAAACTACTAACAAATTTCTTATTGCATTTTTATCAAACAGCTGACATTGCCCTAGCAATAAATTTGGGAGCACTGATGAGAAATTATTGTATATCATAAAAATTTTAATCAAATGAAGCAGAGGCAGTGGGACCAGTTCACAAAATTTGTTATATTCTCTTTGAGAACAGTTTAGACAATATTTTTCTGAAAAGTCTGTGTAACTTAGAATGACACCGTTATCATCCAACAAATCTGTTATGAATATAATATTTTTGTTCAAACCAGTCACTCTTGAAAATTGATTTTTGATTAAGTGTTATTACCCTATTATTCCATAAGGTTGAATTATGGGGAGAAGTTGAAAATCTCATTTTCCCAAAAATGCAACGTCTGTTTTGGAAAGTTTGATATCTTTATGGGGATTTTATTTGCCGCAAAATCACATTTCAAAATAAAGTCTAATCCTGTATACTATTTTATTAAACAAGAATCATGGGATGTGGAGCTAAGTAGAGTCTGGCTGTGACAGACAAAATTTTAACCATTTAATTCTAAGGGTGCCAACCATAAATTCCAATTCTGGAGTTTTGATACCACCTATATTGTATCCCTTCACAAGCTGAGATCTTTCTATGTAATGGGTTTTATTCCTCCACAAAAATTCGAACACATTTCTATTTATGGTTTTCATGGTATTTATCGTTTTTTTATTTTTTATATTGTTTACGTGGCGCAAAAAAGGTTGGGGACTGCTGTACTAGCAGGTTGCTGAGTAGAAATCCTTGTAGTGTTTTGAAATATACCACTTTTTCCATCAGTTTCCTTGTCAGGAAACAACTTCCTGTTCAGCAGAAATGCCTCTGGTTTCAGTGGTGTGTGTGAGAGCGTTTCAGTAGTGTGTGTGAGAGCGTTTCAGTAGTGTGCGTGAGAGCTAAAATTTCAGTAGTTTGTGTGAGAGCGTTTCAGTAGTGTGTGTGAGAGCGTTTCAGTAGTGTGTGTGAGAGCGTTTCAGTTGTGTGTGTGAGAGCGTTTCAGTAGTGTGTGTGAGAGCGTTTCAGTAGTGTGTGTGAGAGCGTTTCAGTTGTGTGTGTGAGAGCGTTTCAGTAGTGTGTGTGAGAGCGTTTCAGTAGTGTGTGTGAGAGCTAAAATTTCAGTAGTGTGTGTGAGAGCGTTTCAGTAGTGTGTGTGAGAGCTAAAATTTCAGTAGTGTGTGAGAGAGCGTTTCAGTAGTGTGTGTGAGAGCGTTTCAGTTGTGTGTGTGAGAGCGTTTCAGTAGTGTGTGTGAGAGCGTTTCAGTTGTGTGTGTGAGAGCGTTTCAGTTGTGTGTGTGAGAGCGTTTCAGTAGTGTGTGTGAGAGCTAAAATTTCAGTTGTGTGTGTGAGAGCGTTTCAGTTGTGTGTGTGAGAGCGTTTCAGTAGTGTGTGTGAGAGCGTTTCAGTAGTGTGTGAGAGCTAAAATTTCAGTAGTGTGTGTGAGAGCGTTTCAGTAGTGTGTGTCAGTAGTGTGTGTGAGAGCTAAAATTTCAGTAGTGTGTGTGAGAGCTAAAATTTCAGTAGTGTGTGTGAGAGCGTTTCAGTAGTGTGTGTGAGAGCGTTTCAGTTGTGTGTGTGAGAGCTAAAATTTCAGTAGTGTGTGTGAGAGCGTTTCAGTTGTGTGTGTGTGAGAGCGTTTCAGTAGTGTGTGTGAGAGCTAAAATTTCAGTAGTGTGTGTGAGAGTGTTTCAGTAGTGTGTGTGAGAGCGTTTCAGTTGTGTGTGTGAGAGCGTTTCAGTTGTGTGTGTGAGAGCGTTTCAGTAATAATGTCCCTTACGGCACCTCATAGTCTAGTGTGAGACCCTGCATCGGGACCTATGAACTTTTAACCCCTGAGATTCAATTGTACATTTGAGCAGGAGCTGAATAACGTGCCTGAAAAAAAATAGCAGTGTTTGCCCAGCTTAATGCAGACTGTTTAAACTAAACAAGCTACTGTTTCACATAATAAACCCTGTCACCCGCAGTATTGCTTTCTGTTTTAACAGTTAAAGCAGTAGAGACGAGCTGTTTACATGTGCGTGGAACTCTAGCGTCATTAACCAGGCTAGCTGTTAGCTTATAGCTCACGCTAGCTAACCAACGAGCAGTTAAAAGGACAGCCGAAGCTGCACAAAACACCCACAAACTTCACAAACCTCACTACAATGTAGCGCCAAAAATATGACTCGCAGCTCGCTTGACACAGCTGCTGTAACATAAGACTGACATCCAGTTAACTACAGCTAAAAAGATATTTAGAGAAAACTTACCGTTTCCTCAGGTTACACAAGCTGAGTTTTTTCACGCTGAAAAGTTGGTTTGTTTTGGCTCTCACTGAAGACATAGCTGTTCTTTTGTACTGCTTTTAAACAAAACATTTTTTGTATATGAAGCCAAGGCTGTTCATCCTCTTCAGCTCTAGCGTAGACTCTGCCATGGTTTCATGTTTCTTCTTTCCGTGTGTCCGCTACTTTGAAACGCTTGGGCCGCTCTGCCCGCCACAGTTTCAAACTGGTCATGTGACTGCATGGCCACATCTCATTGGTAAAAAAATTACCGGAAACTCCACTGGCGGCATGTTATCTAATGTCTTAAACTAATTATCCTTTTAAAAAGTAACGAGTCGAATTTTGTAAATGTAGCGTAGTAAAAGTACTGTTTCTTCTTCACAAATATACTCAAGTAAAAGTAAAAAGTATCGTGCAAAATAGGTACTTTAAGAGTACATTTTTTTTCAAAAACGTACTCAAGTAAATGTAACGGAGTAAATGTAACTCGTTACTACCCACCTCTGGTAAGGGTAAGAGAGAGGCGATGTAGACATCACATCCGGTCCTGCAGCATGTCTGCGTTGGTCCAGTCGACCCGCCATCTGCCCCGGGAGGGAACAAGCATCGAAGGTGTTTGGAAAGGGAGGGGGGATGAGTGTGTATCAGTGTATGTGTATGCATTTGTGTGTCCTGAGTTTAGCTGAGAGAGTGTCCTTCGCCCTGCCAGGCTAAGTAAATAGTCTTCAGGCCGACCCAGGTGGCCTTGCGTTGGGGAGGAACAGTCTAAACATCGTCTGTTCTCAGGGTGAGAATTTGTTTTGTTCAGCTCCAGCCTTGAGACCACAACTGGCGCCGAATGGTTGTTTTTCCTTTAGTGTGAACAACTGCATGTGAATTTCACAGCCATTCTAGCAGTCCGAAACCGGTCTCTCAATCTCCCATTGGAGAGCCGTGAGCTTCTCTGAGATGTCATCAATCTTGCGCTAACAGAGCAAATTCTGAGAACTCACGACCACCGTGAGCTTCTCCAAGATGTTATCCAATTTTCGCTCAGAGGTCTTAGTCTGAGTGTTCACGGCAGCCTTAAGCTTCTCCAAGATCTTATCCGTGCTGCACTCAATGAGCCCATTTTGAGAAGTCACGACTTGTCCCATCGCTTCAATCACAGTGGGCAGCCTTGTGGGATTTTGAACAGCCGATTCTGCTTTCTTTAATCTTCGATAAGCCAGGGCCAAGCCAGCTCCGATCAGCAAGAACCCTGTTATCATGGTTCCGAAAAGGTAGATGTCTTTAATGTCTTCGATCAACAGTCGGGCCAAGCACACGACCCTCCAGTTATGCCACCCGTCCATCGTGTATGTGGCAGGGAATGTCCCTCCAGGACACTCAGGCTCACCCGAGCTCAGGCTTCTCGTTGAGAAGAGGGTGTCAATTGCATTCAGGGACCAGTTGATCAAATCCATAATTCCATAAATCCATAAAATACATATATTAGTAAAGCCTATCTAAGGCTACGTTCACACTGCAGGCGAAAGTGCATCAAAACTGGAGATTCAATACATCGCTGCTCAAAGATAAAGACTTTAACTTTTATTTATTTATTTATTTTGAGTCCCCTTTGGATCTTTAGCCATCAGAATTGTTGTCTTAAGGCCAAGAATGATGCCAAGTGGATTTATTTTACCAAGTGGATCATCATGGCCTTGCCATATTGGTCCATTTGATTGACCTTTATTATAATTATGAATTTATTTTATTTTCGGTTGCTACAAACGGGACAGACATGACTGGGGGATAGGACAGGGAGAAAGAATGAAAGAAAGAGAGGGAGAGAAAGAAAACCAAAGGGGAGAAGAGACGGTGAGAAAGGGGGGAAGAAAGAAAGAAAAAAAAAACAGAAGAGAAAGCAAACAACAAAGAGCAACATAATAAAAAAAAAAACAGCACCATCACAATAAACTAGCTAGCAGTAGATAACAGTAGATACTAAATATTAAACGATATTGTGCAGCACGCAAGATAGACAGCGCACAATGTGCTTTGAGGCAGCAGCCAAGAAAGGTGTAGTCCGTGTCTGTGAACACCCGTGTGTACACCTCTGTGCATACCTGTGTGGATCAGCATGCTTGTATTCCAAAGGTTTCTCCATGTAACGATCTGCTAGGGAGTGTGGGGAGCCATAGCCCCGTCCACCAGGGTATGAAGCAGGTATGGAGGAGATCCAGGCCCCAGATATCCAGAGGCCCCAGAGTACAAGGACCCGAGGAGGACCACCAAAGGGGGGGGGAACCGTGCCATCCTCCTGGGAAGAGCTGAGTAGAGCCCCAAACGAGAGGTCACCCCGCAGCTACGGAGCAGAGGCCAGAGGGGGTTGCAGTGGCGTGCCCGCGGGCTCTGCTGGCAGCCAGCTGTGCCAGAGAGGACCGAGCTTCAGGCCCAGAGGCCTGAGGGCATCCCACCTGGGCCACAGGCGCCCGGCCCCGCCAATCGGCCACCAGGAGTGAGCCGGTACATAAATGAGCGCCCAGCCCCAGACGACAAGGACCACCAACACACCAACGTCTGAGGGCATCAGCCACCGGCAGGGAGTGTGGTGAGGGGAGATAGGCCTCCGTACTTTAGAGGGCCTGAGATGTACCCAGAGAGGTTGAGTCTAAGACCCAACCTGACATATAGACACAGACGAACAGGCACACGCAGACACAAACGTGCATTCCCACCCCATACACACAACCAAATACTCGCCACTCACCCAACGTGTAGACAGACACAAATAGACACTGCACAGGCAGTCACACTCCCCAAACATACTCTATATCCCAGGTCCAGGTACCCCCGCCCTCAGAGGGGCAAGCCGCACCCAGGAGATGTAACCCTTCTCTCTGGGGTGGAGGCAAGCGGACCACCTCCTTATCTGCAGTAGCAGGGAGGCCCCGCATCCCAGACCCCAGTCTGACGGCCAGCACCTCCTCCCAGCCCCCCAGCCCTGACGGCTAACAGAACCGGGGTGAGTGAAGACCTCAAACCTCCCCACGCCTGCTCATATGTAGTGTTGCTGTGTGCTGTTCTAAAGTGCATTTAAAACTCAGGAGAGCATGGTACTTGCTTCCTCTCAGAGAGCAGCACGGCACGACTTTAAATATTTTTAAAAAGAGTGGACTTCATATTTAGACTTTAATGACACTCCCGGAACATCAGCTTCTGTTCTATGGGAAGCAGGGAAAGCTGTGATGAGAGGTAAAATAATTTCTTTCTTGCCACACAAAAAGAAGGAAGAAAACAAAAATATTCAGGAATTGGAAAAAACTATCAAATCCTTAGAAGAAGCCTACGCGTGCAACCAAGATCAAGAAATAATGAACAAAATACGCAAAAGAAAACTAGAATTAAATGAAATTATTAATAAAAAAAACACAATTCCTAGCACAAAGACTTCGCTTGCAGAATTTTGAACACAGTAACATATCAGGTCGATTTCTAGCTAACCAGTTAAAATTAAATAAAGAAAAAACAACTACATGTGCTGTTAAAGATTTATCTGGAAACACAATATATGACCCTGGAAGAATAAACAAAATTTTTAGGGATTTCTATGAAACTTTATATTCACCACAAATAAACCCATCTAAAAATGAAATTTTTCTTGACAATGTAACTCTTCCAAAATTACTAGACAGTCAAGCAATGGCACTGGATTCGCCACTGATGCCAGGTGAACTCCAGGAAGCCCTGATACCCAATAATAAGGTTCCAGGTCCAGACGGCTTCCCTGCAGAATTCTACAAATAATTCTGGACAATTTTGGCACCAGTATTCCACAGAATGTTGCAGGAAATCAAGGAAAATGGCAGACTACCTCCAAATATGAATTCTGCCAACATTAGTCTCCTGCTAAAACCAGGCAAAGACCCTTCATTTCCCTCAAGCTATCGTCCAATATCCCTTATAAATGTAGACCTCAAAATAATCTACAAAGTTCTCTAAAAGAGACTAGAGAAAATAACCCCCCTCTTAATTCATCCTGACCAAACTGGTTTCATAAAAGGTAGCCACTCATCAACAAACGCACATAGATTACTTAATTTAATAGACTACTCATACAGTAAAAACATTGAAACCACAATATTATCTCTAGATGCAGAACAAGCGTTTGACAGAGTTAACTGGAAATTTTTATTTCCAACTTTACACAAATTTGGTTTTGGAAACTCTTTCATAAACTGGCTAAGAATATTATATAATTCCCCAACAGCTTGTGTCAGAACAAATGACCAGACATCCTCCAGCTTCTGTCTCCTGAGGGGCACCAGACAGGGATGCCCACTCAATTCAATTTCAATTCAATTCAATTCAATTCAATTTTATTTATATAGCGCCAAATCACAACATAAGTCGCCTCAAGGTGCTTCACTCTCCCCCTCACTTTTTGCAATTTTTATCGAACCACTAGCAGCAGCATTTAGACAGGCTACAACAATTAAGGGCATAAAATGTAAGAACGTAGAACATAAAATCAGTCTCTATGCAGATGATGTGTTGCTTTTCTCCCAAACTCACAAACCAACCTTTCTGAGGTAATTACTCTAATAAATTGGTTTTCCAGAGTTTCAGATTATTCAATTAACTGGTCAAAATCTACAGTTCTTCCAATTAACTGCTCCTTCCATAATTCTTCTTCTGCCCCACTACAATCTGGAAATATTAAATATTTAGGTATTAATGTCTCTCCTAAGCTTTCAGACTTAACTAAATTAAACCACATCCCACTTCTAAAGAAAGTAGAAGGCGATCTGACTAGATGGAAATCTCTACCCATATCACTCATGGGAAGGGTCGCCACTATAAAATGATGATCTTGCCCAAAAAAAATTACTTATTTTTAATGATCCCGAACAAAACATCACAAGATTGGTTCAGATCTCTGGATTCGTATATTTCTAAATTCCTTTGGAAAGATAAACCCCTGCGTATCAGCTTAAAAACACTTCAAAGAACCAAGGATAAAGGAGGATTAGATCTGCCTAATTTTCAACAATATTTCTTAGCCAACAGGCTTCAGTACATCTCAGGATGGTTAAAATGTACCTTCTTAGATGAGCCCTGGCTAGATGTTGAACAGGCACTTTGCAATAATCTAGAGATTTCAGACCTACCATTGATCAGCTCAAACATCAAAAGACATGAATGCTTTAAAAGCATCAACATCAGCTCTTCTCTGACAGCATGGTGGGAGTTTCTAAAAATATCTTCATTAATCCCATGCAGACGTACACCTATCTGGTATAACCCTGACATATTACAAAACAATAATATGATTAATTTTCCAGAATGGAGTTGTAAAGGAATTAAATACTTAGAATGTATATTAGAAGGAACAGACTTTATTCCATTTGACAGACTAGTTACACAATATGGGATCAACAAGAAAAGATTTTTAGGATATCAACAAATTAAATCCATAGTAAAAAAGAAGTTTAACCTAAGTCAAGTTGAATTGCAAACACCTCCAAGTGTGGTACATTTTCTTACTCTTAAATCCCCTAAATTATTGTCTAAAATATACAGAACACTTTCTAAAATAGATTGTTACACCCCGGCCTAGGCAACCGGCGTGCAACACAGAAAAAATAAAAATAAGGGAAAAAAAAAACGAAAAAAAAAAAACTACTACGGGTCTCCGCAAAAAATCCCAAAACGAAAGTATCGACAACTATTTACATCAAAGCAAACTAAGACATTTATTTACATCAAAACACCAAACTATTTACAACCGGGGGGAAGATCGCGACCATGACAAACTGAAACACAGGGCTTAAATACATAGAGGGAGCAATCAGGGAATGGACAACAGGAGGGAAACACAGCTGGGGCAAATCAGAACTGACGAGACAAGGAAGCGTAAACTGAACACACTGAGATAAGACAGACTTTCAAAGTAAAGCAGGAAACACAACCGTCACGCCTAAAAAAAAACACTGACAACACCGAATCGTAACAGTTCCCCCCACCCAAAAATCAAACATTTAATACATGCAACCCCAAAGAAAATATTTGATTCATGCCCAGCGCATACGGCACCGGCCGCTGTTCTGCAGGCGACGCTGATGGCTGGACGGGCCCCTTGGATCCTCCAGTGGAAAGGGAAGGCTGGAGCGGTCCCTCGGACCCCCCAGCAAAGACGACGAAGGCTGGAGCGGTCCCTCGGACCCTCCAGCGGATCCCGGACGAGCCCCCATTATGTTACACCCCGGCCTAGGCAACCGGCGTGCAACACAGAAAAAATAAAGAATAAGGGGAAAAAAAACAAAACAAAAAAAACTACTACGGATCTCCACAAAAAAAATCCCAAAACGAAAATATCGACAACTATTTACATCAAAGCAAAATAAGACATTTATTTACATCAAAACACCAAACTATTTACAACCGGAGGGGAAGATCGCGACCATGACAAACTGAAACACAGGGCTTAAATACATAGAGGGATGAATCAATATCCCTTCCTATTGCAAAGTGGGAAGCAGATTTGTCAGTCGGCTTAGACCAAAACTTCTGGTCTCAGATATGCTTAAAAACCTTTAAATTGATTAGAAATCCCAGTCTACAATTAATACAATACAAAATACTACATAGAGTGCACTATACAGGTCATCGTATGTTCCAGATGGGCTTTACATCTTCCAACAACTGCTCACACTGTCAAGGCAATACACCAGAATATTACATCCACGCTCTTTGGTTCTGTCCACCAGTGCAGAAATTTTGGCGCGGGATATGTGAAGACTTATCAAAGTGTCTGAAATGTAAAATTCCAACCTCCCCTTTAGTGTGCTTGTTGGGTAGATTGGATGATGTCACTACAGAAACTAATACAGTCCACATGGTTTTTACTGCCCTATGCATTGCCAAGAAAACGGTCCTCATGAACTGGAAAAATAAAAATAATCTTAATTCTAGCCAATATAGAAACCATCTAATAGATCACAGTCTCGAGATAGCCTCTGCCACCACATTAGATCAATCTCTCTGGACTCCTCTGATCGGCTCCATCACCTAGCGGGGCTGGGGGTTTGTGGTTTGGTCCCGCCTTCGCCATTGAGGTTGATGCGGAGGTAGGGACAGGCTTAGGGCGTCTGGAGAATCCCTAGGGACGTTATCCCTGGAGGGCTTAACCCAGGGTTTGTGGTGTGCTTAGAGGGTGTTCTTCTTGTGGCTGCATGCAGCAGGGCTGGGGTAGGGTCTGTGCTGGCGGACGTAGGTTACTGGCCTGGTAGCCTGGCTGCCCCTGAGTGGATCCGGGGCAGGTGTGGGGGCTTGGGGTTCGGGGGTGCTTCGCCTCCGTGTTAGGGCTCTGGCTGGGCCTTGGGGGCTTAGGTCCTTGTTGGTGTGGTGAGGTTGTGGGCGGGTGGGTGCACGGGGGCTCAACCCTCTGGCGCATCGGCCTAGCTAGGGGGCTCTTCAACTGACAGGGAGTTTGTTCCATCCTTGCAGGAGTCCACTCTGCAGGTGGGGGAGAGTCTTAGGAGAGGTGGAGAATAAACTTAACCTGGGTGTCTACTGTCTTGTGCAGTCTGGGAGATGATTGAATGTTAGGGTGGGTACAGTTTCCTCTGCGGTGGGGTCGGGTGGGCTGCCCCATGTCCTGTGGAGCTAGGCGGTCCTGCTGCCGTAGGCCCCGATCTGGATGGGCCTGGGCTCCCTTGCCTTGGTGGGTGCCGAAGGACGGGTGTGCCTACTGGGGTCAGCGGGGGAGCCGGCCCCAGGGAGGGGCATCTTGCTCCTCCCTTCTTTTCCTCCCCATCCCCAGCTGCCTCCCTCTTCCCGCTCCAACACACCCACCCACACAAGTAGGACCTTGGGGTGCGGGTGTGTTCACTGTTAATAGACATAAACTACACCTTTATTGGCTGCTATTTCCAAGCACATTGTGCACTGTCGGTCCTGCTTGCTAAACAACAACATTCAGTATTTAGTATTTACTGCTTTTTACACTTAGCTAGATTAACGTGATGGTGTTGTGTTTAGTATGTGGCTCTGTTGTTTTTGCTTGTTTTCTCTTCTTTTTCTCTCAACAGGTGATCCAGGAGATTTTTTTTCTCTTCTTTCTTCTTTTAAGTGCCCTTTCTCACTGTCCCTCTTCCTTTCTCTTTTTCTTTTCCTTCATCTTTCTTTCTCCCTTTCCTATCCCTCAGTCATGTCTGTCCCGTCTGTAACAACTGAAAATAAAATAAATAATAACAACAAAGGTCGATCAAATGGACCAATACGGCAAGGCCGTGATGATCCATTTGGCAAAGTAAATCCATTGGGTATCCTTGTTGGTCTTCAGACAACAATTGTGACGGCTGAAGAACCAAATGGGACAGGCAAAAAAGTGCATCAAATTCGACTTTTTTGACCCTATGCAACCTATATCCGAACATGGTATGACAGTGTGAACAGCACAAATCCGATATTTTCTAATCCGATCTGGGTCACTTTCGTATGTGGTACTGAATCCGATACATATCTGATGTTTTAGAAAGTGACTGCTGTTTGAATGGTAATGTCGCATTAAATCCATCTTTTACATCACTGACACAAGACAGACGGCAATTATCAGCACCGGAGAAGCGCCCCAAAAGACACCGCGAACGCTTCCTGGCCATCCCGTGTAGATGTTAGTGAAACTTTTGCGAAGACAACATTGGAGAAACGTGAACATTTTATTTGTACTGTATAATCTGCAGATTCTGACAGACATTTGCAACTATCCTTTGAAGCACCGCTCCTCTCTAAAACAGCAATAAGGATAATTAGGCCATTTGTAAATAACAAAATAACTTTATAACTTTTGGAGATTATGTATCTGAATTTCAGGAGCGGGACCATGCCTCCAAACACGCTCCTTCCGGTTGCCATCTATATAGGTTCCCCCCAGTTCTGCAAACTGTTCATTCTCGTTTACGTGCCCCACCCTCCCTCCCTCCCTCCTTGTTCTGAATTCTTTAACTTCTTCACTTCTATTTAGTACATGGGGATCTGCTAGGCTCGGGAGCCATCGTCAGTCCCCTTGGAGGCCTTCCCCAAACCGCAGCTCAATTCATGTCCAAGCATTCACCTTTATTTACTAAAACGATGTCAATCCTAAATGAGGATGAGGGCCCAGCTAGTGAAAAAGCAAAATTGGGAAACGTAAAGTCCAAAACAAGTCTTTGTCTTAAGGGCCATCAGTCAAACAATACTGTTTGGTCTGGGTCTAAACAGAACGCGTTGTGTGTGACGTCTTCTTTTGCGCATGTGGGCCGCTTTGAGGGTTCACACTAGAGCGTGTTGGCTATCACATTTTATTTGTAGTGTGAACAAGCAGACAAAAAAATCGGATTTGATCAAAAAATTGGAATTGAGCATTAAGACCTGCAGTGTAAAGGTAGCCAAAGATATCAATCAGAGAGAAGCCATTCCGGCCCAGATATCAAACATCTAGACTGTCTGCAAAACTAACTAGTAGCTCAGTGTTCCAACATTCGGAAGAGGCAACTGCTACCACAACTGGAAATCACTCTCCAAAAGTTGATTCTCTTCATTTCGACGTAGTGTTTTCAGTGGGAGAAATGTATCGCCACTCATCCAGGTGACTTCTTCAGTCTCAGCTAACTGCAGGTTTTCCCAATCTTATAAACAGAACATTTGCATAATGACTGAAACCAGCCCACTGAAGGAACAAAGGGCTGGGAGGTCAGATCCTTCATCATGATTATGCAAATTCTCATGACCACTGATCAACAACCATTGATCAACAACCACTGATCAACAACCACTGATCAACAATCATTGATCAACAACCACTGATCAATGGCCATGAGTACCATTCACAGAGAGTTGGGGAATGGCTGCGATTACAGCATTGTAAATTGGCAAAAGATGTACCCTTAGGCCCCCTCTAGACCACCTAGAAGCATAGAAAGTTTCTGTCAGATCCGCTCCTCTTTAGCACTTCTTTGGTAAAAATTTGTTTGTCTCACTTGTTTATTAATCAGCCGGTGCTGTGCCTTCTGGAGGAGTTTTGTTGCCTGGAAGCCTTTAACTGAAGAGCTCACTTGCAGACTTTTAGGAGTAATCCTGTTTTGTCTGCATCTGAGGGCGTGCAAAGAAAAGCGTCTGGACTTCTTTAAGTTACTTGAAGACGTTTCACCTCTCATCCGAGAAGCTTCTTCAGTTCTAAGGTCAAATGGTGGAGAGTCCCAGATATAAACCTAGTGGGAGTATCCCCCCACAGAGGGACAAAAGGACCCCCTGATGATCCTCTAATCGCCTGAGCCAAGGTGTGAAACTGGGTGTGGGTCCCAATCAGCCAGAGTTTCGGGTGAGTTCATTGTGAAACCTGGCCCCACCTTATCATGCGAATTCCTGAGATCAGATGGCCCAGGATGTGAGTGGGCATTAAGGCGTCTGGGAAGGGATCTCAAAACTGGATTATAGATGGCAGACAGTTGGTGTCGTAAACCACCGCCTCTGTTCAAAGATGGTCGCTCACAGTGGACATAGATGGCTTCTTTCACTCCTCTTTCAAGCCATCTGTCCTCTCTGTCCAAAATGTGAACATTGGCATCCTCGAAAGAGTGTCCTTTATCCTTAAGATGCAGATGGACTGCTGAGTCTTGTCCTGTGGAGGTGGCTCTTCTGTGTTGTGCCATGCGCTTGTGAAGTGGCTGTTTGGTCTCTCCGATGTAGAGGTCTGGGCATTCCTCGCTGCACTGTACAGCATACACCACATTGTTAAGTCTGTGTTTTGGCGTTTTGTCTTTCGGGTGAACCAGTTTTTGTCTGAGCGTGTTGCTGGGTCTGAAATACTTATTATTATTATTATTATTTCAGACCCAGCAACACGCTCAGACAAGGTTCCTCACAGCATTACTGGAGGCCAAGGTAATGCCATCCAGAATAAGAATCTGGTTAGATACCATATTTCTAAGATTTTCAGGGCCGAGTACAATAACCTCAGTTTTATCTGAATTAAGAAGCAGAAAGTTAGCAGCAATCCAGGTCTTTATGTCTTTAAGACATTCCTGCAGTTTAACTAATTGGTGTGTGTTATCTGGCTTCATAGATAGATAGAGCTGGGTGTCACCTGCATAGCAGTGAAAATTTATACTATGTCTTCTAATGATGCTGCCTAGGGGAAGCATGTATAATGTAAACAGAATTGGTCCTAGCACTGAACCCTGTGGAACTCCTTAATTAACCTCAATGTGTGAAGAGGACTCTCCATTTACATGAACAGATTGGAGTCTATTAGATAGATATGATACAAACCACTGCAGCACAGTACCTGTAATACCTACAGCATGTTCTAATCGCTCTAATAGGATATTATGGTCAACAGTATCGAACGCTGCACTGAGGTCCAGCAAGACAAGCACAGAGATGAGTCCACTGTCAGAGGCCATAAGAAGATCATTTTTAACCTTCACTAAAGCAGTTTCTGTACTGTGATGAGCTCTGAAACCTGACTGAAACTCTACAAATAAGCCATTCCTCTGCAGATGATCTGTTAGCTGTTTGACAATTACTCTTTCAAGGATTTTTGATATGAAAGGAAGGTTGGAGATTGGCCTATAATTAGCTAAGACTGCTGGGTCTAGAGAAGCTTTTTAAGTAAAGGTTTAACTACAGCCAGCTTGAAGGCCTGTGGTACATAGCTGATTATTAGAGATAGGTTGATCATATTTAAGATCGAAGAATTAGTTAATGGCAGGACTTCTTTGAGCAGTTTTGTAGGAATGGGGTCTAAAAGACATGTTGATGGTTTGGAGGAAGTAATTATTGAAGTTAACTCAGAAAGATCAATTGGAGAAAAAGAGTCTAACTTAACATCAATGGTACTAAGAGAAGCTGTAGATAATATTACATCTGTGGGATGATTATTGGTAATTTTTCTCTAATGATAAAAATTTTATTTGTGAAGAAGTTCATGAAGTCATTACTAGTTACCACTAACCAGGCGAGAAATTTGGGTGTAGTGATGGATGCAGACCTAAACTTAGAAAAACACATTAAGACAAAAACAAAATCAGCTTACTATCACCTCAAGAATATTTCAAGGATAAAAGATCTGATGTCTCAACTAGAGATGGCACGATACCACTTTTTTATGTCCGATACCGATATCATAAATTTGGATATCTGCCGATACCGATATGAATCCGATATAGTGTGTTTTTTAATCAATAAAACGTTTTTTTAATATCTTGCTGCATTTTGTATAAGTTTATACTCAAGTTTAAATAAATAACAACACTAAAGCTATTCTGTTATACCTGTATGTAAAAAAAATACACTACACCCAAAATATTTCATAGTTCAGCAACACTGATCAATCTAATAAACTTAAACCTACTCCATCCTCCCTATTCTGGTATTTTAAAGAGTACTTAGCAGAAATATTAAGCAACCTAACTAATAGGGTTGCAAACTCCCAGCAAAAAAAAATAGGGAACCACCTTCCACCTCATGATGCTTAATCGATGTAATCAAATTTAATTTGATGCAGGGGGAAAAATGCACAGAAATAAATTATTTTTCAAGAATAATTAAATAGATTCAACATCTTTCTTCAACAGAATTGCAGAATTCACAGATGGTACTTTCCCAAAGGAAAAAGTACTATAGCTTACTAGGGTATATTAGACTTAACAGTTACTATATACAGTGTTACGACTGTGTCATGTGTGAATTTGAGTGTCCAGGTGCTCCTCCGGGATTGGTGCATCCAGGGTGGATGGCTCACACCGATTGGCTGAGGACTGGGAGGCAGCGGATAAGAAGAGACCGCCAGGGACTGCCAATTCATTTATCCTAGGCCCAACCCAACCGGCAGACCGTTCACTGTGTCAAAATATTATGTTAATGTAAGAGCGTGTAGGGGTGGACCGCCTTTTTCGTTGATCAGTTTTCTCCTGTTTTTGTTAGGCAGGGAGGAAAGTGATTGTCGTTTGGTTTAGTTCTTTTGAGTAGGTAAGTTGTGTTTATTCCTGAGATAGGTTACTTTTTGTTTGTTGTTTTGGCCTTGGGTTCACCCTGAAGTTATGATATGCTCCCTTCCTTTGTTTAACTGCACTTATTGTAAATAAATCACTGTCACAAAATATTAAGTGTGTGACGTGCTGCTTGGGGTTGGACGGGGATGGATCACCCTTTATGTTGTGGTCTGGCCGCGCCTAGACGGGCCATAACAACAGTAATGGACTTCTATACATTTTACATCAGATTAAAACTTTGGGTGTAAGATTTGGATAATTATTTATTAAAAGCTCGACATTTTAAATGAGAATAATAAAGAAAAGTATGTCTTTGTGCCCCCCTTTTCCCTGTTAATGCCCTATCGGCCCCCCTGGCTAAACTTTCCTAGATCCGCCCCTGCACAGTTACCAGCCGTCAGCTGCGTAGAAAAAGATCCTGGTCTAGAAAGTAATATTAAATAAATACTAACAACAGCTTATCAAGCTTAAACGTGCTGCTGTTGTTCAGCTGCTGGTTTCCTCGTTCTGGTGAGAAGTGGGCCAAAAACAAAGAAGAGAGACGGACTCCCGACAGAAAAGCCGATTAGCTGATCATTGATCAGTTTCACGATTGAAGTAGGAGCAGGAGAGTGAGAGAGGCAGTCCCTCCATATATCGGTTGTTAAGCTTAAAGTGGGAATGCTTTACAAACATTCAGAGATGAACTTACACACTTGCTTTACTTCTCTCTGGGATAGCTTCCTCGGAGATGAAATGCCGGATTGCTAGCAAGGCTACAAATACACACAGCCGCTCTATCACGTGATGCATACTGCTGCAACTTGCTACGGTTATGAGCCGAGTTACGCCGTGTAGCAAGTTTTGTGAGGTGCTTTTTTGATATTTAATGGATCGGATTACATTTTTTATTTCTTGCCAATATCCGATCCAATAATTTGGGTCAGTATCGGACCGATACCGATACGTAATATCGGATCGGTCCATCTCTAGTCTCAACAGGACCTGGAAAAACTAGTCCATGCATTCATCTTTAGTAGGCTTGATTACTGTAACAGCATCTTTACAGGTCTACCTAAAAAATCGGTCAGACAACTACAGCTCATTCAGAACTCTGCTGCTCGAGTCCTCACTAAGACCAAAAAAGTGGACCACATCAGTCCAGCTCTGAGGTCTTTACACTGGCTTTCTGTCCATCAGAGGATAGACTTTAAAGTTCTGATGCTGGTCTATAAAGCTCTGAATGGTTTAGGACCAAAATACATCAGTGACCTCCTGACCCAGTATGAACCTTCCAGATCCCTCAGGTCATCTGGATCCGGTCTTTTATCAGTTCCCAGAGTCAGAACCAGACACGGAGAAGCTGCATTCAGCTTTTATGCTCCTTATATCTGGAACAAACTCCCAGAAAGCCTCAGATCAGCTGAAACACTCAGTTTATTTAAATCCAGGTTGAAGACTCACTTATTCTCAGCTGCATTTAAATAAAGCACCAAATCAACACTTAAACTTAAATTTCAAAACTTACATTTTAACTACTGATTTTATCTGTTTTGATTTTTGATTTTATGTACTGTTTTGTTTGTTTGTTTGTTTTAATCAATTTTAAATCATGCTTTTTATTTGTTTTGACGATGAGACAATGACGAGACTGCACAAAAGCATGTCATCATGTTTTCTCAGTGGTGGCTGATGTCAACACCTCTTTCCCATTATGGTCTGTTGAATATTGTGTATGGTTTGAGGTGAGAAAGGAAAAGGTGAGGATTACATTACCAAATCAGTGTATTTTTGTGTGAGCATGTGCAAGAGAAGATATTCTAAATCAATAAAACAAAGACAGATACAGTGGAGAGGACAAAACCAGAGCAAGGACAGAATGTGTGAGCAAGAAAGCAGAGGAGATAAGACAAAAACAAAACAATGAAAAGCTGAATACTTTGAGACATCAAGAGATAGTACCTTTGTGAAATACACAAAAGTATTAGGTTTGCCTGTGTAGACTCTAGAATTTGTAGGATAAAATGAGACATGTGTTTCAAATCCTGAAATGAAAAGAAAACACCAGAAGCAACAATTCAATTCAATTCAAGTCAAGTCAATTTGAGGTGCTTTGTATTGTAATGTAGAGACTGCACAATTATACAGAGAAAATCCAAACAAACAAAAGAAGAAACCTCCAACTGAACCAGGCTCAGAGAGGAACAACCATCTCCTGTGGGCACCTGAAGTTTATAGGAAAAATGTATATTCCCTGACTAGTCACTGAGTGGTTGTTAAAGGTTGATGGCAGTTCGTGTGAAACTGATTGCTAAAGCCCCAAACAAGCAGCCATAAAAAGCAGTCACTGACTGTATTCCCAGACCAGTTAGTGAATTGTTGCTGGTAGTTGCAAAGTGGTTGCAAAGAGATACATGATGCTGCACTGAAAGACCTTGGAATTATTTTAATCACTAACAGATTGCTGTAGTTGCCTGTAGATTGCATGGAAGATGTCGTGTTTGCTAACACTTGAAAACTACTCTCTGAGCACCTGTAAAACTATGAAAAGTGTGATATCAGCTGGAAATGTTGAACCTTCACATTCATAGTAAAAACTGCATCTTTTGAAATATGTTGGCTGCAGTGGCAAGGCACCACTTGCACCTTGAAGATAAATGTTGTCTATTTACAGGTCCCACTGCATGTTTTTCAAGTTTTACTACCACTCAGCCAGTAGTAAGCAAGTATTTTTAGACAAGCAGGCATCTTCCATGCAAACTATAAGTGGCCATAACAATCAGCTAGCTAAAAAAATTAAATGCAATAATTTTTCGGTGCAGAACCCTCTTTGCAACCAATTTATTTTTGTTTTTTGCCTGTCCCGTTTCGCTCTTTTGCCATCAGAATTATTGTCTAAAGGTGAAGAAAGATGCCCAACGGATTTACTTTACCAAATGGACCATCCCAGCCTTTGATTCACCTTTTATTGTTTGTTTTATTTTATTTTTCCTTGCTAAATATGGGACAGACTTGACTGGGGAAAAGAAAGGGGAAGAGAAAGAAAGAGGGAAAGAAAAACAGCGGAGAAGAGGGACAGGGGCAAAAAACAAAAACCAACAAAATAAGCAGACAAAAAATACATATATCGATCACCTGGATCACCTGTTGAGAAAGAAAAAAGAGAAAACAAGCAGAAGAAAAAAAAAGAGCAACATAATAAACAACATCACGATGATCTATGGGAATATAACAGTAAATACTAAATATTAAACATTATTGTGCAGCACGTACGATCAACAGAACACAGTGTGCTTTGAGGTAGGAGCCAAAAAGGGTGTAGTTTGTGTGTGTGAGCACCCGTGTGTACACCTGTGAGCATGAGCGCGGTTGTATTTAAAAGGTTCCTTCATGTAATGACCTGCTAGAGGGTGTGGGGGGCCACAGCACCAGGGCATGAAGCAGGTATGGAGGAGATCAAAACTCTATCCCAGAAAGAGCTGAGGAGAGCCCCAGATGAGGGGTCACTCAGCAGCCGCGGAGCAGAAGCCAGGGGGGGTGCAGTGACGCGCCCGTGAGCTCCCCCGGCAGCCAGCTGTGCCAGAGTGACACCCACCCCACCTCCAGAGTGACACGAGAGGCCAAGGGCACCCACCTCCGAAGGGGCCCGAGCGAGCCCCAGGCTCCAGGCCCCGACAAGGAGCCACCAAGGAGTGGGTCGGTGTGTACCTGGACGCTCACCCCCGGACACAAAGAACCACCAACGCACCGATGTCTGAGGGCGTTTGCCACTGGCAGGGAAAGTGGTGGGGGGAGATAGGCTTCCATACCTTGGAGGGCCTGAGATGTCCCCAGAGAGGTAGCGTCTGATACCCAACCTGACATATAGACACAGACATACAGGCACACACAGATACAGACATCCATTCCCACCCTCATGCTCTCATATGCAATTACTCAACACCCAACGTGGAGACAGACAGACACTGTACACACGATCACACGCCCCAAGCGTACTCTAAGCCCCAAGTATAGGTACCCTTGCCCCTGGAGGGGGAAACTGCACCCAGACCCAGGTGGTGTTACCCTTTTCCCTGCGGTGGAGAGAAGTAGACTGCCCCGACTCGGCAGTAGCAGGGAGGCCCCACATTCCAGATGTTTGCAACCAATTTCACCTAGAGACATCAAATACCCCCTTCCCAACTGGTCAGGAAACACACATTTCTCCCAAGAGAATACAGGAGTCATAGACCAGCATGACTGCGGCCTAACTAAAATTGCTTTGTTAGGAAGTTGGTGTCTTGAAAACAGGATAGCTCAATATGTGGGTACGTGCGTTTAACGGTGGCTATTCAAAATATGACTGTTCAAACTGGGACGATTATGTGTTGTAACCTTTTTAAAAACAACTTAAACAGACGTGTCAGTGTGTGTTGTGACTTTCTTAACAGACACCAGATTAATTGAAATATTTGTGTTTTTTGTAACCCTAAGTTATGAATACTCCAACAAAACAGTAAAAAAAATAATTATTTAGTACGGGTGCAACGATACACAAAATTCACGGTTCGGTTCGGTTCGATACTTTGGTGTCACGGTTCGATATTTTTTCGATACAAAAAAAATGTTCATGCCTTTTTAATTTGTCATTTATTAAATTTTTACGGCACATTCCGCACCGCATCTCTGTGCGTTCATCATTTGTTTGAAGCCGGCTCACCTCCTGCAACTACTTTTCCGAGAATACACGCTTCTTTTGTGGTTCGAACTCCTTCTGACATTTCTTTGGAGGTGGAGGAATACCAAAGTAATTGCTTAAAGGAGCTTCTTCAACATCTTTAAGAGTTCTAAACAAATGTCTGTCCTTCTCCTGAAAATCTTATGTACGCAAACACGCGTTGCAACTTCTTATCTTGTGCGCGTTTTTTATTTTGACAGCGAATGCGCACCTGCGGACCACTTATGTGCAGCCCTGATTTTTTAGCTTGTCATATTGAAGCCACAGAAATTATTTTGTCCATGAAACCATAAAGCTGCACTTTCTTTTTGCCTTATAGTCTGATTTGTCATAACTTTTCCGTTTTGTGGTAAGCTTTTCTTTGGCTGTCACTTCTTCACCCTGGCCTGTCTTATTTGGCTCAGCAGAACTGAAATATATATCCTGCTGCTTTTACACACGCACTCACATAAAGCTCAGCGATTCTCTGCGCGATCAACCTCTCACATGTTTAAGCTTGCTGCGGGAGATTTCACTTGTCATGTTTCCGTAGTAAGCTAACGATTGATAAGACGATGTCAGAGGAATTGGTGCACAAATTATCATCACTCACCAATCAGTGCTGTTGCTCTCTATACACAGTTCGCGCGATTGCAAAGTGAAAGCAAAAAACAAGCACAAATTCAAACGCGATTTCAATATGTCACATATTGACAGTGGCTCACCGATGCCAATGACATAATTACCCAGCTACATTTCCGAAAGAATGCAAAAGCATTGACATATATTTTTCCTTCCTACGATAGCCCGACGGGCAGGGCAGAGATAGATTTTGGTAGCCCGACTAGAAAAATCGCTAGCCCCGGGACGTCGGGCTAGCGATATTGCGAGCCCTGTATCGGACGGCCAACTCCTCCTCCTAGCCCCCCCCGCTCCAGCAGGCCGCAGAGAACGGGGGTGAGAGAAGACTCCAAACCTCCCTCCACCCGCTCATTGTAGTGTTGATGCATGTGTGTTCTAAGGTGCAATTAAAACCCAGGAGGGCATGGAGCTACCTGCCAGAGAGCAGCAGGTAAGCGCATAGTCCCTCCTGCTAGCCCTCAATGTCTACGTGTATTTAAAATTGAGAGGTGGGCAACGACGCCAGGGGTGAGGTGTACACCCTGATGGTAATTTGGATTCCGTGTATCGTGCCCACCCCCAAGATCCTATATGTATGTGTAATGAGAGTGTGAGTAATGTGAATGTCTAAGTTGTGGGATAAAATTGAGGCAGAGGCAGCCAGAAGGGGGGGGGGGGTAGCCTCCTCTGCACCCTGGTGACATACCCCTACTCCAAGGCCCTGCATGTGTGGGTGGTTGTGGTGGAGCGGGAAGAGGGAGGCAGCTGGAGATGGGGAGGGAAGGAAGGGAGGGGCAAGTGACCCCTCCCTGGGCCAGCTCCCCCGCTGACCCCAGTAGGCACCCCCATACTCCCCGACCCGCCAGGGCCCAGGCCCATCCAGACCGGGGCCCAGTGCAGCAGCGCCGCCCGGCCTCACAGAGGGCACATCCAACATACTGTTTTACTTTAGTCCATGACGTGCTTACCTTCAGGGTCATACGTCACATGAAGACCAAAATAGTTCCAAAAGCCAGATCTGAATGAGGGTGGGGGAGGTTCAATTTGCCATGTTGCAAGGAGAGCTTAGCTTCTGTCTGGCTAGCTTGCGCTGCACTCAGTGAATCTGCGTTCGACTACTCCGCCTGGGCTGCACTACACTACACTGCGCAGATCCACTGAGCGCTCAACACAGACAGCATCGTCAGAAGGAAAGTTGATAAAATAAATTAAAAATTTTGTATTGTTCGATACATATGCGTACCGAACCGAAAGCACTGTATCGAACGGTTCAATATCGATACGAGTATCGTTGCACCCCTACTATTTAGGCACAGTAAGCTTTTCTATCTACTCATTTATGTTCTTCAAGTCTTGTCACTGTTGTAGCTCAGAAGGTAGTGCAGACCATCTACTAACTGGAAAGTAGATGGTATGATCCCTGGCTGCTCCATCCTGCATGCTAAATATCTTTGGACAAGATACTATCCCTTAGTTGCTCTCCAAGTCTGAATCTGTGTAACTGTTATCCAGAAAGCATTTAAGCATGGAAAACAGTGCTAGTGTGAATGAGGTATGTTGTATAAAGTGAAAAGAACACATCAGAAAGAACAAAGGTTTTATAAAAACATCTGTGTCTTGCAAATACTTTAAAAAAAAGCTTTAATAATGTTTCTTTGACGCTGATAAATAAATTTGACACAATGAATTTATATCCCAGTGAAAATAATGAAAAGCTATGTATATATCACCAAGTTTTGATTTTCTTTTTCATCATTTATTGAAAAAGCCATATACTGTTTTCACTGTTCTGTTTAATCACAATATACATATGCCAATCTTATGAAAATGAATTGATTTAAATCATTATTTCACTATATTCAGTTATGTCATTTTAACCTGGAGCAACAACACACATATAAATAAACATATTAGTGCTCGGAGACAAATAAGCCTACGAGGCCTAGACAAACAGATGACAAAGGGGCTGTCCTCACCAGTTCCATGATCTAAATCCTAATCAAACATCATTTACAGCTTGTTTTATTTCAGCCCCTGGAGAAACCGTCCCTCTATGCTTTTTGCCATGGCAACCCAGCTCTCATTTCAGAAGTGTCATGCCACATTATCATCCAGTGGGCTCACATACACTCCCGCCTGACAACTTCACGATGGACCCTGGTGAAAAATAGCCGGCCTTCTTAGACTGCCTCTTCACCTCCCTCCCTCTCCATTTCTATTTCACTCCCTGCTGTTCCTTCACCTATTCGCCTTCCCCCTCCTTTTGCTTCGTGCTCCTTTCTTCTCTCCACAGGTAACCAAGTGAAGATTGAATGTGTGATATATACCCATTCTAATTGGAAACAAGCCCAGGCACTGGCATCAGTAACAGAAACTGATAACAATTAGCCAAAAGATGGATAGGACATGTATGGTGTCTAATGTCCATAAAAGTATAATGATTTTTCATCAAGGTCACAATGAAATTGTTATAACCATACAAACATGCATACAGTAGGATGCTGGCTCTATATTGTGTAGTCATTAATCAACGCTGGAAAATAAATAGTCCAGTACAAGCCTGATTGGTGTAGTAATATATCAACCTGGAGATCTAATGTGAAACACTGGTTCACAATACTCACACACATTCTCTGCATTTGAACGGCAATGACAGAAAACACCCATAAACTTCTATCTACTGGGTTTGCGCTGCATTGGTACATTTTTTCAATTTAACAATAATTTAACAGTAATATATAAAGATAAGAAATTAATTTAAGTAATATTGAAACCTTGGGTCATCACTGATGGATGAGAAATTTTCTTTATGCTTCATTTAAGAAGTTATTATATTGCACTACGTATCATAGGAATTGGATACTGGTGGCCTGATTTTCACATTGATAATATACTGCTGGTTCTATCTGCGTCTTCTTTACATTGGTATAATGTACAAATGCAATGTATAAAGCACTTTGAATGTTTAGGTAGAGTAGAAAAGTACTAAATAAGAACCAGTCTATTTTACTGTTGGGCACACACAAGAGCCTTCTGGAAAGTTTTTTATGAATAGAAAAACATGAATTAAACAATGTACAATTGATTTTGAGAATACTGTGGAGTCCGACTTTATATCTAATAAACTGCCTTATTGTCTTTTTAAAGCAGATGTGGTACTTATTTAGCCACATGGTTTTTAGTCTTTCCACAAAAGACTATGATGCAGTCTACTCTCTCAATACTAAACCACTGCAGCTTGCTCATTTGTCATTTTATATTTTGCCTCCTACTCTCCAGCTAATGCTAGCCTTTATTGTCATTATACACAGTATAATGAGAGTTATAGTGTACATGTGCACACGTGCTTAGCACATTAGAAAAAACTATACATTATTATAATTATACACATAATATAAATACACAGCACTTGGTGACACAGACAGACAGCCAGGGAATGATGACATGGACAATTTGAGCACTGACAATTTGAGCACAGGCAAGAGTCCAAGGAACATCAGAATGAGCATGAATGGTCAGGGTAATTTATGTCTAGTGGTGCAGTGGTCAGTGCAGATATTTCAGTGCAAATTACTTTTGTGCAAGTTTGAGTTGAGTATGGTGATAGCTTTGGGGAAGAAGCTATTCCTGAGTCTGTTTGGCCCGTATGGATCTGAAGCGCCTGCCAGAGGGCAGTAGGTTAAAAAGATGCTAGACAGGGTGGGTAATGTCCTTCAAGATGTTTCTCACCCTGCTGAGACAACAGGAGTTATAGATGGCAGACAAGGAGGGCAGGGGGCAGCCGATAAATTTTTTTGCTGTTTACCACCCTCTGCAGTCTCTTCCTGTCTGCCTCCATGCAGTTGGCATGCCACTGTCACTGCATAGGTCAGCAGCGGCGTGTTTATTTGATCCTTGCTGAGCACCCTTAGGAAGTGTAGCTGCTGCTGGGCCTTCTTGACTAGCGCCGTGGTGTTCACTGACCAGGAGAGGTCTGCAGAGATGTGGACGCCAATGGAATTTGAAGGCTTCCACTTGCTCTCCACATTCACAGTTGATGTGCAGGTGGGGCAGGGGCAGCTCTGTTTCGCCTGAAGTTCTGGATGATTTCCTTGGTCTTGTTGATGTTAAGTGCAAGGTTGTTTAATGCACAGTATTCTCCCAGTTTCAGGAACTCATCTCTCTAGGGCGCCTTATTTCCCCTTGTGATCAGCCCCAACACCGTTGTGTCATTAACAAATTTGACAATGATGTTCTCTGGGTGGGCGGGACTGCAGTCAGATGTGTAGAGGTATTAGATTAGTGGGCTTAGTATGCAGCCCTGGGGAGAGCCGGTGCTGAGAGTGAGGGTGGAAGAGAGGTGAGGACCCAGTTTCACCTGCTGGGGTCTGTTAACCAAAAAGTCCTTTATTCAAGAGCAGGTGGGTGGCGGAAGCCCCAGGTTGGCTAACTCGGTGATCAAAATGTCCAGTATTATTGTGTTAAAGGCTGAGCTGAAGACAATGAAGAGCATTCTGACATAGCTCTCCTGTTGCTCCAGGTGACTCAGTGCTGTGTGGAGAGAAATGGCTATGGCGTCTTCTGTGGATCTGTTAGTCCGATATGCAAATTGGTGTGGGTCCAGAGTGGGGGGGAGTCAGGTTCTGATGTGCCCCAGAATCAGTTTCTCAAAGCACTTGTGATTACAGGGATTAGTGCAATTGGATGGAAGTCATTGAGACTGGGTATGGGTGACTGTTTTGGGATGGGGATCATTATGGCAGATTTCAAGCAGGGCGGGATAAAGGCTTGTTCCACAGACAGCTTGAAGATGTCAGTGAAGACTTGTGCTAGCTGCTTGGCACATGCCTTGAGCACCTTCCCAGGTACTCCATTGGGACCTGCAGCCTTCCTGGGGCTCTACACAGAGTGGCTACTTCTGCAGCCTACCCAATTATCCAGCCCTCCAGCCTCGCTTTTGTTTCCTCTCTCTTTGCCATCTGCGTCACCTGTTTAACCTGACAACAATCCACAGGGATCCTGTTGGTCTAGCTATCTTGTCCAGAATGTTGTGTGTGCAATGAAAGTCACTGAGGATGGTCATCTTCATTTGGAAACCGATGTCCAATATGTCCAGATGACTGTAATGTCCAGTAGTGCAGGTAGACAAATGTACAACACACAATAAACACGATAAACACACAAAAAGGCACAGATAACACAAATCAGGAGAGCCGCTGTGCCGGTGTGCGCCACCATTTTGAAAAATGAAGTATTTGCTTTAATTTGCTGAATGTTTGTTTTGCCAGCAACATGATGCTGACAAAACAAACAAACAAACCAAGAGAAAGAGCTATCAATCTGTCAATCCTTTCCGTGTCCGGGCCGGGCAAACAAACCTGGGATAGTAAGCGCAGCAATGTTACCTTGACAATAGCAAATCAGCAAATGAATATATATAGAGAATAATATGCATTATGTGCAAAAAGTTAATACTTCTGGGACAAGTGGCGAGTACAGTGGAACCCCGACTTACGAATACCCCATTAAACGAAAAATTTAAGTTACGAAGGCACTTAACGGCAATATTTCTGCCCATGTTATGGCAAAATGCCCGCGTAACAAAATCAACTGGCTCTGATTGGCTGAGGCCAGAATGCCCACAATGCCCATAATGCCTTCCGAATCATGTGACAACCCCCTTGGCTTTCGTACTTGCGCTTTGCTGTGCCACTTGAACGACGTATTGTTGTTGCAGTTATCAATGAGCCTATAGCTTATCGTTCACTCAAAAGGCACGATGGGTGCTTCGACTTACAAAAATTTTCGACTTACGAAAGACCCTCGGGAACGAATTAATTTCGTAACTCTGGGTTCCACTGTTTTACAATTGCTCATCTACTTTGTCACAGCCATAATGGTTGACACACCCAACCATAAATCTGGGTTAAGTGTGGAGTGCATGCTTGGCTATAATACAGCATGCCCCAACCTCCGGGCCACGGACCGGTACCGGGCCGGTTTGGTACGAGGCCACGAGAGTTGAGGCTCAGGTGTGAAATTCATGGTTTTCAGGGTTTTTATCATTAACTCTTTTTCCCTGGGTCTTTTCCCCGTGTTGTAGTTGTGTGTCTTATTTTGAAAGAAATATTTATGCGTTACCATAGTGACCAGAGATCATTAAGGGGCAGATAGGAGGATGTTACTCTCAATGTTGTTGCCGCATTTCAGGAGGATGCTGCTAATAAAGTTACACAATTACACAGTGAATTCGTGTTTATTATTATATTTACAAAATACCACAGTTTTTGTCTTGGTAGTATCATTTTATTTTGTTGTCTTAAGGCCAGTCCGTAAAAATATTGTCAGACATTAAACCAGTTCGTGGCACAAAAAAGGTTGGGGACCACTGCGACAAGATAAACAGGAACAAGGACCAGTATCCTCCATGGAGAAGGAGACTACAGGCCAAGAAAAGGGTGCCAAGCAAGTGCCTAAACAAGATGTCCATACCTGAGCCCTTGGAAACTGCCAAGCAAAGACTCACAGCCTTGACCAGTCACTTGAAGAGGTGTACAGGAGAATAACCCCGATATACTAAACGATCTAAAGTGTACTCTCAGTGGCAGGGGAACAATATGAGAACAGCCCCACCAAGACTGGTGACAGTGCAATACTGGAAGAGCATATGGGAAAAGGACACAACCCATAACAGCAATACTCAGTTGCTATTGGATCCAAGAGCAGATCAGCAACCTCCCTGAACAAGATCCAGTGACCATCACAGTGGCAGACTTTTATGAAAGGGTCTCAAGTATGAAAAGTTAGACAGCAGCAGTCCTGACTCCCAGAAGGGACTTGCCATATCCAACTACATGCCTTACTGACCCTGTCCAGAGGGTCAGTCAATGAGCTCGTCAATAGCTTCAATGCTAACATGTTAAATGTAATGGACACTATTGCTCCCATTAAGGTGAAGGTTATCTCTGGAAGGAAAAAGTCTCCATGGAGAAACTCCACACTAGTGAAAAATGAAAAAAGAAAGTGTAGGAAAGCTGAGTGCAGATGGAGAAAAACAAACCTCCAGGTTCATTATGATTATAAAGAGAAACTTCACAATTATAATTTACAACTGAGGAGTGCAAGAAGGTCCTACTTCTCTGACATCATCACTAAAAACAGCCATAATGCTCGGGTCTTATTTTCTACAGTTGACAGGCTAACAAACCCTCCTGTGTCAGTGGCAGCTGAACTTCATTCGACCATGGCCTGCAATGACTTTGCCAAATTCTTCACAGAAAAAATCCAAAAGATTAGACAAGAAATTGGTACATAAACAGCAAATCCAGAATATGTACTGTGTCCACCGAAAAACTGTTTAAACACCATGAAAGAGTTTCACCCTATTAACAACAAAGACCTGGAGGACATCTTAGGTCAACTGAACTCCTCCTCCTGCTGGTCAAAGGAGCTTGCAAAGAAAAGCGTCTGGACTTCGTTAAGTTACTTGAAGACGTTTCACCTCTCATCCGAGAAGCTTGGGACCCACACCCAGTTTCACACCTTGGCTCAGGGGATTAGAGGATCATCAGGGGGTCCTTTTGTCCCTCTGTGGGGGGATACTCCCACTAGGTTTATATCTGGGACTCTCCACCATTTGACCTTAGAACTGATTAAGCTTCTCGGATGAGAGGTGAAACGTCTTCAAGTAACTTAAAGAAGTCCAGACGCTTTTCTTTGCAAGCTCCTTTGTCTACGATGACCTGGATGACTGAGAACCTTCACAGACATATCCTCCTCCTGCTGTTTAGATGTCCTGCCAACACGTTTTTTCAAAAAGGTCTCAAAGACTTTGGAGTCAGACCTGTTACAGATCGTCAACTTTTCTTTAATATCAGGTGTGTTTCCAGAATCACTAAAAACTGCTGTAATAAAACCTATACTGAAAAAGGACAATCTTGACAAGACACAAATGAACAACTACAGGCCGCTCTCAAATCTCCCATTTTTAAGTAAGATCATTGAAAAAGCAGTTTCTCAACAGCTCAATTACTTCTTAAAACAGAATAACTGCTATGATGCCTTCCAGCCAGCTTTTAGACAGAACCACAGCACTGAAACTGCTCTGACCAAAGTGTTCAATGACATATGTCTGAATACAGACAGTGGAAAAATGTCAGTCTTAGTTTTACTGGATCTCAGTGCAGCATTTGATACAGTTGACCACAACATATTACTCAAACGACTGGAGAACTGGACAGGTCTTTCAGGAACTGTACTAAACTGGTTCAAAACATACCCAGAAAACAGGAAATACTTTGTATCAATAGGTAACTTCACATCTGAGCAGACAAGTATCACATGTGGAGTACCCCAAGGTTCCATCTTGGGACCCTTTCTGTTTAACATTTACATGCTCCCACTGGCACAGATTATAAAGAACAACAAAATAAACTATCGTAGCTATGCAGATGACACACAAATATATATCACAATGTCACCAGGAGACCAAGGCCCTGTACAGGCTCTTGGTAAATGCATCGAGGAAATTAATGACTGGTTGTGCCACAATTTTCTCCAGCTAAACAAAAACAAAACTGAGGCAATAGTCTTTGGCGCCAAAGAAAAACGATTACAGGTCACCAGAGAACTTCAATCTATACACCTAAAAACCACAAACCAGGCGAGAAATTTTAGTGTAGTAATGGATACAGACCTAAACTTAGGAAAACACATTAAGACAATAACAAAATCAGCTTACTATCACCTCAAGAATATTTCAAGGATAAAAGATCTGATGTCTCAACAGGAACTGGAAAAACTAGTCCATGCATTCATCTTTAGTAGGCTTGACTACTGTAACAGCATCTTTACAGGTCTACCTAAAAAACCAGTCAGACAACTACAGCTCATTCAGAACTCTGCTGCTCGAGTCCTCACTAAGACCAAAAAAGTGGACCACATCAGTCCAGCTCTGAGGTCTTTACACTGGCTTCCTGTCCGTCAGAGGATAGACTTTAAAGTTCTGATGCTGGTCTATAAAGCTCTGAATGGTTTAGGACCAAAATACATCAGTGACCTCCTGACCCAGTATGAACCTTCCAGATCCCTCAAGTCATCTGGATCCGGTCTTTTATCAGTTCCCAGAGTCAGAACCAGACACGGAGAAGCTGCATTCAGCTTTTATGCTCCTTATATCTGGAACAAACTCCCAGAAAGCCTCAGGTTTCAGGTTGAAGACTCACCTATTCTCAGCTGCATTTGACAAAAGCACCAAATCCACACTTTTAAGCTTAAATTTCAAAACTTACATTTAACTACTGATTTTATCTACTGTTCTAATTTTAACTAGTGTTCTGATTTTATCTGTTTTGATTTTATATACTGTTTTCTTTGTTTGTTTGTTTGTTTGTTTGTTAGTTAATTAGTTAGTTAGTTTGTTTGCTTGTTTTAATCAATTTTAAATCATGCTTTTTATTTGTTTTTGTTTCTAATGTCTCTGTAAAGCACTTTGAATCACCTTGTTGTTGAATTGTGCTATACAAATAAACTTGCCTTGCCTTGCCTTAGCAAGACATGGAAGCTCCTGTCAGGCAGCATAGCAGTTAAGATGAACAGGATCATGGCTCAGTACATTAGTGTGGAACAGAAAGGAATTGGCAGAATACCAGAGGGGGAAAATACCAGCTCTTGGTAGACAGAACAGTCAGCCGAGACTGCAACACCAAGCTCACTAACCTGGGCACTGCCTGGATTGACTAAAAGAAAGCCAACACATGGCAAAATAGTCAGAACTAGAGGATTGCACTACCAGAAGGCAATATTGCAGACATGAAGGACAGCTACAAGTACCTGGGAATACTACAGGCAAACAGGAACCACGTAGTGTGCTGCTAGGAAAGCCTTAACCACGAAATAACTGCGGGGGATAAAGGAGTGAGCTGAATGGTAAGAACAAGGCTCCGCGGCTCCAGCAGATCCCAGGAACAACACCCAAGATTTCTGTCCAGGGGCCCGTTCTTCGTACGTCGCTTACTACATCCAAGATCAAATGACACATCCAAGATCAAATCATCGCGCTAACTGTGAGCTCGCTAATCCGGTTCCCCGAACACACCTGCTGTTGACGATTAGTACAGCTGGACGCAGTAATGTGACATCACTGGGTGTCATAAAAGGGGCTACGCATCGATAGTAGAAACATTGATCGGCAACCCTCTGATTGGTCGGCGAAAATGTCGAAGGAGCGCGCTCGGCTCGGTATTTTTCGGCAGCAGAGCAAGAACTCCTGAGTGAGGGATTTCAGGAGTTTCAGAGTTTAATCAGAACGCAAGGGAACACTGCAAAGGCTGCAAAAGCAAGGAGAGAGGGCTGGCAGAAAGTTGCTGACAAATTAAACTCGTAAGTAATTTAATAATAATAATAATAATATATTGGATTTATATAGCGCTTTTCAAGGCACCCAAAGCGCTTTACAATGCCACTATTCATTCACTCTCACATTCACACACTGGTGGAGGCAGCTACGGTTGTAGCCACAGCTGCCCTGGGGCAGACTGACAGAAGCGAGGCTGCCATATTGCGCCATCGGCCCCTCTGGCCAACACCAGTAGGCGGTAGGGTAGATTTATTATATTACACTATATTATCCAATATTATATTACATTATATTATATTGTTATATTATATCCTCTTTCACATTAGAGCCACAACAGGACCCACTAGAACATGGGAACAAGTAAAAGTGAAATATAAGAATATTCTACAGAATGGTAATATTTATCACTTATATTGCTTTTCGTCTCTTGGAAAGAGAGCCTGAAATAATCTGTTTGTTTGTTTATAACAGCAACCAAGAAAAGGGCAGAGCAAAAAAAGACAGGTGGTGGTCCTGCACCCCCTCGTCAACAAGTTGGTTAAGTAAATAATATCCTCACGGGAAAATCGATATCTCTCAATGAGCACACTGTCGCGCTGAGCTAAAGGATCCTGTCTGTCCCGCAATATACGCTGAATTCTGAGGACTCTCCTTATCAATCTTGCACCTTCCGCAATGGGTTGCTCGCGTAAACGGACAGGACATGGCTGCGACAGGCTTCCCAAATCCACCTTGGCTTTTATAGCCGTGGTCTCTCATCTTGATTACACGAAGTAATTTACAATTACTACTCTGAAATATGAATTACATCTGTAATAATCACATACATGTAATAGAATGTTAATAGTACATTTCCCTTTTTTAGGAAATGACCTGTATGTATCTGTGTGACATCAATAAAAGGATCAAGTGCTGCATTATCTTCAGTTACATTGATGTTATTTATTTATCGCTGTTGCTTTCGTATAAATGAAGCGGACATACCTGCGTGGCCGCGATCTAATCCTGTTTACATAAAGTAAACCTGCTCCCGAGCAGGTTTACGCTTACGGCTCTGTTGCTATGACAGCAAGTCCCGGATGAGCTTCGGGGAACCGACTGATCCAGGATCACGCGAAATCGTCAACAATCTAATCCGGCTAACCTACTTAGCGAGGTACGAAGAACGGGCCCCAGAAGAGTGCAGTCCTAGGAACAGGATAGTTGTTGTTGTATTGTGGGCAGTCTAAGGCACACCTGTGCAATATTCATGTTGTCTAATCAGCACGTTGACATACCACACCTGTGAGGTGGGATGGATTATCTCGGCAAAGGAGAAGTGCTGACTAACACAGATGTAGACAGATTTGTGAACAATATTTGAGAGTAATGGTTCTTTATGTGTATGTAGAAAATGTTTCAGATCTTTGAGTTCAGCTCATGAAAATGGGAGCAAAAGCAAAAGTGTTGCGTTTATTTTTTTGTTCAGTGTACATACATGCACAAAATTCACACCCAATACGTGTGTATGTTTGCACGTATGCACACACATACATCATCCAACAATATAAAGAGTAAATAAAAAAATTAACGATGAAAAGACCAAATAGGTTGTACAGTTCTACCTGTACTCTGGATGACAATGATTCTAGTGTAGAAAAAATATTTTTCTTTAAGGTCCTTTGTGGCTGTTTTCTGTCCTGCTTTCCTGTCAGCATTTCAGTAACACTTTAAGATTTTTGTTAGTAACTTGACCTCTCCGACTAACAAAACGGCGCAAAGCATTAATGCAGGCATCTGTGCTTAGAGAGTTATCTACTTCCAAGTGCACCGCTCGGCTGGCTAAACAGGTGAAAATGACTCCATAACGTTTATCTGTACCTCGTCCTCTTTTCACTTCAATAGGTCCGAAGTAATCAACTCCGACGTTGGTGAATGGTGGGTTATCTGGCAAAATTATTTCCTTGGGTAAATCTGCCATCTTTTGCTCCAAGGCTTTTCCATGATATTTTCTGCAAAAATGACATTCTGCGATAACCTTCCTTACATTTGAGTTGGCAGTGATGTCATTTTCACGGAAAATGTAGTTTTTTTTACCTTCGGAGCCTTATATGCCTGTACTGCCGTTTTTAAAAGTCATGTTTGACTTCATGCTTTTCTGAATAGTTTCTGGGATGCTTAGAACTCAAATCGCACTGCTGAAAATAGTTTATTTTGATGCACATGCTGTTTTTTTTGCAAATTTGCATTATAATATTTATTTTTTATTTTTCCTATAGTATTTAAAATTAGTGTATCTCAAAGCTAAAACTATGAAGACACTCAAAATAAATTTCCTGTTGTTAGAAATTATTTAGTGCAACTTTTTTGTATTTACAGTTTTGAGGGACAAACCTCTTAAATTTCTCTAACTAGAAATATATGTAAAAAACAAAACAAAAACGATTTTCAATTTTTTGTAGTTTATTGCTCTTTTTTGCAATTTATGTATTTATTATAGACTTAATGCATACATGTTATCAAAATTTAGGCTATAATGGTTATATTGATGTATAGCAACTTGAAATGCTCCCAAAAATGGCACTACAGCATGTAAAAATATAAAGATAACTCTGGCGGACTTGGTTCTATGTTAGGTCTTAAAGGGTTAATATCTTTTTTTTTATTCTATTGTAAGTAAAATATGGATTTGTGAGACATGAAAATCATTGCAGTTTTTCATGATTTTTTTCCCTTTTTTAATCATTTTCTTTTAAATTTTGTATGTGACTCAACTATTTTTGAAGTATGGTTATATATTTCACAATTACTATTCTTTGTGATTCTACATGTAGTTTGATGAACACAACCCTGAGATATCCTGATAGAAATGTACTTACTATGTATTATGTCAGAGTTGTTGTTGTTTTTTTCATCTTTTCCTATGAAGGAAATATTGAATGAGTGATGAACCCCAAATCAAAGTGTTTTGTATATAAACACACATTCTAACAAACAGCTGACCTCAACCATGCATCACTATATATTGATAGTGCATATAATGACAGCTGCAACTAATATCTGCATTAGTGGCCAAAGTCAATCAGTGATTAGTTTGTAAAGGTTTAGAGTAGCTAAAGTACAAAATATTAATAACAGAAAGAAAAGTCCTTAATTTCTCAGAATCAAACGGAACCACTCAGTACTATTTTCTAGCTACTTTCATAAAGCACTGGATAGTTCACTCACAGACCTAAACTGGGACAAACCTATATTGTGTCTTTTGATCCCAAGTGATTGTTCCCAGTGCAGTGGCATGTTGACCAGCAGACCCTTCCTTCCATCTGCCAAATCATACTAATGGGCTTCCTCCACACCAGGCTCCTGGACATATAGACAGCAGGGATCTCTATTCCAACAATGATCAGAAGCAACTAACAAAGCGCACCTGTTTGGGTGCAAGTAGATAAAAAAACATATTCACTTTCAACTCTTTTATTGGCCCCATGACAAATTTACTGTAAAATAGACTGAGAATGCTCCTGGGTCGGCCACAATAAAGCCAGAAAATTGCATTGAGATGCAAACATCCCAATAAAAAATCTAATTTCACCCCAAATAAACCACAGGTTCCATTGATTGCTAACCACCACTGTTTTCATATCAAGCAACTCAAAAGATATGACAGCCCCCTCCCCTTCCTTACAACCAAAACACAGCACGTGCCCTCAGTTAATGGGCTCTGTTCATGCATTTCAGCATGCAATGCAAATTAGAGGGGTGTGTGTTTGTGTGTGTTGCTGGTTCCAGGGGAGGGGAGGGGGGGTTCTTAGTCTATTCCTTTCTAGAATCGTTGCAGGGCTAGAGCCTGTTAAGAGTCAGTCACTTTTCCACAATATTTACTTGCATATCATCAACATTGTGTTGCATAGTCCTGTTGCTGAGATGAGGGGTATCAGCTGGTGACCAGCTGGAGGATAGCATCCCTTCATACCATTATCCCCTGCTTTCTGATATATAAAAAAATATAATATAAAGTAGTGGGGTTGAGAGAAAGGAGGAGGTGTTCAGGGGTTAATGTGGGGTGCAGATTGTATAGGATGCAGGGAGAAGACTAAGAAAAAATATGGAAAAAGTTGAACGGAGGAGGAGATGAATGGAAATATGGGTTAAAAAAATTGAAATATGGGAAAATTAAGGGGAAGACTTCAGAGAGACATGAAGTACGCTGAGATGAAGTAGGATGGAAAGTTAGGGGAAAGCAAAGGGAAAAGATAAAACTTCAACAAATTTAGAAAACTTTGAGGAGAAACAAGGAAAGAATGCTTTTTCTAATATTCTCTTTCTTTTGTTACGTCCCTTTCTTCAAACTGCAAATCACCTTTCCTTATTTCTTTGGCATCTAATGTCCATCCTTCACTCCATCTTCTCTTTTCTTTACTACCTTAATTATTCTTTACGCCTTTCCTACTTCAGCTTTTCCCTTTTCCTACTTCCCTCTTTTCTTCCCGCCTCTTCCCATACCCCATTCCCTCCACACTTCCTTCTTCTCTAATGCCTTTCCTCTTTCTCACCCACATCTTACCCATTTTCTCCTACCCTTTTCCATCTCTCCATTCCCACTTTTGTTTCATGAAGTGACAAAATGAAATTCCCATCATCAGAGACTGCAATTTTCATGAAACAATGTGAGATCACACAGCAGTGGAGAGCCTTCTTCCCTCACGTTCACATCCCACCTTCTCCTCACCAGTCCTTGAGTAAACCAGTGCCTATGTAGAGTGGAGGTTTTATATTCGTCGAGAGTATGTATGTATGTAAAACAGAACAAGAATGATAATGAATTTAATGTTATTTTTATAAATGTCTGTTCCAAAAATGCGTGTGTGTACACTGGATAGTTAATGGATAAAAGCTTGCACACAACTGTGTATGTGTGTACACACAGACTAACAGGACAGAAGCTTCAGACAGTGTAAATGGAGGGCTGAGGTGGGCTGTATCGATGTCTTAATTCTCAGCATCTCTATCGTTTAATACCAGTGTTTTGAAAAGACTGAGCTAAGCTGCCAGGGTCCTCTTGAACATGGGAAGCACAGATGAGAAAGGGAATTGTGAAACAGAGTCAAAGACAGAGTCAGAGTGAAAACAGGACTTTACCAGGGGAAGGTCATCAGACACATAAACAAAAGGGTTAATATCACAAGATGCCGATTCTTTTTTCTTTTTGCTAAATTATAATTTTATTTCATTTATTTGTTTTGCTTTTACCAAACCTGAATGTTACCTTGGTTACAAAGATTTCTCATATACACACGAGACTGTGTCAAGCTTAAATACACTTGTAACAGGCATTAATATGTTAGCAAATTTTGACATTTAATTTCTTTTTTCGAGCGTGGAATGATTGTACAGTTTAAATGACATTTACAAGCATTGGGTGCATGAGTTTTAATTTATTTTGGATTTTTAGTAATCCATATGCCCCTCTGTGAACTGCCACTTTACTGTTATCCCAGGGACTATATTGTCAGGGGGCTCTTTCTTTCCCCCTGTTAGGGTCTCCAAAGACAAATTGGTCCTAGGTGAGGGTCCAGACAAAGAGCAGTTCAATGGACCCCTCCTGTACACCCACCACACACATGAAGTGCTGTAGGGGTCGGATGCATTGTGTGTTGGGCAGCAGGCTGTCATGGCTGCAGTGGCAGATGTGTGGAGTTATAAGAGAGGGACCCAAATGCAGGCACTGGCCTTACTGTGAGTGAGCAAGGCCAGAGATCTAAGGACCGGGAAGATAGGGGAAGATGAACAGATGACTTGACCCTAAAGAGAGAGACAGAGGACTTAAATACACAGTAGAAACACATGGGAAACACAGCTGGCACAAATGAACATGACGCCACAGGGGAAGCAAAACTAAACACACTAAACATGGAGCACGAGACTGTCAAAATAAAACAGGAAACATAGTGAGATGTAGACTGAGACAACATGAGCTTGACATACTGAAAGGGGACACGAGAGAGCACACATGAAAGCACAACACAACAACGACACAACACAGAGGACATGACAGACTTGGACAGAAAACGGAGAAAGACACAGGGATATGAAAGAATGGGCTGGAAGAATACTCAACTTGACAGGAAAACCAAGGACTAAACTAAATGACAAAAACTGAAACATTACAAAAAATCTGAAAAACTTTATAAGCTCAAAATGCCAAATGACCCAGAGCCATGACAAAGTGTACAAAATTATCACCAGTAACAAATGTTGTGAAACATTTAAAAGAAATTCTCTTTTTTCCAAGTAGAATATGTGTCTAGGGAAGACAACACAATAATAAAACAATTTCTTCCTTTCAGTGAACTTCAATTGGCTTCTGGCTTTGAAAAAATAATAAGAAAAAATACATTTGTGCATTAAAGATTTAAAGTTTAAATAACTTAACAACCCCCAAAGCTTGGAGTGCAAAGAAATATTCCCAGAAGCATTGTTGTGGGTCCTGTCCCAACAATGATCCAGAAGAGAGGATTTGTTTAGAGCTTTTTGTTGAGGAACAATATCATGTTCACGTTTTTTGCAATGTTTTTATTGCCTTAAGAATTGTACTGCCTTTGCAAAAACCTCTCGGCTGGCACTCATGTTGCAAATACTACCAGGTTACTCAGAGGGTGGAAAGTTGGTGCATTGTTTTTACACCAAAGTAGTGGATCCTGATCCTAAGGAATTGGCCTCTGTTCTGAGTACCTGCACATTTCACTTAGGGCTTCAGTGCCAACTGTCCAACGCTGCTGAGATGCAAGGACTTGCAAGCCAAATTCTACCCATATCCCGCTTCCTGCTGCAGGTGGGGATGCAGCAGCCCCTGCAGGCGAGCTTGAAATGGTTGCAGGCGCTGGGGCAGTGTTGGCAACAGAGCTTGAGCGTGGTGCAGATGATGAAGGTGCTGAGGTCTGACTCACTGACTGCATTTCAGTAACAAGTGGAGCTTGTACACACTCAGTATTTGCAGAGTCGCGAAATCCCCAGTTTTTAAATCTAATGTTCATGGTAGGTGGTGACAGAAAGAACATAAAGCGTTCCAGTAGCCCTAAAAAGATGGTGACATTGCAATGACAGCTCAGCAGCTAGTTTGATACCTTGGCACTAGTTCTGAGAAGCAGTGACACCAGGGGAATCACCTGGCTGTGGTAACTGCCTCCTTTTGCTCTCTATCTCCTCTCAACTACTTGAATGAGTTTTTGTTCAGGGAACTTCTGGTGCCTCTGAATTTCTTTGAGCTTGTCCGCAGATTTAGTGCTATGGTGAAAGAAAGCAACAATAGCACTGAATTTAGTGGGGAAAGACTCTTTCAAGGCCAACTCTGACTTGCTTGAGATTCAGCAGAAAAGCAAAGTATAGCAAAATATAGGTAGTGTGTCCAACATGCTTTGCGCACAGCAGAGACCATGTTGGTGCCATTATCAGTTATTACAGCCAGATTCTTGTCCGTTATGCCTCATTCTTCTGTGATTCTGGTTAATAGGGAACAATAGGGACCATAGGCATCTGGCTTGCTAAGCATGCTTGCTCGTCTAGCGCTGCTGAGTCACATGACAGTACAACACAGAAACACAAGAGGGGAGAGGAGGAGAAAACCTCCTCCACGCTGTGACCCTTAAAAGCAGTGGCACTTACACAGACGTTGTGTCTCTGACCTCTGGGGGACGTTATAGCGGCTTCTCACATTCAATATCAAGTAGGTTTCGTGACTGAGACATACAAACACATGACGACAAAACTGTTGATGTGTGTATTCTGTGTATTTTTCCTCATATTATTATCTCTTCCAGGTGATTTTCTTTTGTATTTTTGAAGAGAAGTAAATGTGGGAAAATATGTTTTTGTCTTCTGGTCTCTGTCAGTACAGTATATTGTGCAAATGCAAGAAAAGAGTCCTGATATTTAACATGTGCATTTAAAGGACATATCCTGGTCAAAAATTATTCCAAGATTCCTCACAGTGTTACTACAGTCCAAGGTAATATCATACACAGTAAGCATCTGGTTAGACACTATATTTCTAAGATTTTGAGGAACAACAACTACAATAATCATATTGACTTGAATTTAGAAGCAGGAAATTAAAGATCATCCAGGTCCTTATGCCTTTAAATCATTACTGTAGTTGTGTGTCATATAGTTTCATGGATAGATAAAACTGGCCTTTTAATACTACCTAAGGGAAGCATGTATAATATAAATAGAACTGGTTCTAGCTGGAACTGTGTGGAACTACGAAACCCAAGACCGTGTCAATTTTCCATAAAATTTGTGATTAAACATGATTATCTGAGTATAAGCTTAGTTTTAAGTGGCAGTATTCCAAGACAAAAAATATATCTGATAACAATAATAGAGAACGATAATTTAATTACAATATGTAAGCAAGTTTATCAACAATTTGTAATGAATACTTGTCTTGTAATTATGAAAGTCAGACTATATCCATATTAAGCATATATAAGTGTTTGCTTTCTGGATTTTATTAGTACTACTAGGCTCCATGCACAGAAACACATTGTGTGTGTATATATGACTGTATACATTCACCTGATGGAGTAGGAGCTGCGTCTGAGTCTCTGTCGTAATTTCCTGGAAGGCTGGCAGGCAGTGAGGCCAGCCTTGGGTTGGAGCCAAGCTGAACAGCCCTCACCTTGTTGACCGAGGTGCTGCTAAGCTTTTCCCCTAGAGGGATACTAGTTCTGTTACTGTGACTTTTGTTCTTCATTTCAGGCAGGTTTCTTACTTTAACAAAGCTTTTTTCTCCCAAAAATCATACATACACATAGATATTAGGGGTGCAACGATACTCGTATCGATATTGAACCGTTCGATACAGTGCTTTCGGTTCGGTATGCATATGTATCGAACAATACAAAATTTTAAATTTATTTTATCAACTTTTCTTCTGACGATGCTGTCTGTGTTGAGAGCTCAGTGGAGCTACGTTCGACTACTCCGCCTAGGCTGCACTGTTGAGCGCAGATCCACTGAGCGCAGTGCAAGCTAGCAAGACAGAAGCTAAGCTCGTTGCAACGTGGCAAATTGAACCTCCCCCACCCTCATTCAGATCTGTCCTTTGGAACTATTTTGGTCTTCATGTGAAGTATGACCCTTAAGGTAAGCGCGTCATGGACAAAAGTAAAACAGTATGTCGGATGTGCCACGCAATGCTCAGTTACATAGGTGGGAACTACTGCTTTAGCGCAGTTTGCTCGTTAACGGGTTGGCGCCGTCCAGCCCCACGCACGGGGCGATCCGCGGTAGCTCGTTAACAGAGAGTGTTGTGGCGTTAACGTCATTTCAGATTAACGCTGACAGCACTAGTGGGAACAAAATGAATATGACTGCACATTTACGCCGACATCATCCTAGTGCAAAGACAAGTGGAAGCAGACAAAAACAACAAGCACACATGCTACAAACTTTACCTGTGTCACGGCCAGGCGGATCAGCTGCACGCTGATCAGCCCTCTCTGTTTCTCTCTCTCTTCCTCTTCTCTCTCGCCGGGGCGGAACTCACTGTGGGTTCACGCCCTCGGCCCACGCCCTCGGGAAATGAGACACCTGGGTCTCATTAAGGGGAGCAGCATTTAAGCCAAGAGGTGACTGCTGTTCGTCGCTGGATCGTTGTCTACTACGCGTTAGTGAAGTCAAGCTACAGCAAGTTTAGTTAAGAGTGTTTTCCTCTATGCGTCGTCCTTAACTCTGTCTCCCTGTCTACAGAGCTTCCTGGATTTTTCCCCGTGTGATTCCCGTGTGGCAGTGTCGGAGTGTGAGCCTGTGATCGTGTGAGTGGATATACTGAAGAACGCGTGCTTTCCCTGGAGACCCCTTCTCCCCCCACTCAGCTGTATATAACACCCCCCCCCCCCCCCCCCGCACATTCTTGTATATACACCTGGTGACTTGTAAATAAACCCTTCTTGTGAGCATCAGAACCGGAGTCCTGCGCTTGAGTCCTCCTCCAAACCGTAACAATAACGATCCAGCCATCATGGACTCAGCGGACTCAAATCCCACCCAGCAACCCGTCCTCACCCCGGAGGCAATTCTGGAACGCCACGAACACATGCTTCGGCACATAAATCAACAACTGGCCGCACTCACTCAAGCCCTCGCTCAACGTCTACCGTCGGTAAGCCCACCCTCACCCCCTCCATCTGTTTCTCCTCAGCTATCGGCTCCAAATCCATCTGCAGCCACTCCGCCTGTTTCCCCCATGCCGGCTTCCACAGAACCGCCAGAGCGATCGTTACCAGCGCCGGAGCCTTTCTCGGGTGAGTTCAATGAATGTGGTGGATTTTTGACTCAGATCACCCTACAATTCCGTCAGTTACGAAGAACATATGAGACAGATGGGGCCAAAATCGCCTTTATGGTTCAACTGTTACGTGGGCCGGCATTAAACTGGGTGCAAGCTGTTTTAAGAACAGCCCCAGACATTTCTTACGAGGACTTCCTCAGCAAATTTAAAAGTGTTTTTGAAAGAGGCACCGGAGCGGAGGCGGCTGCCCACAGACTGTTAAATTTGAAGCAGGGGAGGCGGAGTATGGCGGATTTTTCGATTGAATTCTGGACCTTGGCCGAAGAAACTGGCTGGGGGCAGTCGGCATTGATAAGTACTCTCTTGAATAATATTTGTGATGAGTTAAAGAGAGAACTGATGATGAGAGATGTTCCTAAGACCCTGTCTGATGTGATTACACTATGTGTGAAGATGGATGAGCACCTACGGGCGCGTCGGGGAACCGGAAACTACATTTCCGGGGCGCATGGAGACCTCAGGTGGGGGCGCGCCTAGCGGCAGTCACTCATCGGACAGCATGGAAGAAAGTGAACAGCCCATGCAACTGGGCCGCTCCAGACTGTCGCCCAAGGAGCGGTATCGTCGCTGGAGAGCCGGTGAGTGCTTTTATTGTGGCCGCAAGGGCCATATTGCCATGGATTGCCAGGTGCGGCCAAAAGACAGCGCCCGCCAGTAGCGAGGAGTGTACGGATGGGCGAGGTCACCTGTTCTCAGTCTCCTTCTCGTCTCATGATTGTGGCTAAGCTAGCGGTTTGTCTCAAGACTCATTCTCTCGACGCTCTGATCGATTCCGGGGCAGAACAGAATTTTATTGATGCCTCGCTGGCGCTAAAAGTAGGTTTTAGCACAGAGCCTCTGTCTCATTCACTCCAAGTCACAGCCCTTAGTGGCCAGCGTCTTCCAGACATTACTCATGTCACAGAACCGATTTCCCTGTCTCTTTCTGGCAATCATGTTGAAACCATACAGTTGTACGTCTTTAAAGCCCCACTCACACCACTAGTCTTGGGCTATCCCTGGCTATGTCAACATAACCCTGTGATTGATTGATTGAAGGAAAGAAAGTATTTCGGGGTGGGGGGAGGAGTGTCACATGTCCTGTTTAAAAGCCACCACCCCCGCCATGAGCCTACCACCCAATAAAACTATTTCAGAACCGCCTGATCTGTCCTCCATACCATCTGTTTATCACAAACTGGAGCAAGTGTTTTGTACAGATAAGGCACGCTCCCCTCCCCCTCACCGGCCGTACGATTGTGGGATTGACCTCCTCCGAGGCATGCCGCTCCCGACCAGTAGGTTGTATAGCCTGTCTCGACCGGAGCGGGAAAGCATGGAAAACTACATCAATGAGTCACTTGCCGCTGGTCTCATTCGCCCCTCGTCCTCACCTGTTGCCGCTGGTTTCTTTTTTGTCACCAAGAAAGATAAAAGTTTACGGCCCTGTATTGACTATCGCGGCCTCAACGCCATCACAGTTAAAAACAAGTATCCCCTCCCTCTGCTGAGTTCCGCGTTCGAGCTTCTCCAGGGTGCCACCATCTTCACAAAGTTGGACCTGCGCAACGCCTACCATCTGGTGAGGATTAGGGAGGGAGACGAGTGGAAGACGGCTTTCAATACTCACCTGGGCCATTTCGAATATCTTGTGATGCCTTTCGGTCTCACCAATGCTCCAGCTGTGTTTCAGGCTCTCGTGAATGACGTGCTCCGGGATTTCATCGACCATTTCGTTTTCATTTACTTGGATGACATCCTCATCTTCTCCCGATCTGTCGCCGACCACCAACGCCATGTCAGGCAAGTCCTTCAGCATCTCCTCGAAAATCGTCTCTTTGTTAAAGGGGAGAAGTGTGAGTTTCATGTCTCAACTGTTTCCTTCCTGGGCCACGTCATCGATCGGGGTAACCTCAAGACTGATCCCGCAAAGGTTCAAGCCGTTGTTGCTTGGCCGACCCCTTCCAACCGTAGACAGCTTCAAAGCTTTCTGGGGTTCGCGAACTTTTATCGGCGCTTTGTTCGCGACTACAGTAAACTTGCCCTGCCTCTGACCCGTCTTACTTCTCCCAATGTTCCCTTCTGCTGGGATGAGCTGGCTCAACGAACATTTGCCCATCTGAAGGACCGCGTTGCCTCGGCGCCCATTCTCGTCCACCCCGATCTCGACCGGCAGTTCATTGTGGAGGTGGACGCCTCGGACGCTGGAGTGGGGGCGGTGCTTTCCCAGCAGCAAGGAGGTAAGCTGCATCCCTGTGCCTACTTTTCACGCCGTCTCACCTCTGCAGAGAGCAACTATGATGTGGGAGATCGAGAGCTACTAGCCATCAAGCTAGCCCTGGAGGAGTGGCGCCATTGGCTAGAAGGTGCTGCCCAGCCATTTGTGGTCTGGACCGATCACAAGAACCTGGAGTACATTCGATCAGCAAAACGCCTCAACGCCAGGCAAGCCAGGTGGGCCCTGTTTTTTACTAGATTCCAGTTTACGATCACTTACAGACCCGGTTCCCGTAATGTCAAGCCAGACGCCCTCTCACGCCAATTCGCCGCCTCCGAAGACGCAACTCGGGACTCTCCCATTCTACCGCCCACCTGTGTAATCGGGGCCCTGACCTGGGAGATCGAGTCGGCTATTCGAGAGGCTCAGCGGACAGAACTGGACCCCGGAACGGGACCTCCAGGGTTGCTCTTCGTCCCCTCCTCAGTAAGGTCACGAATGTTACATTGGGCTTATACTGCCAGATTCACCTGCCACCCGGGGGTCCACCGCACTATTACCTTCCTCCAACGTTTCGTCTGGTGGCCTTCCCTTGCCAAAGACGTCCGCGAGTATATTTCCGCATGCTCGACCTGCGCTCAAAACAAGAGCGTCCATCAACCACCCTCTGGCCTCCTTCACCCTCTGCCGACTCCGAGTCGCCCTTGGTCGCACATCGCTGTTGACTTCATCACTGGTCTGCCCGTCTCGTCAGGTAACTCTGTTATTCTCACCATTGTGGACCGCTTCTCCAAAGCTGCTAATTTTGCCGCCCTCCCTAAGCTCCCCACTGCTCTAGAGACCGCCCGGCTACTAACTAACCACGTGTTTCGCCTCCATGGAATCCCCACGGACATTGTGTCAGACAGAGGACCGCAGTTCACGTCACGTGTCTGGAAGGAGTTCTGCAGTGCCCTCGGAGCTCAGGTCAGTCTCTCCTCTGGTTTCCACCCACAGACCAATGGCCAAACGGAGCGTGCCAACCAGGAGCTCGAAGCGGCTCTCCGGTGCCTGGTCTCCACTAACCAGTCAACTTGGAGCGAGCAACTGTCATGGATTGAGTATGCTCATAACAGCCTTACCACCTCTGCCACCGGTGTGTCCCCTTTCGAGGCGTCCTTGGGCTATCAACCGCCACTCTTCCCGGCTGTCGAAGGTGAGCACTTTGTTCCCTCTGTCCAACAGCATCTTCGGAGGTGTCGGCGTGCCTGGAGAGCGACTCGGGCCTCCCTTCTCCGCACAGTGGAACACAATAAGCACCTGGCGGATCGCCACCGGACCCCTGCTCCCACCTACACACCTGGACAGAGGGTTTGGCTGTCTACCAGATTTGTCCCACTCAGGTCTGAATCCAAGAAACTGTCTCCCACTTTCATTAGTCCCTTTGAAGTCGACTCTGTGATTAACCCTGTCTCTGTCCGCCTTAAACTGCCCCGGAATATGAAGATCCACGTGTCGCAAGTGAAGCCGTGCCTCTCTAGTCCTCTGTGCCCTCCTTCCGGACCCCCTCCGCCCGCCCGGGTCATTGATGGCCACCCGGCTTTCTCCGTTTCGAGGATCATGGATGTCCGGCGCCGGGGGCACGGTCTGCAGTATCTCGTGGATTGGGAAGGCTACGGGATGGAGGAGCGTTCTTGGATCCCGCGGGCGGCCCTTTTGGATCGGGGTATGGTTCCATGCGGCTCAACCTGACAAGCCTGGGGGTCGCCGTGAGACTCCCGTCGGGGGAGGGGGGGGGGGGGGGGGGGGTACTGTCAAGAGAGTTTTCCTCTGTGCGTCGTCCTTAACCCTGTCTCCCTGTCTACAGAGCTTCCTGATTTTTCCCCGTGTGATTCCTGTGTGGCAGTGTCGGAGTGTGAGCCTGTGATCGTGTGAGTGGATATATTGAAGAACGCGTGCTTTCCCTGGAGACCCCTTCTCCCCCCACTCAGCTGTATATAACACCCCACCCCCCACCCCCCGCACATTCTTGTATATACACCTGGTGACTTGTAAATAAACCCTTCTTGTGAGCATCAGAACCGGAGTCCTGCGCTTGAGTCCTCCTCCAAACCGTAACAACCTGAGTCATTTAGACAGCCGTTAGCACATGATTCTCCTTATATATGTTTAATATGCTGCTGAGAATATAGCCCAGAAGAAGCGTATAGTATAGCTTTTATTTTGGAAAGAGCCATTTCTCTGTAATAAACTCTCTTTTCCAAAGATGTGATTTCTCGATCAGATAGATTTATTATTTTATCCCTTTGTTGTTTCAGCAACATTTAATTTAAAAACTGTACATTTCAGTTAAAATATATGTTTATAATTTTAATAAATGACAAATTAAAAAAGCATGAACATTTTTTGTATCGAAAAAATATCGAACTGTGACACCAAAGTATCGAACCAAACCGAACCGTGAATTTTGTGTTTCGTTGAACCCCTAATATTTATTTATTATACAGGCAATACAGTACATAACATCAAAACTCACATGTTTTATGTAACTAAAGTGTGTAATTATGTGGGCTACAGACAATAATTAAGTTATAGACTATATTTATATGAAAAACGTATATACTTAATACATTTTAATAATAATACATTTTATTTATACGCGCCTTTCAGACCCTCAAGGTCACCTTACAGTAGCACGTAAACAATACCATAAAAAACATAAGAGAGATGTATATATAGCAAACATGGTAGATAAAATTTAGACATAAACAGTCATAAAAGTATAAAAGCAAATATAAAAACTGAGCAAGGTAAAAATAGCCTAAGACAGATCAGGTGTATGCAATTCTAAACAGATGGGTTTTGAGTAGTGATTTAAAAGTGGTGAGACAGTGTGTGGTCCGTATGTAGCGAGTGAAAGCCACCGAGTAACCGCTAAGGGCCTCTATACTCCTTGTGCAAACTTTCAGGCCCAAAGCTCTCACAGGAACGAGCCCAGAATAAACGGGACAAGAGGGTCAATATCAATCAGATATGTTAAAATTTATTATTTTAAAAGAACACAAAGGGTTTGCAAAAGGCCTAAAACATCAAAATGGGAAAGGTCACTAACGACCACAAGATAGTGTTATTGGTGCAACCTGCCAGCAATGCAACTATCACCTGAGGGCTTGCTCTCCCTTGGCGGTCCCAGATGCTCGTTGCTTTAAAAGAAACAAATCCACCCCAAATAAATACGAGCCCAACAGAACACTTATCGCATGCACTAAGTGCTAGTTCAGGCAATAATCGGTGGCACTAAAAATCACTCTTAATAAAAACTTATTCACTGCAAATCCACACGGAGCACCTCTAAAAATCCTAAGGTAAGAGCCCCGCTCAGGGATTGCGCCTTGCCCGACTAATATTGCACCAATCCAGTAGAAATAAAAACAAACCCGGCATAAAAAACAGTTTTAAAAGGTGACCCTACTAAAACCAAAAAACGCAACAAAAAGGAGGAGGAAAAAACAGTGACAAATTCACATGTGCAGCCTGCCCTGCAGGAGGCAATACAATATAAATTAGATTATATAGTGCATAAATATACTTTTTTAATGTCAAATATATTAAGTTAACATACCTCCAGCAGACAACTGTGTTTGCTGCACACCTGGCTTATCTTGGCTTATCTTCTAAAATCACTACTAAAAACATAAAATACAATAAACATCAAATACATTTCAACAAATTTAAACAAAACACTAAAGGAAAAACAGCCTGTACCTCGAACCTCTGCTGTAGAGGTTTAAAACAACAGTTTGTGTAGCAGACAATTAAAACTTCTCAGGCTCTTCACCTACTCACACAACCATTGTTCACAGCCGCTTGTCAGTGGAAATGAAGAGCACCTGCTGCTACTTCCTCTTTTATACCCTCCATTGGTTCCCCTGGGTCCTAAAGCCTTCCCTATTACATGTAGAGCAAGTGGAAGTGCATTCCAAAGTCTCGGGGCAGAACAACTAAAGGCTCTGAGTCCCATGGTAGTCAGGCGAGCAGGTGGAACTGACAGAAGGGAAGCTGAAGAAGAGCGGAGTGTACGAAGGGGTGAGTATGTATGGAGAAGATCGGATAGATATGGAGGAGCAAAGTTATGAAGCGCTTTGAAAGTTAGAAGCAGGATCTTGAAATTGACATGGAGGTGAATTGGGAGCCAATGGAGCTGTTTAAGAACAGGTGTTATATGTTCAGTGGATCTAGTTCTGGAAATAATACGAGCAGCTGTATTTTGAACCAACTGCAGTTTATGGAGGGATTTATGAGGTAAACCATAGAGAAGAGAATTACAGTAATCCAGAACTGCATTTGAATCATTTTAACCATATGTAGCCACCTGCATATATGTTTGGGGGGAAAAAAGGCTTTGATTTTGCCACCCCATTTGATTTCTTTGCCACCCTCATGCCACCCTAAGAAAATTTCTACTCTAGTGTTGTCCGTCACATCCCCATTGAGTTCCCGATGAAGGGTTCTGTTGATCTTGTACAGTTCTAGGCATTCCAGGATCCAGGTGTGGAGCATCGAGTCATAGGCTTTCTTGTATTCCTTTCTATGCCACGCTCATGTATTGAGCCATGTGCCTCTTCATCTTAGCCAATATGATGCCTGACAGGAGACTAACAGGTGGCTCTTTATACTGCCAGACACTTATGGTGCGCTGTCAGCTTCCTCAGCAAGTATGTCTGAACCATGTCGGGGCCTGGTGCTGTCCAACTCTTCATACTGGAGACCCCTTCTTGGATATCTATCACTGTGATGGTTACTGGACCCTGCTTGGGGAGGTTGCTGTGGTCTGCTCTTAGATTGACTAGCCACTGGACATTGCCACCGCTCTTCCAGTATTGCTCAGTCTCCGGCCTTGGTGGTGCTGTTCTCAAATTGCTCCCCTGCCACTCAGAGTACACTTTGGATGCTTCTGTGGAGAACAGCTGGTTTATTCTTCTGCCTTTGATCTCTCTGGTGTACCTCTTCAAGCGGCTGGGCAAGGCAGTGAGTCGTTGCTTGGAAGTTTCTAAGCTTGCTGTACTTTCTTCATCGCACCTTTCTGCAGCTCCAATAGTTGGCTAACTTCTCTCCGTGTTACCTTGATCTTGACCTCTAGTCTCCTTCTACATGGAAGGTCCCGGTCATTGTGGCTCTTCAACTTTTAGACAAGCATCTCAGTGATCATTGGCATCTCACTAGTCAGTGTAGATCAGCTCATTATCTCATAATGGTGGTGGTAGGTATTGTCTGTAGTGGTGGATTCACATCATCTAGTAGATCTTCTGAGGGTACTTCACGTAGTCTTGGTAACCGGCTATGGAGGATCCAAGCTTCAAGCTTCACCATGATCCTATCTCTCAGGTTAGTTCCTCTCGCACTCAGTGATCCTTCTTCAGTCTCACTTGGGGCTTGGTACCCAATCTATGGTGGGGGTGATGATATCTCCCCCTTTACCTGTTGTCGTGGCTCCCCCTTGCCGTAGCATTTGTGTTGTAACTTGTCAATCTCTAGCTGTGACAGCAGTTCCTTCTTCCCAATGTTGGAACACTGAGCCTCTAGTTGTTTTGCCATCAATCTGGATGCTGGGTATTAGTGCTGTAGGCTAAAAGACGATCATTAATCCAAGAGCGCACTGAACACCCAAGCAGGAGGTCAGAAAAGAATCCAGAACAACATATAAACGACTGCAGACCTTTAAGTTTTAATGTAGGTCAAACTCTGGTCAAACTCTAGAATTTGAGATGCTTTGGTATAACCTTAATTCAAGCCACTCTCCAGTGTGGCTGAATTAAAACAATTCTGAAAATTCTAGCTAGGTGAAAGACTCATTGCCAAGTACCACAAATGCTTGATTACAAGAGTAGCACAACCAACAACTACTTTTTCACATAGGACCAAGAAGGTTTGGATTGCATTTTTCCAGTAGTAAATAAAATCATAATTTAAGAACTACATTTTGTATTCATTTGGGATATCTTTGACTAATATTAAAATGTGTCTCATCATTTGAAAAGTAAATGTGAGAAATATACAAAAATAAGAAATCAAGAGGGGGGCAGATACTTTTTAACAGCACTTTAAATCACCACTTCCCCCATTCTGATGCTTAGTCTGAACTTCTTGATCATGTTTACATGTCTAAATGCAAAGAGTTTCGTCCATGTGAGAAGCTGATCAGATATTTGTTTTAAGCAGGTGGACAGGTGTACCTAAAGAAACTAGTAGGTGTATAGCCATACAATTTGTGGCATTAATCAAAACTTTCACCCAGAAGACTGATGTACATATATTGGGAATGATATTTTTTTTCAGGAAGTTCTTTTATTATTTGAGTTTTTGTTTTATTTTAATTGTATGTTAAGACACCAGCCCTGTTTCTTTTTGTTTTGGAAATAATTTGGTTCTACTAAAAACAAAACAAAACAAAACATTTATAATGTTAACAGGAAATAAACTTTTCCATATTTTCTGTTTTAGATGACGTGAGTATTTACTGTGTTTCTGAAACTAGCATCTTATTAAGTAACAACATTTTACAAATAGAATTTGCTTAACTTTTTTCAAAGCAAAAATAATCATGATTTTTTGAATTATTGAAAGCTTTTTGGTGCATGAATGTGCTGTCAAAGATTCATATTCGTATTAATGTAGAATACTGCATTACTGCAAATAAAAAGATAGTGTATACTACTGAGCTGTCCAGACCGCGGACTGTCAAAACTAATAACAAAAGCTCAGAATAAACGTTGCATCTGCAATAATGTACCGTGTGTGTCTGTGCGTGTGTGTACGTGGGGAAAGTGCCTCCCACAAGTGGTGCCGAAACCCAGTCTACGTGGGGATGTCTGACCCACACGCCGCCCGCCCAGCCTTTGCAGTTCCTGGTGCAAATGCTGGCGGAGATTAGCAAAGATGAGTCAGGACCAGGCGGCTGCCCAGCGCGAACAACTTAAGAAGCTGCAGGAGCAGGCGGACCGGCAGACCTAGGTTCTGGAGCGGCTGATTGGAGCCGCTCCGCCACCGAAGGCCCCTCCGCTGTCGGTGGCGATGCACCGGATGGGCGACGGGGACGACCCCCAGGTTTTTCTGGAGGCTTTTTGTGCCATGGCGGAGTCCTGCCAGTGGCCGCAGGTGGAGTGGGCTCTGCGGTTGCCTCCTCTACTGTCCGGGGAGGCTCAGATGGCGGCCCTGAGTCTGCCGCTGACCTCGAGGAGCAGCTTCGAGGACGTGAGCCGGGCGGTGCTGGACAGGATGGGACTCGCCCCGGAGGATCATCGCCGGCGGTTCCAGGCCTGTCGGCTGACCGCGGAGGATCAGCTGTTTGCTTGGGCCCGGAAGCTGCACGACGCGGTGGTGTGCTGGCTGCAACCGGGATCTTCAGAGGGGGAGGCGCTGCTGGTGGACAAGGTGGTGCTGGAGCAGTTCGTGGAGGGGCTGCCTGCGGAGACGGCGAGATGGGTCCGGTGCCACCGTCCCGTGAGTCTGTAGGTCGCAGTCACGTTGGCGGAGGACCATCTCGCTGCCAGGGCAGAGGAGCCCGGGGAAGGCAGCCGGAAGCAGAGCAAGCAAGTCCCAGTGCTGGCACCAAGGCACCGGGTACCTGCGCCGGCGCAGGCAGAGCAGACACCGGCGCTGAGCCCCACTAATCCCTTTGCTTCCTTTGTGCCTTCCCAGGGATCTGAACTGAGCAGTGCCGCCCCTGAGCCACGGAGAGTGGCACAGACGCCGGGGCAGGAGTGCTGGAAGTGCGGGCAACCGGGACACCTGAGGAGGGACTGCCCTCTGATGGAAGTAGGGCAGGTGTTCCGCATCGCCGGTGCCCCAGCACCCTCTCCCGGTCCAGGAGGGACGTACAGCATTCCTGTAAGGACTCGAGGGGGTATAAGCCATGCTTTGGTGGACACGGGCTGTACGCAGACACTCGTGCACCAAAGCTTGGTTCCTCCCGGGGCATTGCTGGAGGCAGAATGGGTGGAGACGGTGGGTCCTTCACGGGAGGCCCCGGCGGCTCCGGAAATTTCCCCCAAGGGAGATTTCCCACTGGAGCAGTCTCGTGACGACACCCTACGCTCAGCCTTTGACCAGGTGATTGAGATTGATGGTCACATGGTGCGCCCTGACGTTGTGCAGACCTGCTTCATTTTATTGAAAGATAGGTTATATCGAGTGAGTCGTGACACCGCCGGGAAATGATTTTCCAGGCGGCTCATTATAACCCCATGGCAGGGCATATGGAATATGAAAAAACTCTGGAGTGAATAATGGCCCAATTCTATTGGCCGGGCATCCGAGCGGATGTGCACCGCTGGTGCACGTCCTGCCAACTTGTTAACCAGCCGGCCTTACCAAAAGCGCCTTTGCACCCGCTCCCACTCATGAAGGTCCCGTTTGAGCGTATTGGCATGGACTTCATCGGGCCGTTTCACCGGAGTGCACGCGGCTATCGCTTTGTGTTAGTCCTGGTGGATTATGCAACGCGATACCCGGAAGCAGTCCTGCTGCGCAACATCTCTGCAAAAAGTGTGGCGCAGGCACTGTTTCAGGTCATCTCCCGAGTCGGAATCCCGAAAGAGATACTGACTGACCAGGGCACGTCGTTCATGTCTGTACGAATTACTGGGTATTAAATCTATTCGGACCAGCGTCTACCACCCTCAGACGGACAGGCTGGTGGAGCGGCTGAATAAGACTTTGAGGTCCATGATTCGTAAGTTCATTAACGAGGATGGGATCGCTGGCTAGACCCTCTGTTATTTGCAGTGCGGGAGGTGCCCCAGGCCTCCACGGGATTTTCTCCCTTTGAACTGCTGTTCAGCAGGAAGCCGCGTGGGGTGCTCAACTTGATTAAAGAAAGCTGGGAGGAAGGTCCGAGCCCCGCCAAAAATGAGATTCAGTACGTGCTGGACCTGAAAGCGAAACTCCACACTTTGGGGAGGTTGTCACGGGAGAATTTGCTCCAGGCTCAGGAGTGTCAGCAACGCCTGTATGACAGAGGGGCTAGACTCTGGGAGACAAAGTGCTTGTATTACTCCCTTCTTCCAGCTCAAAGTTGCTCGCCAAGTGGCAAGGACCCTTTGTGGTCACACGGCGAGTTGGGGACGTTGACTATGAGGTTGCTCAGTCGGACAGGAGAGGGGCCACGCAGATTTATCACCTCAATCTCCTTAAAGCGTGGAGAGAGGCTGAAACCGCTTCTCTGGTGAGCCTGGTTAAGGAGAGAGCTGAGTTGGGGCCGGAGGTGCCAAATTCCATCATTCCCACCTCCCTCCCTTGTGATGACCATCTCACACAGACCCAGAGAGCGGACGTTGTCGCGTTACAACAGCTGTTTGCAGATGTGTTCTCCGCCCTGCCCGTCCGAACGCCTCTCATTGAGCATCATTTTGAAACACAGCCTGGCGTAACGGTGCTTTCACGGCCCTACAGGCTTCCTGAGCATAAACGGCAAATTGTTCAGAGGGAATTGGCTGAAATGCTGAAAATGGGAGTGATAGAAGAGTCGCACAGCGCTTGGTGTAGCCCCATAGTTCTTGTGGTGAAGAAGGATGGGTCTATACGGATCTGTGTCGACTATCGCAAGGTGAATGAAGTGTCACGCTTTGATGCTTATCCCATGCCCCGGGTCGACGAGCTCCTGGATCGGTTGGGCACGGCCCGTTTTTTCACGACACTGGATTTAACCAAGGGCTACTGGCAGATTCTCTTGTCTGCCGAGTCCAAGGAAAAAACAGCCTTCTCCACTCTGTATGGTTTGTACCAATTTGTTACGCTTCCGTTCGGCTTGATAATTGGAGGTGAGCTTCCCTCCCTCCAAGACATCTACAGGAAGCGCTGCCTGAGGAAAGCGGGGAGGATCATCAAGGACTCCAGTCACCCCAGCCATAAACTGTTCAGACTGCTTCCATCAGGAAGGAGGTTCTGCAGCATCCGGTCCCGTACCAGCAGACTGAGAGACAGCTTTTTCCATCAGGCCATCAGACTGCTGAACACGTCATAGACACCTCAGCTTCACTACTGGAACTTTAACATTATGCACTCCACACTGTATATAAATGCCACTTGTTTTGCACATATTCAACTCTGTATATTTTATATATTTTATTATTATTATTATTATTTTTTTTTTTTTTTTTTTTTTTTTTTTTTTTTTTTACTATTTAATTTGTAAAAATGTGTATACACACACACACACACACACACACACACACACACACACACACACACACACACACACACGTAGGAAAATATCTAGTATACACATCCAGAAATGCATACACTATTATATATTGTACATATATTTATTAGTTTCAGGTTGGCCATTCTTGTATTTTGCTCGTTTGTGTTGTTGTGTTTGCACATCTCTGTTGCTTGTGGGGCTCGCACACAAGAATTTCACTCGCATGTGCTGTGCCAGTGTGCCTGCACATGTGATGTGACAATAAAAGTGATTTGATTTGATTTGATTTGATTTGCTTGGAGCCCCTGCCACCTTTCAGCGCCTCATGGACCGGGTGCTGCGTCCGCACACTGCATATGCTGCCACCTACCTGGGTGACGTGATCATCCACAGCGACACCTGGGCGGAGCATGTGCAGCGGGTGGCTGTGGTCCTGTGTAGGTTCGGCCGGACGGCTCCCTGGCCTCAGTCGGGTGGTGGGGGTGTGTGGCGGAGGTATGGTCCCGGGCGCAGCTGCAGGGGAGTGGTGGTGCAGTGAGCTCAATGTACCGGTGCTGGAGAGGCAGGTGAGAACTAGGGGTGGGTTTTTATAATCGATTCATCGATTAAAATCGATTCTGGCTTGGATAACGTAAAATCGATTCATTAAAATCCTGAATCGATTTTTTAATATAAATTTATTTTGTCCGAAATGCCAGAATCTCTGGTGACATCTCACAAAATTTCAAGAACCACCAAACAGTAAATGAGAGCAGGTACAGGGATTCTGCACATAGACTTAAACACACAGCGCGACCCGTGGATCAGAATCAGTTAGATGTCGCCTTTCTCACAGTCGGGGCTGAAAGCCAACAGCTCGCTGATCCGGGTCCGCGCTTTGTGTTCACGCCCTTTATGCGCTGATTCTAAAGCTGTTAGTTTGATCTCTCTCCAAACAATATTGACCGAACCAGCAGCAAAAGAAGATCCAAACGCTTCACATAAACATCGTCATGAATTCACTCTTTTACTGTTTTGCTTCCATTGCGATGCGCAGCTCTCTCTCTCTCCCTCTCTCCCGCCCCCTCTCCCCCCCCCCCTCTCTCTCTCTCTCGAACAGTTTCGCTTTCTTCATTATTCGCTTGCTTGTTACGCACAAGTCTACTGTTGTTTACAGCGCTGTCGGCCGCTGTTTTTTTCCCTTTTACATTCTTCCGAAAAGAAAACCTAATTTCTGCTGTTCAATACTGAACAAATTTAAACTTTTTAATATTATTCAAAATGCAAAATGCTTAGCCATGTGTCTAATAAAACCGCTGTAACGTCAGAGGTAATGTTCATTAATTAATGGTTTTCTTTCGTTTTTGATGTACTGCAGAATATTTTTATAAAATCCCAGGCCAGGAAAACCTTCATGTTTTTCTGTGTTTTATCCTCAGCTACTTTGACACAAAGCCATCTGCTGTGATGCTCACACCTTGGATAAAGTCTTGCGAGTGTCAGCTTCCTTTTTATAGATACAAAAATATGTAAATGTTCTGATCTGAATTATACTTCTGACTGTCAAAATTTCCCAGATTTAAATCAAATCGAATCGAATTAAATCGAATCGTGGATCGAATCGATTTGGGACCTTGTGAATCGGAATTGAATCGATTCTAGAAATCAGTGACAATACCCAGCCCTAGTGAGAACACAGCTGATGGAATTTGGGCTGATGACGTCTTTCCTTCCCTTTTTTAGTGAGACGGGAGAGGAGCGGAGAAAGAGCTGAGATCAGCTGAGACAGGAGCTGCCCAAAACTAATACCAAAAGCTCAGAATAAACGTTGCATCTACAATAACGTACCATGTGTTGATGTGCGTGTGTGTACGTGGGGAAAGTGCCTCCCACAACTACCTTCCTGCATAACTTCAACTATAGCCTCTCTCTTTCTCTCTGTCTCTCGCTCTCTGACACACACACAACACACACACGCACACACACTACCATCCAAGGAGATGCCCATCAAACATCAAATTCCACACACCACATTTAGCCAACTCTTGACACCCCAGTTCACTCACAGGGGTTGGAAATTTCATAGCTGCAAATTAGCTAATAACTCAAGGACTGTAATGAACCAGGAGCCTGTCATGTAAAATTTATGCTGTATTTTCAATTGTGTGTGTGTGTCAGTGTGTGTATGTGTGTGGTGTGGGAGGGGGAGGTATTCATTCGACTCCAGGAGAGAAAGGAAGGGAGCAAGCACAAAAAAATAAAAGGAACGCAATTGGAGAACTGCTTCTGTCTGTGTGTCTATTTCTCTTAAAAAAAAAATACCCCCCCCCTGCAAAAAAAGTAAAAAAAAAACAAACAAAAAACCCCATGAAACAAAAGTGCATGTTTGGTGCTTCTCTCCAGTCTACCTCAGTAGAACCAAACAAGGCCTCAAAAATTCAACAAAGGGATGTTTTGAAGCCTCCATTGATTTATTGCACCATCATTTGGGGGAAGTAACTTCGATCAAATGTGACTACAACCTGGGTAGAACTAAGAACATACATAGCTGAGCATAATGCATACATGATCCTCAAAAGTGTGGTGTTTCTTTCTCTGCTTGTTTGACTAAGGACTCATCTGGTTTATTACATTGTGGGTCTTGTTTTTAAAGTTTTTTGCATTGCACTGTAGCACAATGAAATTGATATAGCTACTTATTCTGTAGCATGTTGTATATGAATACAGTAAAATAGAGAGTGTTCCAAAAGTTACTATACACTATTCCTAATTCCTAAAAATTACACACGAAACTGAGTTTATTCATATTTTGAGTATCAACAAATGAGTTTTACTTGCTAGGGTAGGCTTGTCATCACATTCCAACACTTGGAAGACCAATGGTGTATCTCCACATGGATGCCTCCATTTTCGACAACCTTTAGCCACCTTTGGACGCAAGCCTCTCCAGCCGTTTGTAGCATCTCTTCCATGTCCTCACTGCAGGCCATGTAGATTTATTTCTCAAGCAGTGGCACTTTATGGGTCTTAGTGTCATACACATTGCTTTTGTTATAGTCCCACAAACAAAGGTCACAAGGCTTAAGGTCAGGTGAGCATGGAGACCATTTGAAGAGATCCCCTTCAGCTGATCCATCGGTCAAGAAACTCTCATTAACTTGGCAAAGTGGGAAGCGGCTCTGCGCTCAGCCTGGTCCTGCAGCTGGTCAAGCTGGTGTTGACCACCACCTGCTCCCGATGTGTCGGCACAAGCTTCACCATGTGCGTCAGAATTTCTATGATCTGTGTCAGTTGTGAGTCCACGGCTAGGTTTTTGACACCATTGTGACAAGCAAGACCCGACACACAGAGCGTTGCAAGTGACAAAATTTTTATTTACAGGTGTTTTTACCAAACAGTCTGTTTGTGCAACTTTCCAGCTCCCTATTCTAGCTCAGCATACACCACACAGCTCACTCGTCAGGTCCCGTTGTCCTACTCAAATGAGGAAAGGTGATGATGTTTGCCAGCTTTGACAATCAGCCTCCCCTGACACAACACCCTTAACCCACTCTTCCACCCCATCTCTGGAACTGAGCCACAAACCACACCCCGCCACAGTAAAGTAATTATCAGTCCTAGCCCACTGTCTGCATTATTTAGTGTAGTCCCACAGGATACACGAGTACTGATCTGGTACTCATGCTAGGATCATAGCATTCTCCACCTTACTTGCTAGATGCCCTGTACTCCTTACTTGGAAGAAAACTGTCTTTTGGGCACTAGCTGGAGGAGATAATGTCCTAGCTCCATGTTATGGTACCACAACATGCCCACCATTGTCTAGTGTTTGCTCAAAAGGAATCACGTGATTGCTAGGCTTTACTCTGATATTACTGTAGTTATAAAGATCCTTAAGGTCTATGTATGTGTATGTATGTGTGTATGGGTGCGTCCATTTCAGTGTTGTACAAAATAGTGGTGTTCATGAATCAGCTGACTGATGCTGCCAAAGAGCAAGCTCTGTGGGGATGCAGACCAAGACTACTAAATTTACTCCGTATGAGAAAACATAATATATCAGTTTTAGAGTTGCAGCAAATGCACACATGCACGCGCACACACACACACACACACACACACACACACACATACAGATAAAATGCATAAATGTGTTCATTTCAATCAGATGACATTTGTTAGCAACTAACATGAGGGAGGAGCGAAGCACACCACTGGCTAACCTTTCAGCTGTGAATTATGGGAATTTACCTTCATGCCTCAGTGCATTTGCTGCTGGTCTGCCTTTCATGTCTAAATCAAAGGCTGGGATCTGCAACACTGGCACTTTCCCCTTTCTACAAGGGCATGCATTGCACAAATGCCTGATGATGGGTGACATTTACAGCATACTGTGTCTCGTACTGCCCCTGCAAACACCATGAACAAACACACACATAACCGAATACGAACAAACACAAAAGCACCCCCAACTTTGCCTGGGAGGCAAAGCCAAGTCGTTCTGAGACAGCAGCACTAGCTTCCACTTCTACATCAGCTGTGACTTTACTATTCTTGTGGGTGTGTATGCTCTCTGAGCGTTGCTATACAGTGTATATCAAAGACACTCAGACTGCAGGAGATTCCAGATCAGAAGGTTTGAATGCAAGCACAAGGTTTTTGAATACAGTTGTATTAGCATAGAAATGATATATGGACTGCTACTCTTTTTGGACTCCCTTTTTTAGTTTTTTTAGTCATGTTCTTTGTTCCACTATCGTAGCCCCTTCCACCCACCTGGGCCAAATTTGTCTTTGGTACTCGTCGGACCATCTGAATATCTCTCTTGTTCAAAAGTGTCCAATAGGAAGAATGGTGTCTTAAGAGCCCAACTTGAGCTTTGATCATTAAGCTGAGTACCAAGATATCAGCTAATTTCAAAATGTAGCACTGATGGGTATAAGTGACCCATGTTTTTCCTTTTCAACATTAAAATGATTGCTAAAATTCATCCATGAATGATATCAAAAAGAGCTGTGCAATGAATACATAAGGCAGCAAAGACTCAAAGAACAGACAAGTTGATAGCAACAAAGGCTGCTTAAAAAGCATAGCAGTAAAGTCATAAAGGAAAACTGTCCTTGGGAGGGAAGGGGTGGGGGAGCAGAAAGAGCTCCACAAACACATTCTGAAATATACAGATGGAAACTGCAAATAAGTGAGATTATTTCTTCCGTGTCTGCCACACTACCTTGGGAAACAAGGCGACCGGTGAGCCTGACTTTGCAGAGCTCTCTGTCTTCCCACTTCAACAAGACATGACTCTCATTTATTATTTGAACAGCTCAACAGGTGATTTTTCCAGGTACATCCTGATTTCTGCCAACGTCTGCTTCTCTTCAGCATGTATTGTAATTACTGGTGGCTCGCTTTGATCTAAGTTCCCTTTACACCTTCACAACTTCTCTTCCAGTCATTTTTCATCAGGATTCCTAATTTCTTTTTGGCACAGCCTTTTTTGCTGGATATATAGGTTCGGTTACGTGGCAGAGATAAAGGCAGAGAGATGGTTTTAATGGAACAGAAAAAGTCTATGTATGCGGGTGGGTGATATTAAGCGGTGGCTTTTACCAGGCTCTCTGAGTTGGACACGGTGTTATGACAATAACATCTGAGATGGAATGAGACGTGGAGTGAATGGATTAGAATTTCACCTCATTAAAAGTTGAATCTAAAAGCATTCACTGATCCTGAGTGCATGTGTAATTTTCATCTGAGCATGTATATATGAGACACGTAATAAGGGATCACTTGCTTTTGTTTTCTTTGAGATCTTCTCTGTCAGTCCAGGGAAAAGCAAAAGTGACAAATCCTTCTACCAGAATACCTTTGCTCTTAGTGTCATCATGTTCTGCAAATCCAGTTGTGAGTCCTTTGTTTCTCACCCCCAGGCCAGTCTGGAATAACAGCCTGATCAAAAGCTTAACCCAAGTCAGAACATCAGCACATTACGCGCTGTGCAATATACGGAAGATAAAATGAGGCTAGACCTTGTCTGCAACACTGTAAAGACTTTGAGGATGAATTCCTGTGCATACTTATCTTGCTCTTCTGTCATTAGCACTCCACTTGCTCTATTCAGTCTTCAGCCAGTGTGTGAGCTGGACTGTCATCATCCATGCGGTGTTCACTGTCTTCGACCTGGACAGGCTGTCCGTTAGTCAGGTCTAGTGGTGGTGTTGAACAGGGAGCTTTTTGTCAGTGGAAAGAGAGCTCTTTCTACCTTATCTCTCTGGAACAGTGCCATTATAGAGCCACACGCCACAAACCGGCGACCTCCAACCCCCTCTCCACCTCACCTCCATCTTGCTGTGCACCCATTAAGGCAGAGTTAATTAAACCACAACTCACTGCCTCAGCAAGAGGGGTGGAAGGAGGGTAAAAGGGAAAGGATGAGGATGTGGGGGATATACAATTATACACTGGCATTTACCTGCCATTTTTAACATATAGCACTCAGTTGGTAGTCACTTTTCAATGCACATGTGCTGTGTAGCATCCTGCTACTAGCGGTCATTGGTATTAGATTGTGTGCTGGAGTTCAGTAAGGCTTGTTTTTAAGTGTGCATCTTATCTAGATGACTGATTGAGAGTAACAATCAGTGATGAGGGGAACCATTTTGCTTTTGACAATATGTGAGGGATGCATTCTGTCCATCTGGTTTCATCAGGTCATAAGGTGTGCTGGTGTGCAGAGGGTTTGGTGCTGTGTGTGTGCGCGCACATGCGTGCGTGCGGGGACTTCTTTACTGCACAACGCCAGTTGTCAGATATGAAAGCCCGCCTTTACCTGCTGTGATTCCATTACCCCGGCTGCCTGTTCCAGCACTCGAATGTTTCTGTAGCATATTAAACAGATTAATAGAACAATGCTCCAGGGAGAGAGCAGCCTGTCAATCGCAGCTAAAAACACAAAAGCAGAAAATTAAAAAGGCCCATGGCTGAACTCCAGTACTGATAAAAAAAATCTTGTTTGACGGAGGAAAAGAGGATAGGGAAAAATGCTTCAGATTGTAAATATTTATTCTTCTAAATATTCTTCCTGTTTACAGAATACACACACACAGACAGGCCACAATGGTAACTGAAATGGCAATGGAGAAAATTAGCTCTGAAATTATCAAAGAATGTCGAGGCAAACACAGGCTGCTTTGTTCCTTTTCTGTGACTATCTCTATATTGAGAATCAGCTATAAGAACTCCAATCTAGGAAACATGCTTTTGCTCTCCGAGGACGCTGTGTTTCATGCCAGATGGACTTTCTTTGTTTATCAGTGAATTCCCACTGTTGACAAAATGTAAAAAGCTAAAGTGAATCCGGAGCATTCATGCAGTACAGCCAATGCCTTGTTCCCGTCTGGGGAGAAATATCTGAGACATTCATCTATAGGACTGCATCAGGAGGTGTAGAAAAGGAAGTATCCCTCAGTGGCATCTGCTCTCATCCTAGGAGACTCCAAAGGAAAATTCAATCTGGTCTTCTGCTTGCAAAGATATTGAGAGATTTAGTGAGGTCTGCAGACTATGGTGAGAGGCTCCATCACAACCCCAAGCACACTAAGAATGCACATTGGAGGTGTTCAGCATGGTAAAAGCTGAAAAATGTCTACATGTTCGACCAAACAGGACTCAGGACCTGCAAGCATATTGAGCTTCAATACCTGACATCACAGCTCTGTTGTCTCTTTTGTATTTGATATCATTTACTGAGCTTTTGAGGTATCTGTGGTATATCCTTGTTTGAAGGATACTTTTACTTGTAACAGGCATTTTACAGAACATCTTTAATGTTTCTGAGCAACCATAATATTAAATATATTAAAATAATGACCAAATAAACAGCTTTAGCTTTTAATGATAAGAGACACTCTCCAGAGTCTTTGATCACCAGACTCAACTCTAAAAATGTCTCTAGTAACATTGATTTTTCTCATCCTATTGTAATAACATACAAAATTCTTAACTACATCCATTAAATCAAAAAATAAAAATAAACAGTGGTGCGTCATTTGAATGTGCTAATGAACTAACTGGCTTTTGCTTTTTTCTTTAACATGAGCATGAGCTCACAGTCATACAATCGTTATGTTTTGCACAGTACTGTTGAAGATAATGAATGTCTGTATCACATGTCAACTGTCTGTCTGTTTTCTTGAAGTAATGGGGAAATACTGTGGTTAAATGCATACACTGGTTAACAAAAACACCTGGCTATGACACCTCAAGCTAAATTTTCTGGTAATTGCAGAGTCTGACTTTGAAAACCAATGAACAATGTATTAATGACTAGTGACTGACAAGTCATTACCTAAAGAGTATATCTTTGTTTCCCAAAAACAACGAGAGCTATAATTTACAAAATTAAAACTACTGATGGAGATCAGTAAATAATCAGTAAATCATTTTCTTACAGGTTACAATGTGGAAGTATTTTGCAACCAGAAGAAGAAGGTGACCTTTAAAAATGGACCAGGTGTTAGGTCATTCTGAAGTGGCTTAGATTTTCACACTCTCAAGCTACATTCATCTTTTATATGCACCATGGTTGAGTACATATTTTGTTACAATAGCAAGACCATTAAGGGTGAGCAGCTATGAGTAAATTATTCAATATTATTATTATTTAACTTTTTTTAAATTGTATTTTTTAAATGCAGATTTCCTGATCTAATTGGATGGAATGTCTGCAACTCTACCTAATACTATTATGGAACCTCTAATTTAATCAAACAAATTATACACCCATTAATAACAGTTGTACTCACCAGCATTACCACAGGGGGACACTTGGTAGCATTGAAATAACATATGGATACCATAACCTGACCACTGGGCATAAGTGTTTAAAACAGAAACATGTTGCTTGGTTCAATCCTAACTGCAAATTTGCTCTTCAAAGCTGAAAAATGTCAAGTTTGTTTTTTGCTAATTCAGCAAAGTGACTTCTTAAGTTTGAGAAAACAGTTTTGTGACAAACCTAGCTCTCCTAACTAGCATACTGAGAAGTTTTCTACATAATGTAGCATATGCATAAGGATTTGCAAGTATCCATATTATGTTATCATTATTATTATTATTATTATTATTATTATTGAGGGGAAAATGACATTATTGAAAAAAATAATTATTTCATCATAACAAACTAAACTTTTTTTTATCTTAAATGTGAACGATTATTCATTGTTTGTTTACATGACAATTACGTTATTTTAATGCACTTTGATTGCTAGTAGGGTAAAAACATGTTACATAATCTATGAAATTTATTTCAGATGTTCTTTGTGTATCAGAATATCTCAGATTCATGTTCAGGATCTCTGAAAAAACTGATTTCTCTATTTAAAACTGTGTAGACTAAATGTATCTTTTTTTTTTTTCAGTTTGAGAAGAAAAGTGGTCTTTTAATTTTTATCTGTACAAAAATATTAGAATAAAGAATTAGGATACCCTGCCAGCTTAGGTTGCTCTTTCTATTTCTTCTCTGCACTCGAACACTACAAATCATCTTTAGTAGTCGTCATTTTAATGGTTCATTACATTAAACTATCTTTGCTAGCTTCCTCTAATCCAATGGCTCTCCTATGGCCTGAGGGGCTATGAGCTTGTGTGTGTGTGTGTGTGTGTGTGTGTGTGTGTGTGTGTGTGTGTGTGTGTGCGCGCGTGTGTGCGCATGTATTTGTTCATCTGTGTGTCCACGTGTTTGTGTGCTAAATAAGGAAGAGAACACATGGTCATTGTATTATTACCAGGTTATCTGTCCTGGTGCAAAAGAGTGACCAGATGGAAATAGGATGCCATTTTTGTTTAATTGTTAGTCATCCTGCACTGTAAGGCCCCAGGTTCTGCATCAGTGGCCCCGATGGGTTCTCGCCTACACACCACCAGGAGCTGGCAGCTGTGTTATACTGTATATGATGAAAAAAATCAAATCCAAGTTTTTCTGAGCTTTCAGCCATTATGTGAGGGTGTTAAACAAAGGAGCTGGCGCACAGCACCACCTAATGGGGGCAAAATAAGATGGCATGTCTTTTCTGCAAGAAGGTTAGACACCTTCGCCAAAAGATTTGAATGTTTGAAGGAACATTTTGATTAACCAAGAAAAAAATTTTAATGACTAGCTGGAACAGCAAAAAGTTGCCATGAGATAGCTGACTATTGAAGAGATTTGTTAGAAATCACAGAAGAATATGTAACCGACCCAGAGTTTGGGCCGGTAAAACAGATTAAATGTTCCTGCAAAACAGGGAAATGATGAGACAGAGACGACTGGTGAAGTTTCTCTTTGCCTCGCTTCTGCCATATTTATTTATATAATCACATGTATTTTTAATTTGCAGCATCACCATTCTCTATATACAACAGAAATAACAGTAAAACCGTCTGTGTGTTCAAGCTGCAATACCACGATCTTTACATGGGAAACAAGAATACTTCACGTGTAGTGACCTTCAAATCATTTACTCGGTTATTCTCTCTGAATGACAATTCAAAACAATATGAAATGCATGTTCAAATACATTTTACCTCTCTTTAACTCTTAACCCAAATACCTATGTATTCTGATTGTTTTAACCAACATACCAGTGCTTGGTCTTAAACCAATTTAGCTTAGTGGCTCACAAATACATGAAAGAGTCATGTGTATGTCGACAGGCTTAGCTTTAGCTTTAACATTCTCAAAATCACTTTTCAGAACCAGTAAACAGTCGTTTTTCACTGCCAACAGCAGATTAACAATATCAGGACACAAAAAGGAGCTTATTCAGCTAAACGACCCGAAATAAGTGACGAAAGGAAACCAAAATGGCGCCCGCGGCTGGCTGGGCTTTGGCATTTTTTCAGTCCTTCTACTTCATAAAACGTAACCAATAACAGCGTTTACCCGCTGATTTATACCCCCACATTTAGCTATGTTTCTTATCAATATTTTACAACCGTTTTACTATAGTTTTACCGGTTACAAACCTGCAAAACAGGGAAATGATGAGACAGAGACGACTGGTGAAGTTTCTCTTTGCCTCGCTTCTGCCATATTGGAGAGGAGGACCTATGACCTCGCTATTCTGTCTCACTGAACAATGCGCCACCCGGAGGCTGGGGGGTGCAACTACCTCATTAAACATAGTTCACTTCGGTGACAAATCTCTCTTTCTTTTAAGTACTACTTCTGATGGGATCACACATTAGTGTGTCACACGCTCCCTGACAAATGGAAATGGCTCCTGACATTCAAAAATACAAACATTTTCAAAAGTAATACAGTCAAATACTCAACATGGCATATGTGCAGGGTAAGTATATGGCCCAACTGGATAAGGCACACAAGATGCAAACCCTGGGCTAAATGGTACAAAAGGTGTTAGTGTCCATGGCTGGTATGGAAAGAATGGCGCAGCTAGTGCAGATACTATGGCCTGTGGCTGTAGAGCCGGTTCTCCCAGTGACTCATAAGTAAACACTTGTCTAGGTCTCCTTTCTCGGGCTGACCTTCTTAACTCAGTCTGTGGGTCACCTGCTGGTATCTGTGGTAGCGCTTGGCCAGGTAAAGTGGACCTTTCACATCCTTCTTCCAGACAATTTGGCTGTGCCTGTACCTCAGGGACAGGGGGCATCTGACTGTCTATTCCTGTCTGTTCATGTTCGCTGGAGGTTCTTTCTCTTTCACTGTCTCTAGTTGGTAACTGGAAGCGGTTCCTTTGGTCCTCAGGGCTTTGGCTTGTTGGGGGTACGCCAGATTGACTATAATGGACGTCTCTTTCAACATGTCTAGCCTCTCTGGGGAACCTAAACCAGTACCCTCCTGCATCCTCATCAGATTCTGAGTCACTAGAATCGCTTTTCTGTCTGTTTTGTTCACTTAACTCCGCTTCTCTCTGTCTAATCGGTTTCTTAGGTGCCTGCTCAGATCTCGGAGGCGGAGCCTCAACTGGGAGGTCGTTAACCAGTAATAGGAGGTTACGGTGTAGGACCCTGGTTTTACTTCCATCACTGCCCTCCGAATAGACTGCATAAACTGGATTATCACCTATTTGCCCTTTAACCAAATAAATGGTTTTCTCCCAGTAAGATTGCAGCTTCCCTGGTCCCCCACGTTCCCTGCAGTTCCTTACGAGGACCCTATCACCAGGCTGTAACACTACACCCCTCAGCTTTTTATCATAGAAAGTTTTTGATACTAGACAACCTACTTTTTTCACTGGCTATCCTGTACGCTTCTGTCATTCTTTTCGCCCACCTGTCTGTGTAGCTTTTGTGTGACATTATCTGCTTCTCCCCAACTAGACCAAATAAAATGTCTACCGGAAGGCGCGGGTGATGCCCAAACAGTAGAAAATGGGGGGAAAAACCTGTGGATTCATGGCGCGTACAGTTGTAAGCGTGAACTATGTGTGGCAAATGATCCTTCCAATTCCCCTTTTCTTTTTCACCTAGCGTTCTTAACATTTGTAAAAGTGTCCTGTTAAACCTCTCGGCAGGATTACCTTGAGGATGATATGGGGATGTTCTCGAGTGTCCAGTACCTGATTTCTCCCTCAGTGTCTTGAAAAGTTCATTTTCAAACTCGCGCCCTTGGTCGTGGTGAAGTCGTGCTGGGTACCCAAAGCGCGGAATGAACTCTCCAAAGATTCGCTCAGCTGCTGTCTTCCCAGACTTGTTTTTGGTGGGGTACGCCTGGGCAAACCTGGTGAAGTGGTCCACGACGACAAGAATGTATTCATATCCCCCCCGGCTGGGCTCCAGGTGGAGATAGTCGATGCAGACCAGGTCCAAAGGCGAGGTGGATGTAATGGTGCCCATTGGAGCACGTACCTGGGTTGTTGGCTTCTTGCTAATGATACATCGGCACTTCCTGGTAACATAGCTTTCTATGTCCCGTTTCATGTACGGCCAGTAGAACCTCTCTCTCACCAGTGCCAGTACTCTCTCTGTGCCGATATGTCCCATGTTATCATGCAGGTGCTTTAACACCGTCTCTTTGTACTTTGCGGGGAGGATTAGTTGTTGCCTTTCACCTGTCTGTCTATACATCAGTCCGTTTTTGAAATGTAATTTGTCCCACTCCTGCAACATTTTCCTCGTTGTTTTAGTCACTGTGTTTCTGATGTCATTTGTTAAGACTGTCATTTTCTCCTTTAGCCTCATTATTTCTCCAACCGTTTTGTCTTCTCTTTGTGCTTGAGCTAGCTCATCTTGGTCGATTGCAGGGAAAACTGGATGTGGCTCCCGGGCTGCATTTTCAGCGATAGTTAGGGCAGCAATCCATGCAACATCACTTTCTCGAGCTGCTCTAGCTCCACCCCAGGCTGCTTGGACCACCTCAGGTGATAACTCTTCAGTGCACTCACCCACATACATGTCAATGTTAAGAGGGAGACGGGACAATGTGTCAGCATCAACATTGGCCCGGCCAGGCCTGTATCTGATCTCAAAGTGAAAGTCTGACAGTTCCCCGACCCAGCGATGGCCCACGGCATTAAGCTTGGCAGTACTCATAACGTAGGTCAATGGATTATTATCTGTATAGATGGTAAAGTGTGGAGCATAGTACAGATAGTCTCTAAAACGCTCACACACTGCCCATTTAAGTGCCAGAAATTCTAGCTTGCCGCTATGGAGACAATAATTCTTTTCTGCTGGTGACAATGTCCTGGACGCATACGCTATTACCCGTAATTTTCCATCCTGGCGCTGGTAGAGAACAGCACCGAGGCCCTGTTCTGAGGCATCTGTGTGGAGGCAGAACGGTGAGTTAAAATCTGGGTAGGCCAAAACTGGGGGACTCGTAAGCATGGTAATTAGCTGTTCAAGTACATGCTGGTGTTCACTAGTCCATGCAACGGGGGCCTTGGATGACAACTGGGGACCTTTAGTCTTCAGTTGGCGCGATGGGAAGGTTGGCATGTCCGGTTTTACTTTTAACAGTTCATAGATAGGTTTTGCAATCCTCGAAAAGTCTTGGACGTAGCTTCTGTAGTAGCTTAAGAAGCCAAGTAGACGCCTTATATCACCAACTGTTTGAGGTGTCTTAGTTTTTAGGGATTCTACTGCCTCTAAGTCTTTTGGATCAATCCTTACCCCTTCTGCAGATACAAGGCGGCCAACATACCTTACTTCTTTGCAAAACAGTTCGCATTTTTCGGGTCTTAGTTTTACTCCGTGCCTCTGGAGTGCTCTTAAAACTTGTCTCACACCCTCAACATGCTCTTCAAATGTTGGTGCATAGCATAAGATGTCGTCCAGGTATGGGATACAACAATTGTCCCTGAGCAAATCTAACATCTCCTCCATGCTTCTTTGAAAAGCCGCAGGTGCATTGGAGAGGCCGAAGGGTATTCGTACCCACTCATAAAGGCCCCAGGGGGTGACGAAGGCTGTGAGGTGGCGTGAGCCCTCCGCCATGAAGCCCTGGTGGTACGCCTTTCCCTGATCAAGGATACTGAACCATGAATGCCCCCCCAGAGTGTCGGTCAGGTCTTGGATCCGAGGAAGAGGGTGTTTATCCGGAATGGTCTTCTGATTCAGCAGACGGTAGTCTATACAAAGGCGTAACGAGCCGTCTTTTTTTCGGACACAGACGACTGGAGCAGCATACGGTGACCTGGATTTAACAATCCACCCCTTGGCCAGGAGGTCCTGAATGTACTCCTTCACTTCGGAGAACAAAGGCTTTGGGACAGAGGAGTAGGCCCTCTGCACTGGGACGTCATCTTTGAGGTTGAGTGACATGTGCAAACTAGGAATACAACCAATGTCATGAGCATCTTTAGCGAAAGCGCCTGACTCCTCCCATAACATCTTTTCCACAATGTCTTGCTGCTGTTTCTCAAGATGGCCTAGATCTACTGGTGGCTGCCACAAAGTTCTAGGGGAACCTGTCTCTGCCTGACAAACAGTAGTTGCCTCTACTTTAGCGTCGTTTTCAATGGGTGAATCTGTCTCTATCACCTTCTTAATTGCCTGGACGCTACCAATAGCAGTCTTTCTTGTTAGAACAATGTCATGTCTAGTGTGGTTTTCTACAGGCACAGCTACATAAGGTAGTTTGCCGGGCTGGATCTCTAAGAGTCCCTCTCCTAATCCTAACTGCTGCAACTGGACAGAACTCTCTTCAGGCTCAAACAAGACTAAACGTTCACTTGGGTCAAGCTGTGGTGGGACTTTACACTTTACCCAGGTTGTGCTGCCAGCAGGAATTACTGTGTCTCTGTAACCCACCCTCAAGCGCCCCTGAGCTGTGTTCTCCTGATGTGTCTGGATGAAATGTACCATTCCCTGTGCTTCATCGACTGGAATAGACAGTGCACCCCCAAGTAGCTTAGCTAAGTTAGAAGCAGCCTGTGCTGGGCTTCCCTGGATTAACACTTCCACCACATTGAACCCTATGAGTGGTGTGTCTAAGGGCACTGAGCTAATTAGAAACGGCACATTCATGGAAAGCTCTGGGTCTTCATTGCCTGGCAAATTTACAGTTAATACTACCCACCCATCAAATGGAAGAGATTCCCCATTAACTGCATAAATCTTTGGCACTTTCCCATAGTCAGTTAACTCTATGAGCTCTGCTATCGGACGAACATTGACATCTGGAATGTATTTATTTTTCCAAGCTCGGTCTATCAAGCTAACCTGAGCCCCTGTATCTACAAGAGCGGTCACCGTTAACCCATTAAGAAGGCATTTTGTTGTTGCTTTTTTTCCTATTAGTCTTACTATTGGCTCTCTGTTGCTTACAGTGGTTTTTAGTGGCTCATTTTTGCTCTTCTTGGATTTCTGTGTCTTGAGTTTAGCTTGGTGCACTTTGGTGTTGTCACATGATTCAGTCTCTGTGTCAAGGTGGGACTCAGATGTTGTCCCGGTCACAGCTGGTCCCTCCGCAGCAACCGGCCCTCGTTTCCCGGCTGCTTTGGACGTTTGAGGCAGCCAATCGCTCTATGGCCTTCTTCGCCGCATGAGAAGCAGTGGTTACAATTTTTAGAGCCCACCTGTGAACATGTAGAACATGCATAAAGTCTCTCAGTCTTTGTTGCAGCTTGTCTAGCTGTACTGCTAGAAGACTCTTTCTTCATTTTTTCTGCGAGTGAATCTACTACTCTAGTGAGTGCATCAATCTTCTCTTCCAGTTGCTTTACTGTGTCGGCTGTTGACTTTTGATCTGCAACCTCTCTCTTTGTTAGTTTGACTTTCCCTTCATCCACATGGGCAACATGAGCACTGAACTGTTTTGCTCGGGGTGTGGAACCTAATCTCCGGTGACGCTCAGATTCTTCACTGGTCACTTTCATTGCATGTTTCAGAATCATCTCATCTGTCACTGACTGATTCGCCAGCAAGGGCTTCAGCTCTCTTCTAATATCATTGTCCTTATGTCCGATCCCCTGATAAACTGTGTGCAAGAAGACACCTTGAACTGTTTCTGGGGTATATTTAATCTCAGAATCAGTCTTTTTGGACTCAAAAAGAACTCTTTGTTTTAAGCCAATTATGCGGTAGAGAAATTGTTGTGTTGTTTCATTTTCTCTCTGTTTGGCACAAATCAGTTCCTGGAACAGCTCTGTACTACTCCCTTCTCCAAGATGGGACTGCAGGAATCCTTTTAACCCGGCAACTGTCATGTCATCTTTATTAACTAACATGTCCTTGAAACTGCCTGGTTTAATTATTTTTAACACCCCTCTAACAATCTCAGATTCTGTAAAATTCTCTTTTAGACCCTCCTCTATCTGCCTACACACACTGTTGTAGCTGATGTCTGACATGTGATCCCCTACTTGGCCTCCCTGAACCTTGAACTCACGTCTCGGAAGATAAGGTAGGTCTTTGAGGGAAACTACAGGGCCTGGGGGAGGTCTAACATTACTTTGTGAGGTGAGTTGAGCTTGCTGTAGTGCAGGAGTTTTTACTAAACCTTGCAATGTCCTACCAACCTTCTCATAGTCCGAAATCATTTTAAGGAGTTCTTCTTGTGGGATGTTAAGGCTAGAGTCAGACTGATCCATGTTTACTTGAGCTGCATTGAACTGGCTGGGCTCTGAGGTAGGGTGGGGTGCATGCTCTGACGTCCGTGTTTCCACATCTGTCTCCACGGCACTGGTCTGGTTGTTGGTAGGATTCAGAAGTTCATCTACCATGTCCTTTAGCGCTAACAATTCCCCCATCCCACTGTCCTCAGCTTCTAACATTGCCTCGCTGTAGATGAAGGAGTTGATGTACTCGAAGCTTCCTTCTGCATCATCACTTGACAGCTCTGACAGATCCTTGCCTGGTACTGGACCCACCTTTGCAGCAATCTCAAAAAGCTGATCCGGCATCAGTGCGAAAAGGCCCTTCCTGATGTCCCACACCAGGCTCTTCCTTACACCGTCAGCCATGATGTCCTCCTCGTTGCTCTGCGATGGGTAATTCTAAACTGGATCTTCCCTCTGTAGTGGACAGCAGCTCCTCCGCTTTACACCAACTCTCCTTGGACCATCAGCTCCGCAGCAGGTCTTATGGATGTGTGAGGATCAGCTCCATTGATGATGTGGAACCAATCCCCGTACGGGCCACCAAGAATCTGTAACCGACCCAGAGTTTGGGCCGGTAAAACAGATTAAATGTTCCTGCAAAACAGGGAAATGATGAGACAGAGACGACTGGTGAAGTTTCTCTTTGTCTCGCTTCTGCCATATTTATTTATATAATCACATGTATTTTTAATTTGCAGCATCACCATTCTCTATATACAACAGAAATAACAGTAAAACCGTCTGTGTGTTCAAGCTGCAATACCACGATCTTTACATGGGAAACAAGAATACTTCACGTGTAGTGACCTTCAAATCATTTACTCGGTTATTCTCTCTGAATGACAATTCAAAACAATATGAAATGCATGTTCAAATACATTTTACCTCTCTTTAACTCTTAACCCAAATACCTATGTATTCTGATTGTTTTAACCAACATACCAGTGCTTGGTCTTAAACCAATTTAGCTTAGTGGCTCACAAATACATGAAAGAGTCATGTGTATGTCGACAGGCTTAGCTTTAGCTTTAACATTCTCAAAATCACTTTTCAGAACCAGTAAACAGTCGTTTTTCACTGCCAACAGCAGATTAACAATATCAGGACACAAAAAGGAGCTTATTCAGCTAAACGACCCGAAATAAGTGACGAAAGGAAACCAAAATGGCGCCCGCGGCTGGCTGGGCTTTGGCATTTTTTCAGTCCTTCTACTTCATAAAACGTAACCAATAACAGCGTTTACCCGCTGATTTATACCCCCACATTTAGCTATGTTTCTTATCAATATTTTACAACCGTTTTACTATAGTTTTACCGGTTACAAACCTGCAAAACAGGGAAATGATGAGACAGAGACGACTGGTAAAGTTTCTCTTTGCCTCGCTTCTGCCATATTGGAGAGGAGGACCTATGACCTCGCTATTCTGTCTCACTGAACAATGCGCCACCCGGAGGCTGGGGGGTGCAACTACCTCATTAAACATAGTTCACTTCGGTGACAAATCTCTCTTTCTTTTAAGTACTACTTCTGATGGGATCACACATTAGTGTGTCACAAATAGGTTAAAGAGCTGCAACTTTTTCCTGGAATATTTTGTACCTGGATCTAAAAGATTGACCTTTTAGATTTGAAATTAATGCTGCATAACCCGCTTGTTTTTAGGGCTTTGTCTGTTTGTCTCTGAACTGAGCCTGCAGTGGGTTTTTTTCTTCTATGTTGTTTTTCTGTACTCATCATTGTTGCTGATAATGTCAGTCAGACCATTTGTACAGCAAAGAAGGTCTTAATCCAAACAAGGGTTGGTATTGGGAGAAAAGTGCAAAAGTAGCATTTTAACTTGTAATAATTGTCTGCTACAAATAAAAATTCTACATTCACAATTGTTTTTACTGGCATTTAAGTCATTTTTCTTTTTAATTTATAATTAAATTTAATTATAGGATAACTTATTAGTAAAGCTTCTGGGTTGAATCCATCTTGCCTTAAGAGCTAAGAGTGTTTCAGCACTATGGTGATGTGAAAAAGAAATCCTCTTCTTGATGTCTTTTTTTATTTTATTTACTATGTCAGACTTACATGGTTAAATCGTGAATAGAGTTTTTTAGATACATGTAACACTAGCTACACCAAGGTTTGATTATCGCCATACCTGTTGAATTAAGAAATTTTCTGAAGAAACTTGAGAACAAATAGGAATCAGATTCAATGGCATTTATCAGTCTGGGAAGAGTTAGAAAGCTGTTTCTAAGGATTTGGGACTCTGGCAAACTGTGGTGAGAGCCATTATCCACTTGGAACGGTAGTAAACCTTCCAGGGGTGGCCAGCCATGAGTGCATCAATGACCTCCAACAGGTCACAAAAGAACACAGGCAAGTAAGGCCTGCGTTGTTTTTTAGATGTTGTTCTCAGTTAAGATCGGTGTTTATCATTCATTAATCAATCATTCATAATTAATAATTAAACAATCATGATAAAGAAAGAAAAATTGTTTATCTTTTTTCTTTTTATTTAACTTTTTTTTCTTTAATAAATTAAATCTTGTTTTGAAAGCTGCATTTTGTTTTCACTCAATTTATCTTTGCCTATTTAAAAAGTTTTAAGAAGTGAATTCTGTTCATCTGGACGTACCTTTATTAGTGGGAGAAACGTTTCATCACTCATCCAAGTGTCTTAGTCTCAAAAAAGGGTACATCCTGATGAACAAAATCAACTTTTTGGGGTGGAATCAACTGTGTCACTGCCCTCTCCTGAGACTGGAGATAATATAAGGAATGAGAGAAATGACAGCTATTATTTTAATCACCCTGTTTCAGTTCTTTTAACTTGTATCATAAAATAATGTGGTAACATCTGGACTAAAGTGTTTACAGACAGCATTTTAATCAAGAGTTTAAAGGCTGTATGTTGCAGCCATTGCTCTAACACTGTATAAGTGTAACAGGGCTCAGTGCTGGTTCTAATAGTCTGAGCTGCTGCAAGCTTTATTTGTGAAGAGCACAGCAGCTTACAAAAAACATAGCTAGCTAGCGCAGCTGGGAGGTAGTACTTTCATAAGTTAAGATGATCTTAATCCGGTTGTTCAGTGATGACGCGACAAATCCTACTTCCGGGTCTAAAGTAGTCTGCGTTTAATATGGCTTTTGTGTTGTTAACATGTTTAATGTTAGGTATTTTCTTCTATTTGATCTCAAAAAGCTCCTAAAACAGTCAGTGATCCCTGTTGACCTCCCTCGGCTTTTATTACCGCTAATCATTTATTTAAGCTCAGTTTTTAAAACCTTAGGATGTAACTACAGCCCAGCCCATGCAGCAGTATATGAATGACTAACCTCGTATTGTGGATGGATTATCTCAGCTGTTCTCCTGGCTGAAGTTTGGTCCTTTTACAGCATCCTGCCATGCGATTACATTTGTTCCTGACCACCGACAACACTCACGCTAACTTTTATCGAGTGGAAAAAAAGTTAGCTTGTTTATATTATGCTAACATAGCTGTGTCGCTAGCTGTCACGTAGCACATCATTATATACCAGCTAGCCCAACTTCAGTAACCCTACAAACGTCACTGCTGTTTAGTTTTCTGTCTTCATTTATGCTGGAAGTGATAACAGAGCTGTACGTTTTAATTTGTTTCCAAAACCCCGCAGTCAGGACATGCTATATTGCATTTAGATAGAAGCTAGCGAGCTAACTCCCTGCTAACCTAACTCCGTTAAATGTCATAAATTCCGTTTTCATGGATGCCTGGATGTTAAACTCAATTGTTACACCTGGTAGAGCAGAACGCTGATCATTTTATTAAAGATGAAAGACTTTAGACAGTTTTTTAACTCTCAGTAATACCATAGTGATTGTTTGATATGTGGACCTGCAGCGGAGTTTAGACCCAGACACGGCTAGTGACGTCAGACTGAACAACCGGATAGAGTGGTGATGCTAGCGTTAGCCATGTTAGCACGTTACCTTCAACAGCTGGTCAAGCTGAGTCCACAGGCGCACACTCAGAAGTTCAGCTCTACATTTCACTGCAGAGTTCCTTCATTCTTCACAGATCTGTGTTAGGCAGAGTGTAAATCCTGAAGCTGAATGGCCTTTGTGCAAGCACACACACTTCTTAGCAATGCAAAGCTGTGAGCACAAATAGCAGTGTAGAAAAAACCAGGCAGCCAGCCGGTCTATGTCCAACCAATCAGGGAGCTCCTTACACTGCGTGGCTAATTTGCATTGGTTTGGGATTTTGAAAATGAGAAAGCTAATCCAGTAGTTAATCCCAAAGGAATTCCAATAGCTAATATAATAGCTAATTCGTGAGCTAACAGAAAAAGGGAAGTGGATTTTTATATGAGTGGAATCGCCATTTTAAATTTCAGAAATAAATCTTTGAATTTTAAATCTATTTCACATTTTTAAATTGTGTTTTCAAAACAATTTTGAAAATCTGTTCTTTAATTTGGAATTAAAGAATGAGGTTTTTGAAATGAGGTTTTTATTGAGATTTTAATTATTTTTTGAAATTCATTTTCGATTTGAATATTTTTTTGATGGATTAACATTTATTTTGAGATATTTATTCAAAAATAGTGTTTTTTTTATTTTAAATGAAATTATTAAATAGTAAATAACTTTAGTAATGTCTGAATAAATAAAATAATTAAAAATGAATTTGTAAATGAATTCACAAATCCATAATTTATTGTACAATTCATTATTTAAGCACAGAATTCTTTATTGTGATGCGTGTGGCTCTTGTGGTCCTCCATAGTGGTTAGAGGTCGTCCAGGTCTTTACATCTGCATAAAGACCTGGATGCACCTGGTCCTTCTCATAGCATCAAATCACAAGATTTGTTGCTATGAAATAAAATTGATTTGAATTGAATTGCAGAGAACAGCTCACTCTTACTGCTAAGTAAATTAAAAATTCAGTTAAAATTCAAACTTTATGTTTTTCAGTCTGGAAACTCACTGTATCCATGTGATTGTGTACATGAAGTAGATCAAGACTCACTTGACAAGTTTAGCTACCATCACAGTTGTTTGCAGATACCCCTTACTCACCTCAACAGATTCACACATCTAACCTACTGAAAAACTTAAGCAAAAAGGAATAAACTTTTGATTTCAAGATGCCTAAAAGTGAATGTTTAGCTGTAAAATAGGTTTCCAACAGATGTTTGTCATTTTTTTCTTAGAAGAAAAAGACTCTTGGGGAACTTAGGAAACAGAACGCTGTTTGTCACTGTTTGACAAATGATATTTAGTATATTACAGTATAAACAATATTCAGTATTCTTCCACAGTCCAGAGCTGAAATGAAACCTCCACCATGCATCCAGACACTCTGCTGCTTTTTCTGTGATTCCACTCTTCTATTGACCTTCAGTCATTTTCATGCAGCAGCACTACTCTGTGCACTCATCTGAATCTCACACGTTTACTATCTTTTACTCTTTCATTCAAATACCTGATTGTAAATTGTCGACCGCAACCCCCTATCTTCACCATCTTTTTTTTTCTCACTGCCATTCCCTCTTTCACATCCCTCTCCTGGGGCCTGCTGGTCTAGCAGATCATATCCTGAGCTTGGGGTGCCTAGGCCAGGCCCTGTCTGTTTTCATTCCTCTCCTGGAGGACAAGTAATTTGGGGGAGAGAGCAGGAGAGCAGATGACCACTGGCTCCTGACCTTTTCTCCCTCAATTTAACTGCCTGCTCCCATGCACACTGAATGTGGGAATCGGGCTAGGCAGAAGTGACACTCTCATCTTAGTGTGACTGGGCCTCTGTACACAATCATGGTGTCACTTTCCATCTATATGTGGGGGCTGCATTCAAGTGTTAGTTCTGGAATAGCGGATATTGGAGGAGGAGAGGGCCATATTCCAGCATAGATCCCTGTTAGCATATGGACTTCATGGTTTTGTCAATCATACTAGTAACCTAACAAAAAATTGTCTTTCTTTCTTATCATTTTCACCAGTTTTAGATAATTAATTGTATTTTTTTTCCCAAGTTAGGAAAGATTTTTTTAGATGTCATTGCTTCTCATTTTCTTCTGCTCATTTCTTTCCTTCTCTCTCCAACATGAGATTAAAGCATCTATCACCCTCTTTTTACCACACAGTGAGTGAAAAAACCCAGAGAGGGAAAAGCACTAAATATTATTTCATGGACCTGTTCAATACAAGGCTGCTTATTAGTGTGGGGTGACTGGGTCAGTATAAGCCAGTGTTAAATACAATGAAACACAGAGAGCAGAGGGATATGTTGGGACATTACTTACTTTGTAACAGACCGACTAGGAAGGTGGTTAAGAGATGAGGAACATGGGAAGGGAGACTTCATTTGGGAATTATATATAACAGCCACTTAGCAGAGATAGCAAGCCACAACAATGCCAGGGTGAGTAGGGCTGCTGCAACAAGCAAGGCAACGATGAAGACAACATTAAAAAAAGCTGTAGATTACAGTTTTTGGATAGCAAGCAGAAGTAATTTTGGCTTCCCACTTCCTCTTTTGAGAGCAATGTGCCAGAGAGTATCAGCCAGAGAACATACAGGTGTGGTGAGAAGTTTACATGTACTCATTATGGGCATGAATGCCATGGTAAGTTTGGACTTTTAATTATTTCTTTACATTGTTCTTTTTCCGGAGTGGAATCATTGTACAGTGGGCATCTTTAATGAAGTAAAACAGTGGTTCTCAAACTTTTCAAAATGAGTCATTCATGCCATGACTATGTTTAAACTTCTGGCCACAACTGTACTTTTAAAGAATTTTGCTGTTTGCAATCTTCTTTTTGTAAATCTTCCTAGCCAGATTTTACAGTTGTTAAAGATGGACTTTAATGTCGAGTCGTGGAGTCGTGCATTTAAAAACAATGGAGACGCACAATGGTAAAGATAAATTTACTTATTACCAACCTACAAAAGTCTTTAGTCTTTTGTGCATAATTGGAACCAGTTCACCTGAAAAAATGTTCAGCCCATTCTGACCATCACCTAAACAATTGATAGTTTCAGTTTGGCTGAGAACTTTTTTTTTCTCTCTCTCTTTTTAGCAGTATTATTAATAATGTATTACCTCTATCTATTTCTTACCACTAAGAAATATATTATGTTCCACCAAATATTGTAGTTTAGCTTGTAGTTAGGACATTTTTACAGAACTGAATTCTGAATTCTGTAGTGCCGTTACTTATTACTCTTTCTGATTGGGTGTTGTTATTTATGGTATCTTGTATTTTAAATAAATTAGTTTTTTGGTGAGTCTGCATTTGGGTCTGAATTTCTGCGCCAACCTTGGCAATATACTTCTGTGTTGGCAGTAAAGTACATTTAGGCCTCTAAATAACTCACAATTGCACAACACCTATGAGAATGTTATCAAAAATAATAATCAATAATGAAATCGTCTGATGGGCAAGATTTACTTTGTAGTGTTGTGGCCCCTGGATGGGCACCAAGGGTCGCAAGGGCTATGTGTCATTTTCCAGGATGACACATAGCCACGATACCTCCAATTTATACACTGGGCTGCTATGCATTTCAAAGGGTCCCCAGTGCTGGCCTCCTGTTAGTAATCACAATCTAGGCTCTGTTGAGGGAAGATTAGGGGCAGCAGAAAAACTACTAACCACTATCCTCTTATTCTTCACAACCCTTCCTTCCTCCACAAATTTACATTTTCATTTTCATATTAATTTTTTCTCTTCTACTTGACCTTGTTTTTTTAACACTCTGCCTCTTCTCTCCCTTACATCCCAACTACTGTTTCATTCAGTCATACCATTATAAAACTTTATTTTCATATAGGAGGCTAATATTTATTACAATATTCAGCAGAGAGATGGAAATGGCTTATGACTTCACTGGGTTTTAAATAGATTTAGTCAGTACTATTAGCTGTCTTTAGTTGTAAAGTGATACAACCATTAGTCTGGTGGAAAAAAGTCCAGAGCTTGACACATTCTACCAACTTCTTTTTACCTTAGTCAGACTTTAAACTTTGTGCACAATCAGATGGACTGGTTCATATATAAAGCATACTTTACTTGACCACTTAAAGCGCTTTACACAACATGCCTCATTCACCTTCTTACCCATATGGAAAAGAAATAGAAAAAACGTATAAAAGACTTGCATAAGATGTGGCCTACGTCATATAGTGAATCATATAAGGCTAATATGATTTACTCATGAAAGTGGCCACTTTCTCATTACTTTCATATATTGTTTTAGTAAGCATCCAAAACATACAAGTTTCATTTATATAATTTTTCAAGGGATCTTATATCTGTTTTCACTCTTGTATGCTTTTCATACAAGTTTCACACAAGACAGATACAAACTTTATAAGATTTATATATATCTTTTCCGTATGGGTAAAGCCCTTTTTTCTATGTTTTTTCTACTTACATAAGTCCACCTGTGATATAGTCACACATGTCAGTTGGACGTCATTTGGAAAGGCACACACCTGTCTATATATAAAGTTCCAGAGTTGACAGTGAATGTCAGAGCACAAACCAAGCCATGAAGTGCAATGAATTATCTGTAGCTCACCAAGACAGAATTATATCAAAGCACAGATCTGAGGTAAAGCACCCAATGATCACAATGGCCACCATCGTCTACAATTAGAAGTTTGGAAACCACCATGACTGTTTTGTCAGGGACATAACTAAGAACCTGATGGTCACTCTGACAGAGCTCCAGCATTGGTCTGTGGACAGAGGAAAACCTTTCGAAAGGACAACCATTTTACCATTTCACCTGGATTCTGTCCAACCTGTCCAACCTGACAGAGCTTAAAAAGCTCTGCAAAGAAGAATGTGCAAAAATTCTCAGAAAATATGGGTACCAGAGTACCCAGAGAGAACCCAAGCAAACATGGAGAGAATATGCAAAACCCCAAAACAAAGTCGATTTAATAGAATAGAATAGAATAGAATAGAATAGAATAGAATAGAATAGAATTCAACTTTATTGTCATTGCACATGCACAGGTACAGGGCAACGAAATGCAGTTTGCATCCATCCAGAAGTGCTTTAGTGATATAGATATATTACAATATATATTAGCAATAATATAGATATGTAAGTATATTACAGAAATGGGTCTATTATGTTATAATGTACACGGTATGAAGTATGTTGTTATTCTATAACTATAAGTATGTACAGGCTGTAGTGAGTACAAGCTATGTACAGGCTATGAACAGGATATAAATATGAAAAACTATACAGAATATGAAATAAATAACTTTACAGAATCTGAGATATACAGCTATACAGAAATGGGAACTATGCAAGTTGTAAACAGTTGTAGGATTAAAAATTA